>NC_142614.1:37336498-37639528 GCF_059453375.1 Lepisosteus platostomus | reverse complement strand
AACTGAATCCCTATGTAACTGCAAGACTCAGAAGAGCCCACACACTCAGCTCTTAACCCCAGTGTGCAGAAAGTGTCAAAACATGATTTTCAGCAGAAATAAACATGTTTCTGCAAGTTTGGTCACCCCCATGTAAGTTATGGGGCAGTAACAGCACACTTTTGAAAACGTGTTTTTCAGCCCGAAATAAACGCGTTTTTTCAGACAACTGAATCCCTATGTAACTGCAAGGCTCAAAAGAGCCCACACACTCAGCTCTTAACCCCAGTGTGCAGAAAGTGTCAAAACGTGTTTTTCAGCAGAAATAAACATGTTTCTGCAAGTTTGGTCACCCCCATGTAAGTTATGGGGCAGTAACAGCACACTTTTGAAAACGTGTTTTTCAGCCCGAAATAAACGCGTTTTTTCAGACATCTGAATCCCTATGTAACTGCAAGGCTCAAAAGAGCCCACACACTCAGCTCTTAACCCCAGTGTGCAGAAAGTGTCAAAACATGATTTTCAGCAGAAATAAACATGTTTCTGCAAGTTTGGTCACCCCCATGTAAGTTATGGGCTAGTAACAGCACACTTTTGAAAACGTGTTTTTCAGCCCGAAATAAACGCGTTTTTTCAGACAACTGAATCCCTATGTAACTGCAAGACTCAGAAGAGCCCACACACTCAGCTCTTAACCCCAGTGTGCAGAAAGTGTCAAAACGTGTTTTTCAGCAGAAATAAACATGTTTCTGCAAGTTTGGTCACCCCGATGTAAGTTATGGGGCAGTAACAGCACACTTTTGAAAACGTGTTTTTCAGCAAGAAATAAACACGTTTTTTCAGACAACTGAATCCCTATGTAACTGCAAGACTCAGAAGAGCCCACACACTCAGCTCTTAACCCCAGTGTGCAGAAAGTGTCAAAACATGATTTTCAGCAGAAATAAACATGTTTCTGCAAGTTTGGTCACCCCCATGTAAGTTATGGGGCAGTAACAGCACACTTTTGAAAACGTGTTTTTCAGCCCGAAATAAACGCGTTTTTTCAGACAACTGAATCCCTATGTAACTGCAAGGCTCAAAAGAGCCCACACACTCAGCTCTTAACCCCAGTGTGCAGAAAGTGTCAAAACGTGTTTTTCAGCAGAAATAAACATGTTTCTGCAAGTTTGGTCACCCCCATGTAAGTTATGGGGCAGTAACAGCACACTTTTGAAAACGTGTTTTTCAGCCCGAAATAAACGCGTTTTTTCAGACATCTGAATCCCTATGTAACTGCAAGGCTCAAAAGAGCCCACACACTCAGCTCTTAACCCCAGTGTGCAGAAAGTGTCAAAACATGATTTTCAGCAGAAATAAACATGTTTCTGCAAGTTTGGTCACCCCCATGTAAGTTATGGGGCAGTAACAGCACACTTTTGAAAACGTGTTTTTCATCCCGAAATAAACGCGTTTTTTCAGACAACTGAATCCCTATGTAACTGCAAGACTCAGAAGAGCCCACACACTCAGCTCTTAACCCCAGTGTGCAGAAAGTGTCAAAACGTGTTTTTCAGCAGAAATAAACATGTTTCTGCAAGTTTGGTCACCCCCATGTAAGTTATGGGGCAGTAACAGCACACTTTTGAAAACGTGTTTTTCAGCCCGAAATAAACACGTTTTTTCAGACAACTGAATCCCTATGTAACTGCAAGGCTCAAAAGAGCCCACACACTCAGCTCTTAACCCCAGTGTGCAGAAAGTGTCAAAACATGATTTTCAGCAGAAATAAACATGTTTCTGCAAGTTTGGTCACCCCCATGTAAGTTATGGGGCAGTAACAGCACACTTTTTAAAACGTGTTTTTCAGCCCGAAATAAACGCGTTTTTTCAGACAACTGAATCCCTATGTAACTGCAAGACTCAGAAGAGCCCACACACTCAGCTCTTAACCCCAGTGTGCAGAAAGTGTCAAAACGTGTTTTTCAGCAGAAATAAACATGTTTCTGCAAGTTTGGTCACCCCCATGTAAGTTATGGGGCAGTAACAGCACACTTTTGAAAACGTGTTTTTCAGCCCGAAATAAACGCGTTTTTTCAGACAACTGAATCCCTATGTAACTGCAAGACTCAGAAGAGCCCACACACTCAGCTCTTAACCCCAGTGTGCAGAAAGTGTCAAAACATGATTTTCAGCAGAAATAAACATGTTTCTGCAAGTTTGGTCACCCCCATGTAAGTTATGGGGCAGTAACAGCACACTTTTGAAAACGTGTTATTCAGCCCGAAATAAACACGTTTTTTCAGACAACTGAATCCCTATGTAACTGCAAGGCTCAAAAGAGCCCACACACTCAGCTCTTAACCCCAGTGTGCAGAAAGTGTCAAAACGTGTTTTTCAGCAGAAATAAACATGTTTCTGCAAGTTTGGTCACCCCCATGTAAGTTATGGGGCAGTAACAGCACACTTTTTAAAACGTGTTTTTCAGCCCGAAATAAACGCGTTTTTTCAGACAACTGAATCCCTATGTAACTGCAAGACTCAGAAGAGCCCACACACTCAGCTCTTAACCCCAGTGTGCAGAAAGTGTCAAAACGTGTTTTTCAGCAGAAATAAACATGTTTCTGCAAGTTTGGTCACCCCCATGTAAGTTATGGGGCAGTAACAGCACACTTTTGAAAACGTGTTTTTCAGCCCGAAATAAACGCGTTTTTTCAGACAACTGAATCCCTATGTAACTGCAAGACTCAGAAGAGCCCACACACTCAGCTCTTAACCCCAGTGTGCAGAAAGTGTCAAAACATGATTTTCAGCAGAAATAAACATGTTTCTGCAAGTTTGGTCACCCCCATGTAAGTTATGGGGCAGTAACAGCACACTTTTGAAAACGTGTTATTCAGCCCGAAATAAACACGTTTTTTCAGACAACTGAATCCCTATGTAACTGCAAGGCTCAAAAGAGCCCACACACTCAGCTCTTAACCCCAGTGTGCAGAAAGTGTCAAAACGTGTTTTTCAGCAGAAATAAACATGTTTCTGCAAGTTTGGTCACCCCCATGTAAGTTATGGGGCAGTAACAGCACACTTTTGAAAACGTGTTTTTCAGCCCGAAATAAACGCGTTTTTTCAGACAACTGAATCCCTATGTAACTGCAAGACTCAGAAGAGCCCACACACTCAGCTCTTAACCCCAGTGTGCAGAAAGTGTCAAAACGTGTTTTTCAGCAGAAATAAACATGTTTCTGCAAGTTTGGTCACCCCCATGTAAGTTATGGGGCAGTAACAGCACACTTTTGAAAACGTGTTTTTCAGCCTGAACTAAACACGTTTTTTCAGACAACTGAATCCCTATGTAACTGCAAGACTCAGAAGAGCCCACACACTCAGCTCTTAACCCCAGTGTGCAGAAAGTGTCAAAACATGATTTTCAGCAGAAATAAACATGTTTCTGCAAGTTTGGTCACCCCCATGTAAGTTATGGGGCAGTAACAGCACACTTTTGAAAACGTGTTTTTCAGCCCGAAATAAACGCGTTTTTTCAGACAACTGAATCCCTATGTAACTGCAAGGCTCAAAAGAGCCCACACACTCAGCTCTTAACCCCAGTGTGCAGAAAGTGTCAAAACGTGTTTTTCAGCAGAAATAAACATGTTTCTGCAAGTTTGGTCACCCCCATGTAAGTTATGGGGCAGTAACAGCACACTTTTGAAAACGTGTTTTTCAGCAAGAAATAAACACGTTTTTTCAGACAACTGAATCCCTATGTAACTGCAAGACTCAGAAGAGCCCACACACTCAGCTCTTAACCCCAGTGTGCAGAAAGTGTCAAAACGTGATTTTCAGCAGAAATAAACATGTTTCTGCAAGTTTGGTCACCCCCATGTAAGTTATGGGGCAGTAACAGCACACTTTTGAAAACGTGTTTTTCAGCCCGAAATAAACGCGTTTTTTCAGACAACTGAATCCCTATGTAACTGCAAGGCTCAAAAGAGCCCACACACTCAGCTCTTAACCCCAGTGTGCAGAAAGTGTCAAAACATGATTTTCAGCAGAAATAAACATGTTTCTGCAAGTTTGGTCACCCCCATGTAAGTTATGGGGCAGTAACAGCACACTTTTGAAAACGTGTTTTTCATCCCGAAATAAACGCGATTTTTCAGACAACTGAATCCCTATGTAACTGCAAGACTCAGAAGAGCCCACACACTCAGCTCTTAACCCCAGTGTGCAGAAAGTGTCAAAACGTGTTTTTCAGCAGAAATAAACATGTTTCTGCAAGTTTGGTCACCCCCATGTAAGTTATGGGGCAGTAACAGCACACTTTTGAAAACGTGTTTTTCAGCCTGAAATAAACACGTTTTTTCAGACAACTGAATCCCTATGTAACTGCAAGACTCAGAAGAGCCCACACACTCAGCTCTTAACCCCAGTGTGCAGAAAGTGTCAAAACATGATATTCAGCAGAAATAAACATGTTTCTGCAAGTTTGGTCACCCCCATGTAAGTTATGGGGCAGTAACAGCACACTTTTGAAAACGTGTTTTTCAGCCCGAAATAAACGCGTTTTTTCAGACAACTGAATCCCTATGTAACTGCAAGACTCAGAAGAGCCCACACACTCAGCTCTTAACCCCAGTGTGCAGAAAGTGTCAAAACGTGTTTTTCAGCAGAAATAAACATGTTTCTGCAAGTTTGGTCACCCCCATGTAAGTTATGGGGCAGTAACAGCACACTTTTGAAAACGTGTTTTTCAGCCCGAAATAAACACGTTTTTTCAGACAACTGAATCCCTATGCAACTGCAAGGCTCAAAAGAGCCCACACACTCAGCTCTTAACCCCAGTGTGCAGAAAGTGTCAAAACATGATTTTCAGCAGAAATAAACATGTTTCTGCAAGTTTGGTCACCCCCATGTAAGTTATGGGGCAGTAACAGCACACTTTTTAAAACTTGTTTTTCAGCCCGAAATAAACGCGTTTTTTCAGACAACTGAATCCCTATGTAACTGCAAGGCTCAAAAGAGCCCACACACTCAGCTCTTAACCCCAGTGTGCAGAAAGTGTCAAAACATGATTTTCAGCAGAAATAAACATGTTTCTGCAAGTTTGGTCACCCCCATGTAAGTTATGGGGCAGTAACAGCACACTTTTGAAAACGTGTTTTTCAGCCCGAAATAAACGCGTTTTTTCAGACAACTGAATCCCTATGTAACTGCAAGACTCAGAAGAGCCCACACACTCAGCTCTTAACCCCAGTGTGCAGAAAGTGTCAAAACGTGTTTTTCAGCAGAAATAAACATGTTTCTGCAAGTTTGGTCACCCCCATGTAAGTTATGGGGCAGTAACAGCACACTTTTGAAAACGTGTTTTTCAGCCCGAAATAAACGCGTTTTTTCAGACAACTGAATCCCTATGTAACTGCAAGGCTCAAAAGAGCCCACACACTCAGCTCTTAACCCCAGTGTGCAGAAAGTGACAAAACATGATTTTCAGAAGAAATAAACATGTTTCTGCAAGTTTGGTCACCCCCATGTAAGTTATGGGGGCAGTAACAGCACACTTTTGAAAACGTGTTTTTCAGCCCGAAATAAACGCGTTTTTTCAGACAACTGAATCCCTATGTAACTGCAAGACTCAGAAGAGCCCACACACTCAGCTCTTAACCCCAGTGTGCAGAAAGTGTCAAAACGTGATTTTCAGCAGAAATAAACATGTTTCTGCAAGTTTGGTCACCCCCATGTAAGTTATGGGGCAGTAACAGCACACTTTTGAAAACGTGTTTTTCAGCCAGAAATAAACGCGTTTTTTCAGACAACTGAATCCCTATGTAACTGCAAGGCTCAAAAGAGCCCACACACTCAGCTCTTAACCCCAGTGTGCAGAAAGTGTCAAAACATGATTTTCAGCAGAAATAAACATGTTTCTGCAAGTTTGGTCACCCCCATGTAAGTTATGGGGCAGTAACAGCACACTTTTGAAAACGTGTTTTTCAGCCTGAAATAAACACGTTTTTTCAGACAACTGAATCCCTATGTAACTGCAAGACTCAGAAGAGCCCACACACTCAGCTCTTAACCCCAGTGTGCAGAAAGTGTCAAAACATGATTTTCAGCAGAAATAAACATGTTTCTGCAAGTTTGGTCACCCCCATGTAAGTTATGGGGCAGTAACAGCACACTTTTGAAAACCTGTTTTTCAGCCCGAAATAAACGCGTTTTTTCAGACAACTGAATCCCTATGTAACTGCAAGACTCAGAAGAGCCCTCACACTCAGCTCTTAACCCCAGTGTGCAGAAAGTGTCAAAACGTGTTTTTCAGCAGAAATAAACATGTTTCTGCAAGTTTGGTCACCCCCATGTAAGTTATGGGGCAGTAACAGCACACTTTTGAAAACGTGTTTTTCAGCCCGAAATAAACGCGTTTTTTCAGACAACTGAATCCCTATGTAACTGCAAGACTCAGAAGAGCCCACACACTCAGCTCTTAACCCCAGTGTGCAGAAAGTGTCAAAACATGTTTTTCAGCAGAAATAAACATGTTTCTGCAAGTTTGGTCACCCCCATGTAAGTTATGGGGCAGTAACAGCACACTTTTGAAAACGTGTTTTTCAGCCTGAAATAAACACGTTTTTTCAGACAACTGAATCCCTATGTAACTGCAAGACTCAGAAGAGCCCACACACTCAGCTCTTAACCCCAGTGTGCAGAAAGTGTCAAAACATGATTTTCAGCAGAAATAAACATGTTTCTGCAAGTTTGGTCAACCCCATGTAAGTTATGGGGCAGTAACAGCACACTTTTGAAAACGTGTTTTTCAGCCCGAAATAAACGCGTTTTTTCAGACAACTGAATCCCTATGTAACTGCAAGGCTCAAAAGAGCCCACACACTCAGCTCTTAACCCCAGTGTGCAGAAAGTGTCAAAACATGTTTTTCAGCAGAAATAAACATGTTTCTGCAAGTTTGGTCACCCCCATGTAAGTTATGGGGCAGTAACAGCACACTTTTGAAAACGTGTTTTTTAGCCCGAAATAAACGCGTTTTTTCAGACAACTGAATCCCTATGTAACTGCAAGACTCAGAAGAGCCCACACACTCAGCTCTTAACCCCAGTGTGCAGAAAGTGTCAAAACGTGTTTTTCAGCAGAAATAAACATGTTTCTGCAAGTTTGGTCACCCCCATGTAAGTTATGGGGCAGTAACAGCACACTTTTGAAAACGTGTTTTTCAGCCCGAAATAAACGCGTTTTTTCAGACAACTGAATCCCTATGTAACTGCAAGGCTCAAAAGAGCCCACACACTCAGCTCTTAACCCCAGTGTGCAGAAAGTGTCAAAACGTGTTTTTCAGCAGAAATAAACATGTTTCTGCAAGTTTGGTCACCCCCATGTAAGTTATGGGGCAGTAACAGCACACTTTTGAAAACGTGTTTTTCAGCCCGAAATAAACGCGTTTTTTCAGACAACTGAATCCCTATGTAACTGCAAGACTCAGAAGAGCCCACACACTCAGCTCTTAACCCCAGTGTGCAGAAAGTGTCAAAACATGATTTTCAGCAGAAATAAACATGTTTCTGCAAGTTTGGTCACCCCCATGTAAGTTATGGGGCAGTAACAGCACACTTTTGAAAACGTGTTTTTCAGCCCGAAATAAACGCGTTTTTTCAGACAACTGAATCCCTATGTAACTGCAAGACTCAAAAGAGCCCACACACTCAGCTCTTAACCCCAGTGTGCAGAAAGTGTCAAAACGTGTTTTTCAGCAGAAATAAACATGTTTCTGCAAGTTTGGTCACCCCCATGTAAGTTATGGGGCAGTAACAGCACACTTTTGAAAACGTGTTTTTCAGCAAGAAATAAACACGTTTTTTCAGACAACTGAATCCCTATGTAACTGCAAGACTCAGAAGAGCCCACACACTCAGCTCTTAACCCCAGTGTGCAGAAAGTGTCAAAACATGATTTTCAGCAGAAATAAACATGTTTCTGCAAGTTTGGTCAACCCCATGTAAGTTATGGGGCAGTAACAGCACACTTTTGAAAACGTGTTTTTCAGCCCGAAATAAACGCGTTTTTTAAGACAACTGAATCCCTATGTAACTGCAAGGCTCAAAAGAGCCCACACACTCAGCTCTTAACCCCAGTGTGCAGAAAGTGTCAAAACATGTTTTTCAGCAGAAATAAACATGTTTCTGCAAGTTTGGTCACCCCCATGTAAGTTATGGGGCAGTAACAGCACACTTTTGAAAACGTGTTTTTCAGCCCGAAATAAACGCGTTTTTTCAGACAACTGAATCCCTATGTAACTGCAAGGCTCAAAAGAGCCCACACACTCAGCTCTTAACCCCAGTGTGCAGAAAGTGTCAAAACATGATTTTCAGCAGAAATAAACATGTTTCTGCAAGTTTGGTCACCCCCATGTAAGTTATGGGGCAGTAACAGCACACTTTTGAAAACGTGTTTTTCAGCCCGAAATAAACGCGTTTTTTCAGACAACTGAATCCCTATGTAACTGCAAGACTCAGAAGAGCCCACACACTCAGCTCTTAACCCCAGTGTGCAGAAAGTGTCAAAACGTGTTTTTCAGCAGAAATAAACATGTTTCTGCAAGTTTGGTCACCCCCATGTAAGTTATGGGGCAGTAACAGCACACTTTTGAAAACGTGTTTT
Organism: Lepisosteus platostomus; assembly: GCF_059453375.1. NCBI lineage: Eukaryota > Metazoa > Chordata > Actinopteri > Semionotiformes > Lepisosteidae > Lepisosteus > Lepisosteus platostomus. The sequence continues at coordinate 37,630,905 of NC_142614.1, read as the reverse complement.
TCAGCCCGAAATAAACGCGTTTTTTCAGACAACTGAATCCCTATGTAACTGCAAGGCTCAAAAGAGCCCACACACTCAGCTCTTAACCCCAGTGTGCAGAAAGAGTCAAAACATGATTTTCAGCAGAAATAAACATGTTTCTGCAAGTTTGGTCACCCCCATGTAAGTTATGGAACAGTAACAGCACACTTTTTAAAACGTGTTTTTCAGCCCGAAATAAACGCGTTTTTTCAGACAACTGAATCCCTATGTAACTGCAAGACTCAGAAGAGCCCACACACTCAGCTCTTAACCCCAGTGTGCAGAAAGTGTCAAAACGTGTTTTTCAGCAGAAATAAACATGTTTCTGCAAGTTTGGTCACCCCCATGTAAGTTATGGGGCAGTAACAGCACACTTTTGAAAACGTGTTTTTCAGCCCGAAATAAACGCGTTTTTTCAGACAACTGAATCCCTATGTAACTGCAAGGCTCAAAAGAGCCCACACACTCAGCTCTTAACCCCAGTGTGCAGAAAGTGTCAAAACGTGTTTTTCAGCAGAAATAAACATGTTTCTGCAAGTTTGGTCACCCCCATGTAAGTTATGGGGCAGTAACAGCACACTTTTGAAAACGTGTTTTTCAGCCCGAAATAAACGCGTTTTTTCAGACAACTGAATCCCTATGTAACTGCAAGACTCAGAAGAGCCCACACACTCAGCTCTTAACCCCAGTGTGCAGAAAGTGTCAAAACATGATTTTCAGCAGAAATAAACATGTTTCTGCAAGTTTGGTCACCCCCATGTAAGTTATGGGGCAGTAACAGCACACTTTTGAAAACGTGTTTTTCAGCCCGAAATAAACGCGTTTTTTCAGACAACTGAATCCCTATGTAACTGCAAGACTCAAAAGAGCCCACACACTCAGCTCTTAACCCCAGTGTGCAGAAAGTGTCAAAACGTGTTTTTCAGCAGAAATAAACATGTTTCTGCAAGTTTGGTCACCCCCATGTAAGTTATGGGGCAGTAACAGCACACTTTTGAAAACGTGTTTTTCAGCAAGAAATAAACACGTTTTTTCAGACAACTGAATCCCTATGTAACTGCAAGACTCAGAAGAGCCCACACACTCAGCTCTTAACCCCAGTGTGCAGAAAGTGTCAAAACATGATTTTCAGCAGAAATAAACATGTTTCTGCAAGTTTGGTCAACCCCATGTAAGTTATGGGGCAGTAACAGCACACTTTTGAAAACGTGTTTTTCAGCCCGAAATAAACGCGTTTTTTAAGACAACTGAATCCCTATGTAACTGCAAGGCTCAAAAGAGCCCACACACTCAGCTCTTAACCCCAGTGTGCAGAAAGTGTCAAAACATGTTTTTCAGCAGAAATAAACATGTTTCTGCAAGTTTGGTCACCCCCATGTAAGTTATGGGGCAGTAACAGCACACTTTTGAAAACGTGTTTTTCAGCCCGAAATAAACGCGTTTTTTCAGACAACTGAATCCCTATGTAACTGCAAGGCTCAAAAGAGCCCACACACTCAGCTCTTAACCCCAGTGTGCAGAAAGTGTCAAAACATGATTTTCAGCAGAAATAAACATGTTTCTGCAAGTTTGGTCACCCCCATGTAAGTTATGGGGCAGTAACAGCACACTTTTGAAAACGTGTTTTTCAGCCCGAAATAAACGCGTTTTTTCAGACAACTGAATCCCTATGTAACTGCAAGACTCAGAAGAGCCCACACACTCAGCTCTTAACCCCAGTGTGCAGAAAGTGTCAAAACGTGTTTTTCAGCAGAAATAAACATGTTTCTGCAAGTTTGGTCACCCCCATGTAAGTTATGGGGCAGTAACAGCACACTTTTGAAAACGTGTTTTTCAGCCCGAAATAAACGCGTTTTTTCAGACAACTGAATCCCTATGTAACTGCAAGGCTCAAAAGAGCCCACACACTCAGCTCTTAACCCCAGTGTGCAGAAAGAGTCAAAACATGATTTTCAGCAGAAATAAACATGTTTCTGCAAGTTTGGTCACCCCCATGTAAGTTATGGAACAGTAACAGCACACTTTTTAAAACGTGTTTTTCAGCCCGAAATAAACGCGTTTTTTCAGACAACTGAATCCCTATGTAACTGCAAGACTCAGAAGAGCCCACACACTCAGCTCTTAACCCCAGTGTGCAGAAAGTGTCAAAACGTGTTTTTCAGCAGAAATAAACATGTTTCTGCAAGTTTGGTCACCCCCATGTAAGTTATGGGGCAGTAACAGCACACTTTTGAAAACGTGTTTTTCAGCCCGAAATAAACACGTTTTTTCAGACAACTGAATCCCTATGTAACTGCAAGGCTCAAAAGAGCCCACACACTCAGCTCTTAACCCCAGAGTGCAGAAAGTGTCAAAACATGATTTTCAGCAGAAATAAACATGTTTCTGCAAGTTTGGTCACCCCCATGTAAGTTATGGGGCAGTAACAGCACACTTTTTAAAACTTGTTTTTCAGCCCGAAATAAACGCGTTTTTTCAGACAACTGAATCCCTATGTAACTGCAAGGCTCAAAAGAGCCCACAAACTCAGCTCTTAACCCCAGTGTGCAGAAAGTGTCAAAACATGATTTTCAGCAGAAATAAACATGTTTCTGCAAGTTTGGTCACCCCCATGTAAGTTATGGGGCAGTAACAGCACACTTTTGAAAACGTGTTTTTCAGCCCGAAATAAACGCGTTTTTTCAGACAACTGAATCCCTATGTAACTGCAAGACTCAGAAGAGCCCACACACTCAGCTCTTAACCCCAGTGTGCAGAAAGTGTCAAAACGTGTTTTTCAGCAGAAATAAACATGTTTCTGCAAGTTTGGTCACCCCCATGTAAGTTATGGGGCAGTAACAGCACACTTTTGAAAACGTGTTTTTCAGCCCGAAATAAACGCTTTTCAGACAACTGAATCCCTATGTAACTGCAAGGCTCAAAAGAGCCCACACACTCAGCTCTTAACCCCAGTGTGCAGAAAGTGTCAAAACATGTTTTTCAGCAGAAATAAACATGTTTCTGCAAGTTTGGTCACCCCCATGTAAGTTATGGGGCAGTAACAGCACACTTTTGAAAACGTGTTTTTCAGCCCGAAATAAACGCGTTTTTTCAGACAACTGAATCCCTATGTAACTGCAAGACTCAGAAGAGCCCACACACTCAGCTCTTAACCCCAGTGTGCAGAAAGTGACAAAACATGATTTTCAGCAGAAATAAACATGTTTCTGCAAGTTTGGTCACCCCCATGTAAGTTATGGGGCAGTAACAGCACACTTTTGAAAACGTGTTTTTCAGCCCGAAATAAACGCGTTTTTTCAGACAACTGAATCCCTATGTAACTGCAAGACTCAGAAGAGCCCACACACTCAGCTCTTAACCCCAGTGTGCAGAAAGTGTCAAAACGTGTTTTTCAGCAGAAATAAACATGTTTCTGCAAGTTTGGTCACCCCCATGTAAGTTATGGGGCAGTAACAGCACACTTTTGAAAACGTGTTTTTCAGCCCGAAATAAACGCGTTTTTTCAGACAACTGAATCCCTATGTAACTGCAAGGCTCAAAAGAGCCCACACACTCAGCTCTTAACCCCAGTGTGCAGAAAGTGTCAAAACGTGTTTTTCAGCAGAAATAAACATGTTTCTGCAAGTTTGGTCACCCCCATGTAAGTTATGCGGCAGTAACAGCACACTTTTGAAAACGTGTTTTTCAGCCCGAAATAAACGCGTTTTTTCAGACAACTGAATCCCTATGTAACTGTAAGACTCAGAAGAGCCCACACACTCAGCTCTTAACCCCAGTGTGCAGAAAGTGTCAAAACATGATTTTCAGCAGAAATAAACATGTTTCTGCAAGTTTGGTCAACCCCATGTAAGTTATGGGGCAGTAACAGCACACTTTTGAAAACGTGTTTTTCAGCCCGAAATAAATGCGTTTTTTCAGACAACTGAATCCCTATGTAACTGCAAGACTCAGAAGAGCCCACACACTCAGTTCTTAACCCCAGTGTGGAGAAAGTGTCAAAACGTGTTTTTCAGCAGAAATAAACATGTTTCTGCAAGTTTGGTCACCCCCATGTAAGTTATGGGGCAGTAACAGCACACTTTTGAAAACGTGTTTTTCAGCCCGAAATAAACGCGTTTTTTCAGACAACAGAATCCCTATGTAACTGCAAGACTCAGAAGAGCCCACACACTCAGCTCTTAACCCCAGTGTGCAGAAAGTGTCAAAACATGATTTTCAGCAGAAATAAACATGTTTCTGCAAGTTTGGTCACCCCCATGTAAGTTATGGGGCAGTAACAGCACACTTTTGAAAACGTGTTATTCAGCCCGAAATAAACACGTTTTTTCAGACAACTGAATCCCTATGTAACTGCAAGGCTCAAAAGAGCCCACACACTCAGCTCTTAACCCCAGTGTGCAGAAAGTGTCAAAACGTGTTTTTCAGCAGAAATAAACATGTTTCTGCAAGTTTGGTCACCCCCATGTAAGTTATGGGGCAGTAACAGCACACTTTTGAAAACGTGTTTTTCAGCCCGAAATAAACGCGTTTTTTCAGACAACTGAATCCCTATGTAACTGCAAGACTCAGAAGAGCCCACACACTCAGCTCTTAACCCCAGTGTGCAGAAAGTGTCAAAACGTGTTTTTCAGCAGAAATAAACATGTTTCTGCAAGTTTGGTCACCCCCATGTAAGTTATGGGGCAGTAACAGCACACTTTTGAAAACGTGTTTTTCAGCCTGAACTAAACACGTTTTTTCAGACAACTGAATCCCTATGTAACTGCAAGACTCAGAAGAGCCCACACACTCAGCTCTTAACCCCAGTGTGCAGAAAGTGTCAAAACATGATTTTCAGCAGAAATAAACATGTTTCTGCAAGTTTGGCCACCCCCATGTAAGTTATGGGGCAGTAACAGCACACTTTTGAAAACGTGTTTTTCAGCCCGAAATAAACGCGTTTTTTCAGACAACTGAATCCCTATGTAACTGCAAGGCTCAAAAGAGCCCACACACTCAGCTCTTAACCCCAGTGTGCAGAAAGTGTCAAAACGTGTTTTTCAGCAGAAATAAAAATGTTTCTGCAAGTTTGGTCACCCCCATGTAAGTTATGGGGCAGTAACAGCACACTTTTGAAAACGTGTTTTTCAGCAAGAAATAAACACGTTTTTTCAGACAACTGAATCCCTATGTAACTGCAAGACTCAGAAGAGCCCACACACTCAGCTCTTAACCCCAGTGTGCAGAAAGTGTCAAAACATGATTTTCAGCAGAAATAAACATGTTTCTGCAAGTTTGGTCACCCCCATGTAAGTTATGGGGCAGTAACAGCACACTTTTGAAAACGTATTTTTCAGCCCGAAATAAACGCGTTTTTTCAGACAACTGAATCCCTATGTAACTGCAAGGCTCAAAAGAGCCCACACACTCAGCTCTTAACCCCAGTGTGCAGAAAGTGTCAAAACATGATTTTCAGCAGAAATAAACATGTTTCTGCAAGTTTGGTCACCCCCATGTAAGTTATGGGGCAGTAACAGCACACTTTTGAAAACGTGTTTTTCAGCCCGAAATAAACGCGTTTTTTCAGACAACTGAATCCCTATGTAACTGCAAGACTCAGAAGAGCCCACACACTCAGCTCTTAACCCCAGTGTGCAGAAAGTGTCAAAACGTGTTTTTCAGCAGAAATAAACATGTTTCTGCAAGTTTGGTCACCCCCATGTAAGTTATGGGGCAGTAACAGCACACTTTTGAAAACGTGTTTTTCAGCCCGAAATAAACGCTTTTCAGACAACTGAATCCCTATGTAACTGCAAGGCTCAAAAGAGCCCACACACTCAGCTCTTAACCCCAGTGTGCAGAAAGTGTCAAAACATGTTTTTCAGCAGAAATAAACATGTTTCTGCAAGTTTGGTCACCCCCATGTAAGTTATGGGGCAGTAACAGCACACTTTTGAAAACGTGTTTTTCAGCCCGAAATAAACGCGTTTTTTCAGACAACTGAATCCCTATGTAACTGCAAGACTCAGAAGAGCCCACACACTCAGCTCTTAACCCCAGTGTGCAGAAAGTGTCAAAACGTGTTTTTCAGCAGAAATAAACATGTTTCTGCAAGTTTGGTCACCCCCATGTAAGTTATGGGGCAGTAACAGCACACTTTTGAAAACGTGTTTTTCAGCCTGAACTAAACACGTTTTTTCAGACAACTGAATCCCTATGTAACTGCAAGACTCAGAAGAGCCCACACACTCAGCTCTTAACCCCAGTGTGCAGAAAGTGTCAAAACATGATTTTCAGCAGAAATAAACATGTTTCTGCAAGTTTGGCCACCCCCATGTAAGTTATGGGGCAGTAACAGCACACTTTTGAAAACGTGTTTTTCAGCCCGAAATAAACGCGTTTTTTCAGACAACTGAATCCCTATGTAACTGCAAGGCTCAAAAGAGCCCACACACTCAGCTCTTAACCCCAGTGTGCAGAAAGTGTCAAAACGTGTTTTTCAGCAGAAATAAAAATGTTTCTGCAAGTTTGGTCACCCCCATGTAAGTTATGGGGCAGTAACAGCACACTTTTGAAAACGTGTTTTTCAGCAAGAAATAAACACGTTTTTTCAGACAACTGAATCCCTATGTAACTGCAAGACTCAGAAGAGCCCACACACTCAGCTCTTAACCCCAGTGTGCAGAAAGTGTCAAAACATGATTTTCAGCAGAAATAAACATGTTTCTGCAAGTTTGGTCACCCCCATGTAAGTTATGGGGCAGTAACAGCACACTTTTGAAAACGTATTTTTCAGCCCGAAATAAACGCGTTTTTTCAGACAACTGAATCCCTATGTAACTGCAAGGCTCAAAAGAGCCCACACACTCAGCTCTTAACCCCAGTGTGCAGAAAGTGTCAAAACATGATTTTCAGCAGAAATAAACATGTTTCTGCAAGTTTGGTCACCCCCATGTAAGTTATGGGGCAGTAACAGCACACTTTTGAAAACGTGTTTTTCAGCCCGAAATAAACGCGTTTTTTCAGACAACTGAATCCCTATGTAACTGCAAGACTCAGAAGAGCCCACACACTCAGCTCTTAACCCCAGTGTGCAGAAAGTGTCAAAACGTGTTTTTCAGCAGAAATAAACATGTTTCTGCAAGTTTGGTCACCCCCATGTAAGTTATGGGGCAGTAACAGCACACTTTTGAAAACGTGTTTTTCAGCCCGAAATAAACACGTTTTTTCAGACAACTGAATCCCTATGTAACTGCAAGGCTCAAAAGAGCCCACACACTCAGCTCTTAACCCCAGTGTGCCGAAAGTGTCAAAACATGATTTTCAGCAGAAATAAACATGTTTCTGCAAGTTTGGTCACCCCCATGTAAGTTATGGGGCAGTAACAGCACACTTTTGAAAACGTGTTTTTCAGCCCGAAATAAACGCGTTTTTTCAGACAACTGAATCCCTATGTAACTGCAAGGCTCAAAAGAGCCCACACACTCAGCTCTTAACCCCAGTGTGCAGAAAGTGTCAAAACATGTTTTTCAGCAGAAATAAACATGTTTCTGCAAGTTTGGTCACCCCCATGTAAGTTATGGGGCAGTAACAGCACACTTTTGAAAACGTGTTTTTCAGCCCGAAATAAACGCGTTTTTTCAGACAACTGAATCCCTATGTAACTGCAAGACTCAGAAGAGCCCACACACTCAGCTCTTAACCCCAGTGTGCAGAAAGTGTCAAAACGTGATTTTCAGCAGAAATAAACATGTTTCTGCAAGTTTGGTCACCCCCATGTAAGTTATGGGGCAGTAACAGCACACTTTTGAAAACGTGTTTTTCAGCCCGAAATAAACGCGTTTTTTCAGACAACTGAATCCCTATGTAACTGCAAGACTCAGAAGAGCCCACACACTCAGCTCTTAACCCCAGTGTGCAGAAAGTGTCAAAACGTGATTTTCAGCAGAAATAAACATGTTTCTGCAAGTTTGGTCACCCCCATGTAAGTTATGGGGCAGTAACAGCACACTTTTGAAAACGTGTTTTTCAGCCCGAAATAAACGCGTTTTTTCAGACAACTGAATCCCTATGTAACTGCAAGGCTCAAAAGAGCCCACACACTCAGCTCTTAACCCCAGTGTACAGAAAGTGTCAAAACATGATTTTCAGCAGAAATAAACATGTTTCTGCAAGTTTGGTCACCCCATGTAAGTTATGGGGCAGTAACAGCACACTTTTGAAAACGTGTTTTTCAGCCCGAAATAAACGCGTTTTTTCAGACAACTGAATCCCTATGTAACTGCAAGGCTCAAAAGAGCCCACACACTCAGCTCTTAACCCCAGTGTGCAGAAAGTGTCAAAACATGTTTTTCAGCAGAAATAAACATGTTTCTGCAAGTTTGGTCACCCCCATGTAAGTTATGGGGCAGTAACAGCACACTTTTGAAAACGTGTTTTTCAGCCCGAAATAAACGCGTTTTTTCAGACAACTGAATCCCTATGTAACTGCAAGACTCAGAAGAGCCCACACACTCAGCTCTTAACCCCAGTGTGCAGAAAGTGACAAAACATGATTTTCAGCAGAAATAAACATGTTTCTGCAAGTTTGGTCACCCCCATGTAAGTTATGGGGCAGTAACAGCACACTTTTGAAAACGTGTTTTTCAGCCCGAAATAAACGCGTTTTTTCAGACAACTGAATCCCTATGTAACTGCAAGACTCAGAAGAGCCCACACACTCAGCTCTTAACCCCAGTGTGCAGAAAGTGTCAAAACGTGTTTTTCAGCAGAAATAAACATGTTTCTGCAAGTTTGGTCACCCCCATGTAAGTTATGCGGCAGTAACAGCACACTTTTGAAAACGTGTTTTTCAGCCCGAAATAAACGCGTTTTTTCAGACAACTGAATCCCTATGTAACTGCAAGACTCAGAAGAGCCCACACACTCAGCTCTTAACCCCAGTGTGCAGAAAGTGTCAAAACATGATTTTCAGCAGAAATAAACATGTTTCTGCAAGTTTGGTCAACCCCATGTAAGTTATGGGGCAGTAACAGCACACTTTTGAAAACGTGTTTTTCAGCCCGAAATAAACGCGTTTTTTCAGACAACTGAATCCCTATGTAACTGCAAGACTCAGAAGAGCCCACACACTCAGCTCTTAACCCCAGTGTGCAGAAAGTGTCAAAACGTGTTTTTCAGCAGAAATAAACATGTTTCTGCAAGTTTGGTCACCCCCATGTAAGTTATGCGGCAGTAACAGCACACTTTTGAAAACGTGTTTTTCAGCCCGAAATAAACGCGTTTTTTCAGACAACTGAATCCCTATGTAACTGCAAGACTCAGAAGAGCCCACACACTCAGCTCTTAACCCCAGTGTGCAGAAAGTGTCAAAACATGATTTTCAGCAGAAATAAACATGTTTCTGCAAGTTTGGTCAACCCCATGTAAGTTATGGGGCAGTAACAGCACACTTTTGAAAACGTGTTTTTCAGCCCGAAATAAACGCGTTTTTTCAGACAACTGAATCCCTATGTAACTGCAAGACTCAGAAGAGCCCACACACTCAGTTCTTAACCCCAGTGTGGAGAAAGTGTCAAAACGTGTTTTTCAGCAGAAATAAACATGTTTCTGCAAGTTTGGTCACCCCCATGTAAGTTATGGGGCAGTAACAGCACACTTTTGAAAACGTGTTTTTCAGCCCGAAATAAACGCGTTTTTTCAGACAACTGAATCCCTATGTAACTGCAAGACTCAGAAGAGCCCACACACTCAGCTCTTAACCCCAGTGTGCAGAAAGTGTCAAAACATGATTTTCAGCAGAAATAAACATGTTTCTGCAAGTTTGGTCACCCCCATGTAAGTTATGGGGCAGTAACAGCACACTTTTGAAAACGTGTTATTCAGCCCGAAATAAACACGTTTTTTCAGACAACTGAATCCCTATGTAACTGCAAGGCTCAAAAGAGCCCACACACTCAGCTCTTAACCCCAGTGTGCAGAAAGTGTCAAAACGTGTTTTTCAGCAGAAATAAACATGTTTCTGCAAGTTTGGTCACCCCCATGTAAGTTATGGGGCAGTAACAGCACACTTTTGAAAACGTGTTTTTCAGCCCGAAATAAACGCGTTTTTTCAGACAACTGAATCCCTATGTAACTGCAAAGACTCAGAAGAGCCCACACACTCAGCTCTTAACCCCAGTGTGCAGAAAGTGTCAAAACGTGTTTTTCAGCAGAAATAAACATGTTTCTGCAAGTTTGGTCACCCCCATGTAAGTTATGGGGCAGTAACAGCACACTTTTGAAAACGTGTTTTTCAGCCTGAACTAAACACGTTTTTTCAGACAACTGAATCCCTATGTAACTGCAAGACTCAGAAGAGCCCACACACTCAGCTCTTAACCCCAGTGTGCAGAAAGTGTCAAAACATGATTTTCAGCAGAAATAAACATGTTTCTGCAAGTTTGGCCACCCCCATGTAAGTTATGGGGCAGTAACAGCACACTTTTGAAAACGTGTTTTTCAGCCCGAAATAAACGCGTTTTTTCAGACAACTGAATCCCTATGTAACTGCAACGCTCAAAAGAGCCCACACACTCAGCTCTTAACCCCAGTGTGCAGAAAGTGTCAAAACGTGTTTTTCAGCAGAAATAAAAATGTTTCTGCAAGTTTGGTCACCCCCATGTAAGTTATGGGGCAGTAACAGCACACTTTTGAAAACGTGTTTTTCAGCAAGAAATAAACACGTTTTTTCAGACAACTGAATCCCTATGTAACTGCAAGACTCAGAAGAGCCCACACACTCAGCTCTTAACCCCAGTGTGCAGAAAGTGTCAAAACATGATTTTCAGCAGAAATAAACATGTTTCTGCAAGTTTGGTCACCCCCATGTAAGTTATGGGGCAGTAACAGCACACTTTTGAAAACGTATTTTTCAGCCCGAAATAAACGCGTTTTTTCAGACAACTGAATCCCTATGTAACTGCAAGGCTCAAAAGAGCCCACACACTCAGCTCTTAACCCCAGTGTGCAGAAAGTGTCAAAACATGATTTTCAGCAGAAATAAACATGTTTCTGCAAGTTTGGTCACCCCCATGTAAGTTATGGGGCAGTAACAGCACACTTTTGAAAACGTGTTTTTCAGCCCGAAATAAACGCGTTTTTTCAGACAACTGAATCCCTATGTAACTGCAAGACTCAGAAGAGCCCACACACTCAGCTCTTAACCCCAGTGTGCAGAAAGTGTCAAAACGTGTTTTTCAGCAGAAATAAACATGTTTCTGCAAGTTTGGTCACCCCCATGTAAGTTATGGGGCAGTAACAGCACACTTTTGAAAACGTGTTTTTCAGCCCGAAATAAACACGTTTTTTCAGACAACTGAATCCCTATGTAACTGCAAGGCTCAAAAGAGCCCACACACTCAGCTCTTAACCCCAGTGTGCCGAAAGTGTCAAAACATGATTTTCAGCAGAAATAAACATGTTTCTGCAAGTTTGGTCACCCCCATGTAAGTTATGGGGCAGTAACAGCACACTTTTGAAAACGTGTTTTTCAGCCCGAAATAAACGCGTTTTTTCAGACAACTGAATCCCTATGTAACTGCAAGGCTCAAAAGAGCCCACACACTCAGCTCTTAACCCCAGTGTGCAGAAAGTGTCAAAACATGTTTTTCAGCAGAAATAAACATGTTTCTGCAAGTTTGGTCACCCCCATGTAAGTTATGGGGCAGTAACAGCACACTTTTGAAAACGTGTTTTTCAGCCCGAAATAAACGCGTTTTTTCAGACAACTGAATCCCTATGTAACTGCAAGACTCAGAAGAGCCCACACACTCAGCTCTTAACCCCAGTGTGCAGAAAGTGTCAAAACGTGATTTTCAGCAGAAATAAACATGTTTCTGCAAGTTTGGTCACCCCCATGTAAGTTATGGGGCAGTAACAGCACACTTTTGAAAACGTGTTTTTCAGCCCGAAATAAACGCGTTTTTTCAGACAACTGAATCCCTATGTAACTGCAAGACTCAGAAGAGCCCACACACTCAGCTCTTAACCCCAGTGTGCAGAAAGTGTCAAAACGTGATTTTCAGCAGAAATAAACATGTTTCTGCAAGTTTGGTCACCCCCATGTAAGTTATGGGGCAGTAACAGCACACTTTTGAAAACGTGTTTTTCAGCCCGAAATAAACGCGTTTTTTCAGACAACTGAATCCCTATGTAACTGCAAGGCTCAAAAGAGCCCACACACTCAGCTCTTAACCCCAGTGTACAGAAAGTGTCAAAACATGATTTTCAGCAGAAATAAACATGTTTCTGCAAGTTTGGTCACCCCCATGTAAGTTATGGGGCAGTAACAGCACACTTTTTAAAACGTGTTTTTCAGCCCGAAATAAACGCGTTTTTTCAGACAACTGAATCCCTATGTAACTGCAAGACTCAGAAGAGCCCACACACTCAGCTCTTAACCCCAGTGTGCAGAAAGTGTCAAAACATGATTTTCAGCAGAAATAAACATGTTTCTGCAAGTTTGGTCACCCCCATGTAAGTTATGGGGCAGTAACAGCACACTTTTGAAAACGTGTTTTTCAGCCCGAAATAAACGCGTTTTTTCAGACATCTGAATCCCTATGTATCTGCAAGACTCAGAAGAGCCCACACACTCAGCTCTTAACCCCAGTGTGCAGAAAGTGTCAAAACGTGATTTTCAGCAGAAATAAACATGTTTCTGCAAGTTTGGTCACCCCCATGTAAGTTATGGGGCAGTAACAGCACACTTTTGAAAACGTGTTTTTCAGCCCGAAATAAACGCGTTTTTTCAGACAACTGAATCCCTATGTAACTGCAAGACTCAGAAGAGCCCACACACTCAGCTCTTAACCCCAGTGTGCAGAAAGTGTCAAAACGTGATTTTCAGCAGAAATAAACATGTTTCTGCAAGTTTGGTCACCCCCATGTAAGTTATGGGGCAGTAACAGCACACTTTTGAAAACGTGTTTTTCAGCCCGAAATAAACGCGTTTTTTCAGACAACTGAATCCCTATGTAACTGCAAGGCTCAAAAGAGCCCACACACTCAGCTCTTAACCCCAGTGTGCAGAAAGTGTCAAAACATGATTTTCAGCAGAAATAAACATGTTTCTGCAAGTTTGGTCACCCCCATGTAAGTTATGGGGCAGTAACAGCACACTTTTTAAAACGTGTTTTTCAGCCCGAAATAAACGCGTTTTTTCAGACAACTGAATCCCTATGTAACTGCAAGGCTCAAAAGAGCCCACACACTCAGCTCTTAACCCCAGTGTGCAGAAAGTGTCAAAACGTGTTTTTCAGCAGAAATAAACATGTTTCTGCAAGTTTGGTCACCCCCATGTAAGTTATGGGGCAGTAACAGCACACTTTTGAAAACGTGTTTTTCAGCCCGAAATAAACGCGTTTTTTCAGACAACTGAATCCCTATGTAACTGCAAGACTCAGAAGAGCCCACACACTCAGCTCTTAACCCCAGTGTGCAGAAAGTGTCAAAACATGATTTTCAGCAGAAATAAACATGTTTCTGCAAGTTTGGTCACCCCCATGTAAGTTATGGGGCAGTAACAGCACACTTTTGAAAACGTGTTTTTCAGCCCGAAATAAACGCGTTTTTTCAGACAACTGAATCCCTATGTAACTGCAAGACTCAGAAGAGCCCACACACTCAGCTCTTAACCCCAGTGTGCAGAAAGTGTCAAAACGTGTTTTTCAGCAGAAATAAACATGTTTCTGCAAGTTTGGTCACCCCCATGTAAGTTATGGGGCAGTAACAGCACACTTTTGAAAACGTGTTTTTCAGCCTGAAATAAACACGTTTTTTCAGACAACTGAATCCCTATGTAACTGCAAGACTCAGAAGAGCCCACACACTCAGCTCTTAACCCCAGTGTGCAGAAAGTGTCAAAACATGATTTTCAGCAGAAATAAACATGTTTCTGCAAGTTTGGTCAACCCCATGTAAGTTATGGGGCAGTAACAGCACACTTTTGAAAACGTGTTTTTCAGCCCGAAATAAACGCGTTTTTTAAGACAACTGAATCCCTATGTAACTGCAAGGCTCAAAAGAGCCCACACACTCAGCTCTTAACCCCAGTGTGCAGAAAGTGTCAAAACATGTTTTTCAGCAGAAATAAACATGTTTCTGCAAGTTTGGTCACCCCCATGTAAGTTATGGGGCAGTAACAGCACACTTTTGAAAACGTGTTTTTCAGCCCGAAATAAACGCGTTTTTTCAGACAACTGAATCCCTATGTAACTGCAAGGCTCAAAAGAGCCCACACACTCAGCTCTTAACCCCAGTGTGCAGAAAGTGTCAAAACATGATTTTCAGCAGAAATAAACATGTTTCTGCAAGTTTGGTCACCCCCATGTAAGTTATGGGGCAGTAACAGCACACTTTTGAAAACGTGTTTTTCCGCCCGAAATAAACGCGTTTTTTCAGACAACTGAATCCCTATGTAACTGCAAGACTCAGAAGAGCCCTCACACTCAGCTCTTAACCCCAGTGTGCAGAAAGTGTCAAAACGTGTTTTTCAGCAGAAATAAACATGTTTCTGCAAGTTTGGTCACCCCCATGTAAGTTATGGGGCAGTAACAGCACACTTTTGAAAACGTGTTTTTCAGCCCGAAATAAACGCGTTTTTTCAGACAACTGAATCCCTATGTAACTGCAAGGCTCAAAAGAGCCCACACACTCAGCTCTTAACCCCAGTGTGCAGAAAGAGTCAAAACATGATTTTCAGCAGAAATAAACATGTTTCTGCAAGTTTGGTCACCCCCATGTAAGTTATGGAACAGTAACAGCACACTTTTTAAAACGTGTTTTTCAGCCCGAAATAAACGCGTTTTTTCAGACAACTGAATCCCTATGTAACTGCAAGACTCAGAAGAGCCCACACACTCAGCTCTTAACCCCAGTGTGCAGAAAGTGTCAAAACGTGTTTTTCAGCAGAAATAAACATGTTTCTGCAAGTTTGGTCACCCCCATGTAAGTTATGGGGCAGTAACAGCACACTTTTGAAAACGTGTTTTTCAGCCCGAAATAAACACGTTTTTTCAGACAACTGAATCCCTATGTAACTGCAAGGCTCAAAAGAGCCCACACACTCAGCTCTTAACCCCAGAGTGCAGAAAGTGTCAAAACATGATTTTCAGCAGAAATAAACATGTTTCTGCAAGTTTGGTCACCCCCATGTAAGTTATGGGGCAGTAACAGCACACTTTTTAAAACTTGTTTTTCAGCCCGAAATAAACGCGTTTTTTCAGACAACTGAATCCCTATGTAACTGCAAGGCTCAAAAGAGCCCACAAACTCAGCTCTTAACCCCAGTGTGCAGAAAGTGTCAAAACATGATTTTCAGCAGAAATAAACATGTTTCTGCAAGTTTGGTCACCCCCATGTAAGTTATGGGGCAGTAACAGCACACTTTTGAAAACGTGTTTTTCAGCCCGAAATAAACGCGTTTTTTCAGACAACTGAATCCCTATGTAACTGCAAGACTCAGAAGAGCCCACACACTCAGCTCTTAACCCCAGTGTGCAGAAAGTGTCAAAACGTGTTTTTCAGCAGAAATAAACATGTTTCTGCAAGTTTGGTCACCCCCATGTAAGTTATGGGGCAGTAACAGCACACTTTTGAAAACGTGTTTTTCAGCCCGAAATAAACGCTTTTCAGACAACTGAATCCCTATGTAACTGCAAGGCTCAAAAGAGCCCACACACTCAGCTCTTAACCCCAGTGTGCAGAAAGTGTCAAAACATGTTTTTCAGCAGAAATAAACATGTTTCTGCAAGTTTGGTCACCCCCATGTAAGTTATGGGGCAGTAACAGCACACTTTTGAAAACGTGTTTTTCAGCCCGAAATAAACGCGTTTTTTCAGACAACTGAATCCCTATGTAACTGCAAGACTCAGAAGAGCCCACACACTCAGCTCTTAACCCCAGTGTGCAGAAAGTGTCAAAACGTGTTTTTCAGCAGAAATAAACATGTTTCTGCAAGTTTGGTCACCCCCATGTAAGTTATGGGGCAGTAACAGCACACTTTTGAAAACGTGTTTTTCAGCCCGAAATAAACGCGTTTTTTCAGACAACTGAATCCCTATGTAACTGCAAGGCTCAAAAGAGCCCACACACTCAGCTCTTAACCCCAGTGTGCAGAAAGTGTCAAAACGTGTTTTTCAGCAGAAATAAACATGTTTCTGCAAGTTTGGTCACCCCCATGTAAGTTATGCGGCAGTAACAGCACACTTTTGAAAACGTGTTTTTCAGCCCGAAATAAACGCGTTTTTTCAGACAACTGAATCCCTATGTAACTGCAAGACTCAGAAGAGCCCACACACTCAGCTCTTAACCCCAGTGTGCAGAAAGTGTCAAAACATGATTTTCAGCAGAAATAAACATGTTTCTGCAAGTTTGGTCAACCCCATGTAAGTTATGGGGCAGTAACAGCACACTTTTGAAAACGTGTTTTTCAGCCCGAAATAAACGCGTTTTTTCAGACAACTGAATCCCTATGTAACTGCAAGACTCAGAAGAGCCCACACACTCAGTTCTTAACCCCAGTGTGGAGAAAGTGTCAAAACGTGTTTTTCAGCAGAAATAAACATGTTTCTGCAAGTTTGGTCACCCCCATGTAAGTTATGGGGCAGTAACAGCACACTTTTGAAAACGTGTTTTTCAGCCCGAAATAAACGCGTTTTTTCAGACAACTGAATCCCTATGTAACTGCAAGACTCAGAAGAGCCCACACACTCAGCTCTTAACCCCAGTGTGCAGAAAGTGTCAAAACATGATTTTCAGCAGAAATAAACATGTTTCTGCAAGTTTGGTCACCCCCATGTAAGTTATGGGGCAGTAACAGCACACTTTTGAAAACGTGTTATTCAGCCCGAAATAAACACGTTTTTTCAGACAACTGAATCCCTATGTAACTGCAAGGCTCAAAAGAGCCCACACACTCAGCTCTTAACCCCAGTGTGCAGAAAGTGTCAAAACGTGTTTTTCAGCAGAAATAAACATGTTTCTGCAAGTTTGGTCACCCCCATGTAAGTTATGGGGCAGTAACAGCACACTTTTGAAAACGTGTTTTTCAGCCCGAAATAAACGCGTTTTTTCAGACAACTGAATCCCTATGTAACTGCAAGACTCAGAAGAGCCCACACACTCAGCTCTTAACCCCAGTGTGCAGAAAGTGTCAAAACGTGTTTTTCAGCAGAAATAAACATGTTTCTGCAAGTTTGGTCACCCCCATGTAAGTTATGGGGCAGTAACAGCACACTTTTGAAAACGTGTTTTTCAGCCTGAACTAAACACGTTTTTTCAGACAACTGAATCCCTATGTAACTGCAAGACTCAGAAGAGCCCACACACTCAGCTCTTAACCCCAGTGTGCAGAAAGTGTCAAAACATGATTTTCAGCAGAAATAAACATGTTTCTGCAAGTTTGGCCACCCCCATGTAAGTTATGGGGCAGTAACAGCACACTTTTGAAAACGTGTTTTTCAGCCCGAAATAAACGCGTTTTTTCAGACAACTGAATCCCTATGTAACTGCAAGGCTCAAAAGAGCCCACACACTCAGCTCTTAACCCCAGTGTGCAGAAAGTGTCAAAACGTGTTTTTCAGCAGAAATAAAAATGTTTCTGCAAGTTTGGTCACCCCCATGTAAGTTATGGGGCAGTAACAGCACACTTTTGAAAACGTGTTTTTCAGCAAGAAATAAACACGTTTTTTCAGACAACTGAATCCCTATGTAACTGCAAGACTCAGAAGAGCCCACACACTCAGCTCTTAACCCCAGTGTGCAGAAAGTGTCAAAACATGATTTTCAGCAGAAATAAACATGTTTCTGCAAGTTTGGTCACCCCCATGTAAGTTATGGGGCAGTAACAGCACACTTTTGAAAACGTATTTTTCAGCCCGAAATAAACGCGTTTTTTCAGACAACTGAATCCCTATGTAACTGCAAGGCTCAAAAGAGCCCACACACTCAGCTCTTAACCCCAGTGTGCAGAAAGTGTCAAAACATGATTTTCAGCAGAAATAAACATGTTTCTGCAAGTTTGGTCACCCCCATGTAAGTTATGGGGCAGTAACAGCACACTTTTGAAAACGTGTTTTTCAGCCCGAAATAAACGCGTTTTTTCAGACAACTGAATCCCTATGTAACTGCAAGACTCAGAAGAGCCCACACACTCAGCTCTTAACCCCAGTGTGCAGAAAGTGTCAAAACGTGTTTTTCAGCAGAAATAAACATGTTTCTGCAAGTTTGGTCACCCCCATGTAAGTTATGGGGCAGTAACAGCACACTTTTGAAAACGTGTTTTTCAGCCCGAAATAAACACGTTTTTTCAGACAACTGAATCCCTATGTAACTGCAAGGCTCAAAAGAGCCCACACACTCAGCTCTTAACCCCAGTGTGCCGAAAGTGTCAAAACATGATTTTCAGCAGAAATAAACATGTTTCTGCAAGTTTGGTCACCCCCATGTAAGTTATGGGGCAGTAACAGCACACTTTTGAAAACGTGTTTTTCAGCCCGAAATAAACGCGTTTTTTCAGACAACTGAATCCCTATGTAACTGCAAGGCTCAAAAGAGCCCACACACTCAGCTCTTAACCCCAGTGTGCAGAAAGTGTCAAAACATGTTTTTCAGCAGAAATAAACATGTTTCTGCAAGTTTGGTCACCCCCATGTAAGTTATGGGGCAGTAACAGCACACTTTTGAAAACGTGTTTTTCAGCCCGAAATAAACGCGTTTTTTCAGACAACTGAATCCCTATGTAACTGCAAGACTCAGAAGAGCCCACACACTCAGCTCTTAACCCCAGTGTGCAGAAAGTGTCAAAACGTGATTTTCAGCAGAAATAAACATGTTTCTGCAAGTTTGGTCACCCCCATGTAAGTTATGGGGCAGTAACAGCACACTTTTGAAAACGTGTTTTTCAGCCCGAAATAAACGCGTTTTTTCAGACAACTGAATCCCTATGTAACTGCAAGACTCAGAAGAGCCCTCACACTCAGCTCTTAACCCCAGTGTGCAGAAAGTGTCAAAACGTGATTTTCAGCAGAAATAAACATGTTTCTGCAAGTTTGGTCACCCCCATGTAAGTTATGGGGCAGTAACAGCACACTTTTGAAAACGTGTTTTTCAGCCCGAAATAAACGCGTTTTTTCAGACAACTGAATCCCTATGTAACTGCAAGGCTCAAAAGAGCCCACACACTCAGCTCTTAACCCCAGTGTACAGAAAGTGTCAAAACATGATTTTCAGCAGAAATAAACATGTTTCTGCAAGTTTGGTCACCCCCATGTAAGTTATGGGGCAGTAACAGCACACTTTTGAAAACGTGTTTTTCAGCCCGAAATAAACGCGTTTTTTCAGACAACTGAATCCCTATGTAACTGCAAGGCTCAAAAGAGCCCACACACTCAGCTCTTAACCCCAGTGTGCAGAAAGTGTCAAAACATGTTTTTCAGCAGAAATAAACATGTTTCTGCAAGTTTGGTCACCCCCATGTAAGTTATGGGGCAGTAACAGCACACTTTTGAAAACGTGTTTTTCAGCCCGAAATAAACGCGTTTTTTCAGACAACTGAATCCCTATGTAACTGCAAGACTCAGAAGAGCCCACACACTCAGCTCTTAACCCCAGTGTGCAGAAAGTGACAAAACATGATTTTCAGCAGAAATAAACATGTTTCTGCAAGTTTGGTCACCCCCATGTAAGTTATGGGGCAGTAACAGCACACTTTTGAAAACGTGTTTTTCAGCCCGAAATAAACGCGTTTTTTCAGACAACTGAATCCCTATGTAACTGCAAGACTCAGAAGAGCCCACACACTCAGCTCTTAACCCCAGTGTGCAGAAAGTGTCAAAACGTGTTTTTCAGCAGAAATAAACATGTTTCTGCAAGTTTGGTCACCCCCATGTAAGTTATGGGGCAGTAACAGCACACTTTTGAAAACGTGTTTTTCAGCCCGAAATAAACGCGTTTTTTCAGACAACTGAATCCCTATGTAACTGCAAGGCTCAAAAGAGCCCACACACTCAGCTCTTAACCCCAGTGTGCAGAAAGTGTCAAAACGTGTTTTTCAGCAGAAATAAACATGTTTCTGCAAGTTTGGTCACCCCCATGTAAGTTATGCGGCAGTAACAGCACACTTTTGAAAACGTGTTTTTCAGCCCGAAATAAACGCGTTTTTTCAGACAACTGAATCCCTATGTAACTGCAAGACTCAGAAGAGCCCACACACTCAGCTCTTAACCCCAGTGTGCAGAAAGTGTCAAAACATGATTTTCAGCAGAAATAAACATGTTTCTGCAAGTTTGGTCAACCCCATGTAAGTTATGGGGCAGTAACAGCACACTTTTGAAAACGTGTTTTTCAGCCCGAAATAAACGCGTTTTTTCAGACAACTGAATCCCTATGTAACTGCAAGACTCAGAAGAGCCCACACACTCAGTTCTTAACCCCAGTGTGGAGAAAGTGTCAAAACGTGTTTTTCAGCAGAAATAAACATGTTTCTGCAAGTTTGGTCACCCCCATGTAAGTTATGGGGCAGTAACAGCACACTTTTGAAAACGTGTTTTTCAGCCCGAAATAAACGCGTTTTTTCAGACAACTGAATCCCTATGTAACTGCAAGACTCAGAAGAGCCCACACACTCAGCTCTTAACCCCAGTGTGCAGAAAGTGTCAAAACATGATTTTCAGCAGAAATAAACATGTTTCTGCAAGTTTGGTCACCCCCATGTAAGTTATGGGGCAGTAACAGCACACTTTTGAAAACGTGTTATTCAGCCCGAAATAAACACGTTTTTTCAGACAACTGAATCCCTATGTAACTGCAAGGCTCAAAAGAGCCCACACACTCAGCTCTTAACCCCAGTGTGCAGAAAGTGTCAAAACGTGTTTTTCAGCAGAAATAAACATGTTTCTGCAAGTTTGGTCACCCCCATGTAAGTTATGGGGCAGTAACAGCACACTTTTGAAAACGTGTTTTTCAGCCCGAAATAAACGCGTTTTTTCAGACAACTGAATCCCTATGTAACTGCAAGACTCAGAAGAGCCCACACACTCAGCTCTTAACCCCAGTGTGCAGAAAGTGTCAAAACGTGTTTTTCAGCAGAAATAAACATGTTTCTGCAAGTTTGGTCACCCCCATGTAAGTTATGGGGCAGTAACAGCACACTTTTGAAAACGTGTTTTTCAGCCTGAACTAAACACGTTTTTTCAGACAACTGAATCCCTATGTAACTGCAAGACTCAGAAGAGCCCACACACTCAGCTCTTAACCCCAGTGTGCAGAAAGTGTCAAAACATGATTTTCAGCAGAAATAAACATGTTTCTGCAAGTTTGGCCACCCCCATGTAAGTTATGGGGCAGTAACAGCACACTTTTGAAAACGTGTTTTTCAGCCCGAAATAAACGCGTTTTTTCAGACAACTGAATCCCTATGTAACTGCAACGCTCAAAAGAGCCCACACACTCAGCTCTTAACCCCAGTGTGCAGAAAGTGTCAAAACGTGTTTTTCAGCAGAAATAAAAATGTTTCTGCAAGTTTGGTCACCCCCATGTAAGTTATGGGGCAGTAACAGCACACTTTTGAAAACGTGTTTTTCAGCAAGAAATAAACACGTTTTTTCAGACAACTGAATCCCTATGTAACTGCAAGACTCAGAAGAGCCCACACACTCAGCTCTTAACCCCAGTGTGCAGAAAGTGTCAAAACATGATTTTCAGCAGAAATAAACATGTTTCTGCAAGTTTGGTCACCCCCATGTAAGTTATGGGGCAGTAACAGCACACTTTTGAAAACGTATTTTTCAGCCCGAAATAAACGCGTTTTTTCAGACAACTGAATCCCTATGTAACTGCAAGGCTCAAAAGAGCCCACACACTCAGCTCTTAACCCCAGTGTGCAGAAAGTGTCAAAACATGATTTTCAGCAGAAATAAACATGTTTCTGCAAGTTTGGTCACCCCCATGTAAGTTATGGGGCAGTAACAGCACACTTTTGAAAACGTGTTTTTCAGCCCGAAATAAACGCGTTTTTTCAGACAACTGAATCCCTATGTAACTGCAAGACTCAGAAGAGCCCACACACTCAGCTCTTAACCCCAGTGTGCAGAAAGTGTCAAAACGTGTTTTTCAGCAGAAATAAACATGTTTCTGCAAGTTTGGTCACCCCCATGTAAGTTATGGGGCAGTAACAGCACACTTTTGAAAACGTGTTTTTCAGCCCGAAATAAAC
The DNA here is from genome assembly GCF_059453375.1 of Lepisosteus platostomus. Taxonomy (NCBI): domain Eukaryota; kingdom Metazoa; phylum Chordata; class Actinopteri; order Semionotiformes; family Lepisosteidae; genus Lepisosteus; species Lepisosteus platostomus. The sequence goes on along the minus strand of NC_142614.1, from coordinate 37,608,650 downwards.
GCGTTTTTTCAGACAACTGAATCCCTATGTAACTGCAAGGCTCAAAAGAGCCCACACACTCAGCTCTTAACCCCAGTGTGCCGAAAGTGTCAAAACATGATTTTCAGCAGAAATAAACATGTTTCTGCAAGTTTGGTCACCCCCATGTAAGTTATGGGGCAGTAACAGCACACTTTTGAAAACGTGTTTTTCAGCCCGAAATAAACGCGTTTTTTCAGACAACTGAATCCCTATGTAACTGCAAGGCTCAAAAGAGCCCACACACTCAGCTCTTAACCCCAGTGTGCAGAAAGTGTCAAAACATGTTTTTCAGCAGAAATAAACATGTTTCTGCAAGTTTGGTCACCCCCATGTAAGTTATGGGGCAGTAACAGCACACTTTTGAAAACGTGTTTTTCAGCCCGAAATAAACGCGTTTTTTCAGACAACTGAATCCCTATGTAACTGCAAGACTCAGAAGAGCCCACACACTCAGCTCTTAACCCCAGTGTGCAGAAAGTGTCAAAACGTGATTTTCAGCAGAAATAAACATGTTTCTGCAAGTTTGGTCACCCCCATGTAAGTTATGGGGCAGTAACAGCACACTTTTGAAAACGTGTTTTTCAGCCCGAAATAAACGCGTTTTTTCAGACAACTGAATCCCTATGTAACTGCAAGACTCAGAAGAGCCCACACACTCAGCTCTTAACCCCAGTGTGCAGAAAGTGTCAAAACGTGATTTTCAGCAGAAATAAACATGTTTCTGCAAGTTTGGTCACCCCCATGTAAGTTATGGGGCAGTAACAGCACACTTTTGAAAACGTGTTTTTCAGCCCGAAATAAACGCGTTTTTTCAGACAACTGAATCCCTATGTAACTGCAAGACTCAGAAGAGCCCACACACTCAGCTCTTAACCCCAGTGTGCAGAAAGTGTCAAAACGTGTTTTTCAGCAGAAATAAACATGTTTCTGCAAGTTTGGTCACCCCCATGTAAGTTATGGGGCAGTAACAGCACACTTTTGAAAACGTGTTTTTCAGCCCGAAATAAACACGTTTTTTCAGACAACTGAATCCCTATGTAACTGCAAGGCTCAAAAGAGCCCACACACTCAGCTCTTAACCCCAGTGTGCCGAAAGTGTCAAAACATGATTTTCAGCAGAAATAAACATGTTTCTGCAAGTTTGGTCACCCCCATGTAAGTTATGGGGCAGTAACAGCACACTTTTGAAAACGTGTTTTTCAGCCCGAAATAAACGCGTTTTTTCAGACAACTGAATCCCTATGTAACTGCAAGGCTCAAAAGAGCCCACACACTCAGCTCTTAACTTCAGTGTGCAGAAAGTGTCAAAACATGTTTTTCAGCAGAAATAAACATGTTTCTGCAAGTTTGGTCACCCCCATGTAAGTTATGGGGCAGTAACAGCACACTTTTGAAAACGTGTTTTTCAGCCCGAAATAAACGCGTTTTTTCAGACAACTGAATCCCTATGTAACTGCAAGACTCAGAAGAGCCCACACACTCAGCTCTTAACCCCAGTGTGCAGAAAGTGTCAAAACGTGATTTTCAGCAGAAATAAACATGTTTCTGCAAGTTTGGTCACCCCCATGTAAGTTATGGGGCAGTAACAGCACACTTTTGAAAACGTGTTTTTCAGCCCGAAATAAACGCGTTTTTTCAGACAACTGAATCCCTATGTAACTGCAAGACTCAGAAGAGCCCACACACTCAGCTCTTAACCCCAGTGTGCAGAAAGTGTCAAAACGTGATTTTCAGCAGAAATAAACATGTTTCTGCAAGTTTGGTCACCCCCATGTAAGTTATGGGGCAGTAACAGCACACTTTTGAAAACGTGTTTTTCAGCCCGAAATAAACGCGTTTTTTCAGACAACTGAATCCCTATGTAACTGCAAGGCTCAAAAGAGCCCACACACTCAGCTCTTAACCCCAGTGTACAGAAAGTGTCAAAACATGATTTTCAGCAGAAATAAACATGTTTCTGCAAGTTTGGTCACCCCCATGTAAGTTATGGGGCAGTAACAGCACACTTTTTAAAACGTGTTTTTCAGCCCGAAATAAACGCGTTTTTTCAGACAACTGAATCCCTATGTAACTGCAAGACTCAGAAGAGCCCACACACTCAGCTCTTAACCCCAGTGTGCAGAAAGTGTCAAAACATGATTTTCAGCAGAAATAAACATGTTTCTGCAAGTTTGGTCACCCCCATGTAAGTTATGGGGCAGTAACAGCACACTTTTGAAAACGTGTTTTTCAGCCCGAAATAAACGCGTTTTTTCAGACATCTGAATCCCTATGTATCTGCAAGACTCAGAAGAGCCCACACACTCAGCTCTTAACCCCAGTGTGCAGAAAGTGTCAAAACGTGATTTTCAGCAGAAATAAACATGTTTCTGCAAGTTTGGTCACCCCCATGTAAGTTATGGGGCAGTAACAGCACACTTTTGAAAACGTGTTTTTCAGCCCGAAATAAACGCGTTTTTTCAGACAACTGAATCCCTATGTAACTGCAAGACTCAGAAGAGCCCACACACTCAGCTCTTAACCCCAGTGTGCAGAAAGTGTCAAAACGTGATTTTCAGCAGAAATAAACATGTTTCTGCAAGTTTGGTCACCCCCATGTAAGTTATGGGGCAGTAACAGCACACTTTTGAAAACGTGTTTTTCAGCCCGAAATAAACGCGTTTTTTCAGACAACTGAATCCCTATGTAACTGCAAGGCTCAAAAGAGCCCACACACTCAGCTCTTAACCCCAGTGTGCAGAAAGTGTCAAAACATGATTTTCAGCAGAAATAAACATGTTTCTGCAAGTTTGGTCACCCCCATGTAAGTTATGGGGCAGTAACAGCACACTTTTGAAAACGTGTTTTTCAGCCCGAAATAAACGCGTTTTTTTCAGACAACTGAATCCCTATGTAACTGCAAGACTCAGAAGAGCCCACACACTCAGCTCTTAACCCCAGTGTGCAGAAAGTGTCAAAACATGATTTTCAGCAGAAATAAACATGTTTCTGCAAGTTTGGTCACCCCCATGTAAGTTATGGGGCAGTAACAGCACACTTTTGAAAACGTGTTTTTCAGCCCGAAATAAACGCGTTTTTTCAGACAACTGAATCCCTATGTAACTGCAAGACTCAGAAGAGCCCACACACTCAGCTCTTAACCCCAGTGTGCAGAAAGTGTCAAAACATGTTTTTCAGCAGAAATAAACATGTTTCTGCAAGTTTGGTCACCCCCATGTAAGTTATGGGGCAGTAACAGCACACTTTTGAAAACGTGTTTTTCAGCCTGAAATAAACACGTTTTTTCAGACAACTGAATCCCTATGTAACTGCAAGACTCAGAAGAGCCCACACACTCAGCTCTTAACCCCAGTGTGCAGAAAGTGTCAAAACATGTTTTTCAGCAGAAATAAACATGTTTCTGCAAGTTTGGTCACCCCCATGTAAGTTATGGGGCAGTAACAGCACACTTTTGAAAACGTGTTTTTCAGCCTGAAATAAACACGTTTTTTCAGACAACTGAATCCCTATGTAACTGCAAGACTCAGAAGAGCCCACACACTCAGCTCTTAACCCCAGTGTGCAGAAAGTGTCAAAACATGATTTTCAGCAGAAATAAACATGTTTCTGCAAGTTTGGTCAACCCCATGTAAGTTATGGGGCAGTAACAGCACACTTTTGAAAACGTGTTTTTCAGCCCGAAATAAACGCGTTTTTTCAGACAACTGAATCCCTATGTAACTGCAAGGCTCAAAAGAGCCCACACACTCAGCTCTTAACCCCAGTGTGCAGAAAGTGTCAAAACATGTTTTTCAGCAGAAATAAACATGTTTCTGCAAGTTTGGTCACCCCCATGTAAGTTATGGGGCAGTAACAGCACACTTTTGAAAACGTGTTTTTCAGCCCGAAATAAACGCGTTTTTTCAGACAACTGAATCCCTATGTAACTGCAAGGCTCAAAAGAGCCCACACACTCAGCTCTTAACCCCAGTGTGCAGAAAGTGTCAAAACATGATTTTCAGCAGAAATAAACATGTTTCTGCAAGTTTGGTCACCCCCATGTAAGTTATGGGGCAGTAACAGCACACTTTTTAAAACGTGTTTTTCAGCCCGAAATAAACGCGTTTTTTCAGACAACTGAATCCCTTTGTAACTGCAAGACTCAGAAGAGCCCACACACTCAGCTCTTAACCCCAGTGTGCAGAAAGTGTCAAAACATGATTTTCAGCAGAAATAAACATGTTTCTGCAAGTTTGGTCACCCCCATGTAAGTTATGGGGCAGTAACAGCACACTTTTTAAAACGTGTTTTTCAGCCCGAAATAAACGCGTTTTTTCAGACAACTGAATCCCTTTGTAACTGCAAGACTCAGAAGAGCCCACACACTCAGCTCTTAACCCCAGTGTGCAGAAAGTGTCAAAACATGATTTTCAGCAGAAATAAACATGTTTCTGCAAGTTTGGTCACCCCCATGTAAGTTATGGGGCAGTAACAGCACACTTTTGAAAACGTGTTTTTCAGCCCGAAATAAACGCGTTTTTTCAGACAACTGAATCCCTATGTAACTGCAAGACTCAGAAGAGCCCACACACTCAGCTCTTAACCCCAGTGTGCAGAAAGTGTCAAAACGTGTTTTTCAGCAGAAATAAACATGTTTCTGCAAGTTTGGTCACCCCCATGTAAGTTATGGGGCAGTAACAGCACACTTTTGAAAACGTGTTTTTCAGCCCGAAATAAACGCGTTTTTTCAGACAACTGAATCCCTATGTAACTGCAAGGCTCAAAAGAGCCCACACACTCAGCTCTTAACCCCAGTGTGCAGAAAGTGTCAAAACGTGTTTTTCAGCAGAAATAAACATGTTTCTGCAAGTTTGGTCACCCCCATGTAAGTTATGCGGCAGTAACAGCACACTTTTGAAAACGTGTTTTTCAGCCCGAAATAAACGCGTTTTTTCAGACAACTGAATCCCTATGTAACTGCAAGACTCAGAAGAGCCCACACACTCAGCTCTTAACCCCAGTGTGCAGAAAGTGTCAAAACATGATTTTCAGCAGAAATAAACATGTTTCTGCAAGTTTGGTCACCCCCATGTAAGTTATGGGGCAGTAACAGCACACTTTTGAAAACGTGTTTTTCAGCCCGAAATAAACGCGTTTTTTCAGACAATAAAATCCCTATGTAACTGCAAGACTCAGAAGAGCCCACACACTCAGCTCTTAACCCCAGTGTGCAGAAAGTGTCAAAACGTGTTTTTCAGCAGAAATAAACATGTTTCTGCAAGTTTGGTCACCCCCATGTAAGTTATGGGGCAGTAACAGCACACTTTTGAAAACGTGTTTTTCAGCAAGAAATAAACACGTTTTTTCAGACAACTGAATCCCTATGTAACTGCAAGACTCAGAAGAGCCCACACACTCAGCTCTTAACCCCAGTGTGCAGAAAGTGTCAAAACATGATTTTCAGCAGAAATAAACATGTTTCTGCAAGTTTGGTCACCCCCATGTAAGTTATGGGGCAGTAACAGCACACTTTTGAAAACGTGTTTTTCAGCCCGAAATAAACGCGTTTTTTCAGACAACTGAATCCCTATGTAACTGCAAGGCTCAAAAGAGCCCACACACTCAGCTCTTAACCCCAGTGTGCAGAAAGTGTCAAAACGTGTTTTTCAGCAGAAATAAACATGTTTCTGCAAGTTTGGTCACCCCCATGTAAGTTATGGGGCAGTAACAGCACACTTTTGAAAACGTGTTTTTCAGCCCGAAATAAACGCGTTTTTTCAGACAACTGAATCCCTTTGTAACTGCAAGACTCAGAAGAGCCCACACACTCAGCTCTTAACCCCAGTGTGCAGAAAGTGTCAAAACATGATTTTCAGCAGAAATAAACATGTTTCTGCAAGTTTGGTCACCCCCATGTAAGTTATGGGGCAGTAACAGCACACTTTTGAAAACGTGTTTTTCAGCCCGAAATAAACGCGTTTTTTCAGACAACTGAATCCCTATGTAACTGCAAGACTCAGAAGAGCCCACACACTCAGCTCTTAACCCCAGTGTGCAGAAAGTGTCAAAACGTGTTTTTCAGCAGAAATAAACATGTTTCTGCAAGTTTGGTCACCCCCATGTAAGTTATGGGGCAGTAACAGCACACTTTTGAAAACGTGTTTTTCAGCCCGAAATAAACGCGTTTTTTCAGACAACTGAATCCCTATGTAACTGCAAGGCTCAAAAGAGCCCACACACTCAGCTCTTAACCCCAGTGTGCAGAAAGTGTCAAAACGTGTTTTTCAGCAGAAATAAACATGTTTCTGCAAGTTTGGTCACCCCCATGTAAGTTATGCGGCAGTAACAGCACACTTTTGAAAACGTGGTTTTCAGCCCGAAATAAACGCGTTTTTTCAGACAACTGAATCCCTATGTAACTGCAAGACTCAGAAGAGCCCACACACTCAGCTCTTAACCCCAGTGTGCAGAAAGTGTCAAAACATGTTTTTCAGCAGAAATAAACATGTTTCTGCAAGTTTGGTCACCCCCATGTAAGTTATGGGGCAGTAACAGCACACTTTTGAAAACGTGTTTTTCAGCCTGAAATAAACACGTTTTTTCAGACAACTGAATCCCTATGTAACTGCAAGACTCAGAAGAGCCCACACACTCAGCTCTTAACCCCAGTGTGCAGAAAGTGTCAAAACATGTTTTTCAGCAGAAATAAACATGTTTCTGCAAGTTTGGTCACCCCCATGTAAGTTATGGGGCAGTAACAGCACACTTTTGAAAACGTGTTTTTCAGCCTGAAATAAACACGTTTTTTCAGACAACTGAATCCCTATGTAACTGCAAGACTCAGAAGAGCCCACACACTCAGCTCTTAACCCCAGTGTGCAGAAAGTGTCAAAACATGATTTTCAGCAGAAATAAACATGTTTCTGCAAGTTTGGTCACCCCCATGTAAGTTATGGGGCAGTAACAGCACACTTTTGAAAACGTGTTTTTCAGCCCGAAATAAACGCGTTTTTTCAGACAACTGAATCCCTATGTAACTGCAAGGCTCAAAAGAGCCCACACACTCAGCTCTTAACCCCAGTGTGCAGAAAGTGTCAAAACATGATTTTCAGCAGAAATAAACATGTTTCTGCAAGTTTGGTCACCCCCATGTAAGTTATGGGGCAGTAACAGCACACTTTTTAAAACGTGTTTTTCAGCCCGAAATAAACGCGTTTTTTCAGACAACTGAATCCCTTTGTAACTGCAATACTCAGAAGAGCCCACACACTCAGCTCTTAACCCCAGTGTGCAGAAAGTGTCAAAACATGATTTTCAGCAGAAATAAACATGTTTCTGCAAGTTTGGTCACCCCCATGTAAGTTATGGGGCAGTAACAGCACACTTTTGAAAACGTGTTTTTCAGCCCGAAATAAACGCGTTTTTTCAGACAACTGAATCCCTATGTAACTGCAAGACTCAGAAGAGCCCACACACTCAGCTCTTAACCCCAGTGTGCAGAAAGTGTCAAAACGTGTTTTTCAGCAGAAATAAACATGTTTCTGCAAGTTTGGTCACCCCCATGTAAGTTATGGGGCAGTAACAGCACACTTTTGAAAACGTGTTTTTCAGCCCGAAATAAACGCGTTTTTTCAGACAACTGAATCCCTATGTAACTGCAAGGCTCAAAAGAGCCCACACACTCAGCTCTTAACCCCAGTGTGCAGAAAGTGTCAAAACGTGTTTTTCAGCAGAAATAAACATGTTTCTGCAAGTTTGGTCACCCCCATGTAAGTTATGCGGCAGTAACAGCACACTTTTGAAAACGTGTTTTTCAGCCCGAAATAAACGCGTTTTTTCAGACAACTGAATCCCTATGTAACTGCAAGACTCAGAAGAGCCCACACACTCAGCTCTTAACCCCAGTGTGCAGAAAGTGTCAAAACATGATTTTCAGCAGAAATAAACATGTTTCTGCAAGTTTGGTCACCCCCATGTAAGTTATGGGGCAGTAACAGCACACTTTTGAAAACGTGTTTTTCAGCCCGAAATAAACGCGTTTTTTCAGACAATAAAATCCCTATGTAACTGCAAGACTCAGAAGAGCCCACACACTCAGCTCTTAACCCCAGTGTGCAGAAAGTGTCAAAACGTGTTTTTCAGCAGAAATAAACATGTTTCTGCAAGTTTGGTCACCCCCATGTAAGTTATGGGGCAGTAACAGCACACTTTTGAAAACGTGTTTTTCAGCAAGAAATAAACACGTTTTTTCAGACAACTGAATCCCTATGTAACTGCAAGACTCAGAAGAGCCCACACACTCAGCTCTTAACCCCAGTGTGCAGAAAGTGTCAAAACATGATTTTCAGCAGAAATAAACATGTTTCTGCAAGTTTGGTCACCCCCATGTAAGTTATGGGGCAGTAACAGCACACTTTTGAAAACGTGTTTTTCAGCCCGAAATAAACGCGTTTTTTCAGACAACTGAATCCCTATGTAACTGCAAGGCTCAAAAGAGCCCACACACTCAGCTCTTAACCCCAGTGTGCAGAAAGTGTCAAAACGTGTTTTTCAGCAGAAATAAACATGTTTCTGCAAGTTTGGTCACCCCCATGTAAGTTATGGGGCAGTAACAGCACACTTTTGAAAACGTGTTTTTCAGCCCGAAATAAACGCGTTTTTTCAGACATCTGAATCCCTATGTAACTGCAAGGCTCAAAAGAGCCCACACACTCAGCTCTTAACCCCAGTGTGCAGAAAGTGTCAAAACATGATTTTCAGCAGAAATAAACATGTTTCTGCAAGTTTGGTCACCCCCATGTAAGTTATGGGGCAGTAACAGCACACTTTTGAAAACGTGTTTTTCAGCCCGAAATAAACGCGTTTTTTCAGACAACTGAATCCCTATGTAACTGCAAGACTCAGAAGAGCCCACACACTCAGCTCTTAACCCCAGTGTGCAGAAAGTGTCAAAACGTGTTTTTCAGCAGAAATAAACATGTTTCTGCAAGTTTGGTCACCCCCATGTAAGTTATGGGGCAGTAACAGCATACTTTTGAAAACGTGTTTTTCAGCCCGAAATAAACACGTTTTTTCAGACAACTGAATCCCTATGTAACTGCAAGGCTCAAAAGAGCCCACACACTCAGCTCTTAACCCCAGTGTGCAGAAAGTGTCAAAACATGATTTTCAGCAGAAATAAACATGTTTCTGCAAGTTTGGTCACCCCCATGTAAGTTATGGGGCAGTAACAGCACACTTTTTAAAACGTGTTTTTCAGCCCGAAATAAACGCGTTTTTTCAGACAACTGAATCCCTATGTAACTGCAAGACTCAGAAGAGCCCACACACTCAGCTCTTAACCCCAGTGTGCAGAAAGTGTCAAAACGTGTTTTTCAGCAGAAATAAACATGTTTCTGCAAGTTTGGTCACCCCCATGTAAGTTATGGGGCAGTAACAGCACACTTTTGAAAACGTGTTTTTCAGCCCGAAATAAACACGTTTTTTCAGACAACTGAATCCCTATGTAACTGCAAGGCTCAAAAGAGCCCACACACTCAGCTCTTAACCCCAGTGTGCAGAAAGTGTCAAAACATGATTTTCAGCAGAAATAAACATGTTTCTGCAAGTTTGGTCACCCCCATGTAAGTTATGGGGCAGTAACAGCACACTTTTTAAAACGTGTTTTTCAGCCCGAAATAAACGCGTTTTTTCAGACAACTGAATCCCTATGTAACTGCAAGACTCAGAAGAGCCCACACACTCAGCTCTTAACCCCAGTGTGCAGAAAGTGTCAAAACATGATTTTCAGCAGAAATAAACATGTTTCTGCAAGTTTGGTCACCCCCATGTAAGTTATGGGGCAGTAACAGCACACTTTTTAAAACGTGTTTTTCAGCCCGAAATAAACGCGTTTTTTCAGACAACTGAATCCCTATGTAACTGCAAGACTCAGAAGAGCCCACACACTCAGCTCTTAACCCCAGTGTGCAGAAAGTGTCAAAACGTGTTTTTCAGCAGAAATAAACATGTTTCTGCAAGTTTGGTCACCCCCATGTAAGTTATGGGGCAGTAACAGCACACTTTTGAAAACGTGTTTTTCAGCCCGAAATAAACGCGTATTTTCAGACAACTGAATCCCTATGTAACTGCAAGACTCAGAAGAGCCCACACACTCAGCTCTTAACCCCAGTGTGCAGAAAGTGTCAAAACATGATTTTCAGCAGAAATAAACATGTTTCTGCAAGTTTGGTCACCCCCATGTAAGTTATGGGGCAGTAACAGCACACTTTTGAAAACGTGTTATTCAGCCCGAAATAAACACGTTTTTTCAGACAACTGAATCCCTATGTAACTGCAAGGCTCAAAAGAGCCCACACACTCAGCTCTTAACCCCAGTGTGCAGAAAGTGTCAAAACGTGTTTTTCAGCAGAAATAAACATGTTTCTGCAAGTTTGGTCACCCCCATGTAAGTTATGGGGCAGTAACAGCACACTTTTGAAAACGTGTTTTTCAGCCCTAAATAAACGCGTTTTTTCAGACAACTGAATCCCTATGTAACTGCAAGGCTCAAAAGAGCCCACACACTCAGCTCTTAACCCCAGTGTGCAGAAAGTGTCAAAACGTGTTTTTCAGCAGAAATAAACATGTTTCTGCAAGTTTGGTCACCCCCATGTAAGTTATGGGGCAGTAACAGCACACTTTTGAAAACGTGTTTTTCAGCCTGAACTAAACACGTTTTTTCAGACAACTGAATCCCTATGTAACTGCAAGACTCAGAAGAGCCCACAAACTCAGCTCTTAACCCCAGTGTGCAGAAAGTGTCAAAACATGATTTTCAGCAGAAATAAACATGTTTCTGCAAGTTTGGTCACCCCCATGTAAGTTATGGGGCAGTAACAGCACACTTTTGAAAACGTGTTTTTCAGCCCGAAATAAACGCGTTTTTTCAGACAACTGAATCCCTATGTAACTGCAAGACTCAGAAGAGCCCACACACTCAGCTCTTAACCCCAGTGTGCAGAAAGTGTCAAAACGTGTTTTTCAGCAGAAATAAACATGTTTCTGCAAGTTTGGTCACCCCCATGTAAGTTATGGGGCAGTAACAGCACACTTTTGAAAACGTGTTTTTCAGCCCGAAATAAACGCGTTTTTTCAGACAACTGAATCCCTATGTAACTGCAAGACTCAGAAGAGCCCACACACTCAGCTCTTAACCCCAGTGTGCAGAAAGTGTCAAAACATGTTTTTCAGCAGAAATAAACATGTTTCTGCAAGTTTGGTCACCCCCATGTAAGTTATGGGGCAGTAACAGCACACTTTTGAAAACGTGTTTTTCAGCCTGAAATAAACACGTTTTTTCAGACAACTGAATCCCTATGTAACTGCAAGACTCAGAAGAGCCCACACACTCAGCTCTTAACCCCAGTGTGCAGAAAGTGTCAAAACATGTTTTTCAGCAGAAATATACATGTTTCTGCAAGTTTGGTCACCCCCATGTAAGTTATGAATCAGTAACAGCACACTTTTGAAAACGTGTTTTTCAGCCTGAAATAAACACGTTTTTTCAGACAACTGAATCCCTATGTAACTGCAAGACTCAGAAGAGCCCACACACTCAGCTCTTAACCCCAGTGTGCAGAAAGTGTCAAAACATGATTTTCAGCAGAAATAAACATGTTTCTGCAAGTTTGGTCAACCCCATGTAAGTTATGGGGCAGTAACAGCACACTTTTGAAAACGTGTTTTTCAGCCCGAAATAAACGCGTTTTTTCAGACAACTGAATCCCTATGTAACTGCAAGGCTCAAAAGAGCCCACACACTCAGCTCTTAACCCCAGTGTGCAGAAAGTGTCAAAACATGTTTTTCAGCAGAAATAAACATGTTTCTGCAAGTTTGGTCACCCCCATGTAAGTTATGGGGCAGTAACAGCACACTTTTGAAAACGTGTTTTTCAGCCCGAAATAAACGCGTTTTTTCAGACAACTGAATCCCTATGTAACTGCAAGACTCAGAAGAGCCCACACACTCAGCTCTTAACCCCAGTGTGCAGAAAGTGTCAAAACGTGTTTTTCAGCAGAAATAAACATGTTTCTGCAAGTTTGGTCACCCCCATGTAAGTTATGGGGCAGTAACAGCACACTTTTGAAAACGTGTTTTTCAGCCCGAAATAAACGCGTTTTTTCAGACAACTGAATCCCTAGGTAACTGCAAGGCTCAAAAGAGCCCACACACTCAGCTCTTAACCCCAGTGTGCAGAAAGTGTCAAAACGTGTTTTTCAGCAGAAATAAACATGTTTCTGCAAGTTTGGTCACCCCCATGTAAGTTATGGGGCAGTAACAGCACACTTTTGAAAACGTGTTTTTCAGCCCGAAATAAACGCGTTTTTTCAGACAACTGAATCCCTATGTAACTGCAAGACTCAGAAGAGCCCACACACTCAGCTCTTAACCCCAGTGTGCAGAAAGTGTCAAAACATGATTTTCAGCAGAAATAAACATGTTTCTGCAAGTTTGGTCACCCCCATGTAAGTTATGGGGCAGTAACAGCACACTTTTGAAAACGTGTTTTTCAGCCCGAAATAAACGCGTTTTTTCAGACAACTGAATCCCTATGTAACTGCAAGACTCAGAAGAGCCCACACACTCAGCTCTTAACCCCAGTGTGCAGAAAGTGTCAAAACGTGTTTTTCAGCAGAAATAAACATGTTTCTGCAAGTTTGGTCACCCCCATGTAAGTTATGGGGCAGTAACAGCACACTTTTGAAAACGTGTTTTTCAGCCCGAAATAAACACGTTTTTTCAGACAACTGAATCCCTATGTAACTGCAAGGCTCAAAAGAGCCCACACACTCAGCTCTTAACCCCAGTGTGCCGAAAGTGTCAAAACATGATTTTCAGCAGAAATAAACATGTTTCTGCAAGTTTGGTCACCCCCATGTAAGTTATGGGGCAGTAACAGCACACTTTTTAAAACGTGTTTTTCAGCCCGAAATAAACGCGTTTTTTCAGACAACTGAATCCCTATGTAACTGCAAGACTCAGAAGAGCCCACACACTCAGCTCTTAACCCCAGTGTGCAGAAAGTGTCAAAACGTGATTTTCAGCAGAAATAAACATGTTTCTGCAAGTTTGGTCACCCCCATGTAAGTTATGGGGCAGTAACAGCACACTTTTGAAAACGTGTTTTTCAGCCCGAAATAAACGCGTTTTTTCAGACAACTGAATCCCTATGTAACTGCAAGGCTCAAAAGAGCCCACACACTCAGCTCTTAACCCCAGTGTGCAGAAAGTGTCAAAACATGTTTTTCAGCAGAAATAAACATGTTTCTGCAAGTTTGGTCACCCCCATGTAAGTTATGGGGCAGTAACAGCACACTTTTGAAAACGTGTTTTTCAGCCCGAAATAAACGCGTTTTTTCAGACAACTGAATCCCTATGTAACTGCAAGACTCAGAAGAGCCCACACACTCAGCTCTTAACCCCAGTGTGCAGAAAGTGTCAAAACGTGATTTTCAGCAGAAATAAACATGTTTCTGCAAGTTTGGTCACCCCCATGTAAGTTATGGGGCAGTAACAGCACACTTTTGAAAACGTGTTTTTCAGCCCGAAATAAACGCGTTTTTTCAGACAACTGAATCCCTATGTAACTGCAAGGCTCAAAAGAGCCCACACACTCAGCTCTTAACCCCAGTGTGCAGAAAGTGTCAAAACATGTTTTTCAGCAGAAATAAACATGTTTCTGCAAGTTTGGTCACCCCCATGTAAGTTATGGGGCAGTAACAGCACACTTTTGAAAACGTGTTTTTCAGCCCGAAATAAACGCGTTTTTTCAGACAACTGAATCCCTATGTAACTGCAAGACTCAGAAGAGCCCACACACTCAGCTCTTAACCCCAGTGTGCAGAAAGTGTCAAAACGTGATTTTCAGCAGAAATAAACATGTTTCTGCAAGTTTGGTCACCCCCATGTAAGTTATGGGGCAGTAACAGCACACTTTTGAAAACGTGTTTTTCAGCCCGAAATAAACGCGTTTTTTCAGACAACTGAATCTCTATGTAACTGCAAGACTCAGAAGAGCCCACACACTCAGCTCTTAACCCCAGTGTGCAGAAAGTGTCAAAACGTGATTTTCAGCAGAAATAAACATGTTTCTGCAAGTTTGGTCACCCCCATGTAAGTTATGGGGCAGTAACAGCACACTTTTGAAAACGTGTTTTTCAGCCCGAAATAAACGCGTTTTTTCAGACAACTGAATCCCTATGTAACTGCAAGGCTCAAAAGAGCCCACACACTCAGCTCTTAACCCCAGTGTACAGAAAGTGTCAAAACATGATTTTCAGCAGAAATAAACATGTTTCTGCAAGTTTGGTCACCCCCATGTAAGTTATGGGGCAGTAACAGCACACTTTTTAAAACGTGTTTTTCAGCCCGAAATAAACGCGTTTTTTCAGACAACTGAATCCCTATGTAACTGCAAGACTCAGAAGAGCCCACACACTCAGCTCTTAACCCCAGTGTGCAGAAAGTGTCAAAACATGATTTTCAGCAGAAATAAACATGTTTCTGCAAGTTTGGTCACCCCCATGTAAGTTATGGGGCAGTAACAGCACACTTTTGAAAACGTGTTTTTCAGCCCGAAATAAACGCGTTTTTTCAGACAACTGAATCCCTATGTATCTGCAAGACTCAGAAGAGCCCACACACTCAGCTCTTAACCCCAGTGTGCAGAAAGTGTCAAAACGTGATTTTCAGCAGAAATAAACATGTTTCTGCAAGTTTGGTCACCCCCATGTAAGTTATGGGGCAGTAACAGCACACTTTTGAAAACGTGTTTTTCAGCCCGAAATAAACGCGTTTTTTCAGACATCTGAATCCCTATGTAACTGCAAGGCTCAAAAGAGCCCACACACTCAGCTCTTAACCCCAGTGTGCAGAAAGTGTCAAAACATGATTTTCAGCAGAAATAAACATGTTTCTGCAAGTTTGGTCACCCCCATGTAAGTTATGGGGCAGTAACAGCACACTTTTGAAAACGTGTTTTTCAGCCCGAAATAAACGCGTTTTTTCAGACAACTGAATCCCTATGTAACTGCAAGACTCAGAAGAGCCCACACACTCAGCTCTTAACCCCAGTGTGCAGAAAGTGTCAAAACGTGTTTTTCAGCAGAAATAAACATGTTTCTGCAAGTTTGGTCACCCCCATGTAAGTTATGGGGCAGTAACAGCACACTTTTGAAAACGTGTTTTTCAGCCCGAAATAAACACGTTTTTTCAGACAACTGAATCCCTATGTAACTGCAAGGCTCAAAAGAGCCCACACACTCAGCTCTTAACCCCAGTGTGCAGAAAGTGTCAAAACATGATTTTCAGCAGAAATAAACATGTTTCTGCAAGTTTGGTCACCCCCATGTAAGTTATGGGGCAGTAACAGCACACTTTTTAAAACGTGTTTTTCAGCCCGAAAAAAACGCGTTTTTTCAGACAACTGAATCCCTATGTAACTGCAAGACTCAGAAGAGCCCACACACTCAGCTCTTAACCCCAGTGTGCAGAAAGTGTCAAAACGTGTTTTTCAGCAGAAATAAACATGTTTCTGCAAGTTTGGTCACCCCCATGTAAGTTATGGGGCAGTAACAGCACACTTTTGAAAACGTGTTTTTCAGCCCGAAATAAACGCGTTTTTTCAGACAACTGAATCCCTATGTAACTGCAAGACTCAGAAGAGCCCACACACTCAGCTCTTAACCCCAGTGTGCAGAAAGTGTCAAAACATGATTTTCAGCAGAAATAAACATGTTTCTGCAAGTTTGGTCACCCCCATGTAAGTTATGGGGCAGTAACAGCACACTTTTGAAAACGTGTTATTCAGCCCGAAATAAACACGTTTTTTCAGACAACTGAATCCCTATGTAACTGCAAGGCTCAAAAGAGCCCACACACTCAGCTCTTAACCCCAGTGTGCAGAAAGTGTCAAAACGTGTTTTTCAGCAGAAATAAACATGTTTCTGCAAGTTTGGTCACCCCCATGTAAGTTATGGGGCAGTAACAGCACACTTTTGAAAACGTGTTTTTCAGCCCGAAATAAACGCGTTTTTTCAGACAACTGAATCCCTATGTAACTGCAAGGCTCAAAAGAGCCCACACACTCAGCTCTTAACCCCAGTGTGCAGAAAGTGTCAAAACGTGTTTTTCAGCAGAAATAAACATGTTTCTGCAAGTTTGGTCACCCCCATGTAAGTTATGGGGCAGTAACAGCACACTTTTGAAAACGTGTTTTTCAGCCTGAACTAAACACGTTTTTTCAGACAACTGAATCCCTATGTAACTGCAAGACTCAGAAGAGCCCACAAACTCAGCTCTTAACCCCAGTGTGCAGAAAGTGTCAAAACATGATTTTCAGCAGAAATAAACATGTTTCTGCAAGTTTGGTCACCCCCATGTAAGTTATGGGGCAGTAACAGCACACTTTTGAAAACGTGTTTTTCAGCCCGAAATAAACGCGTTTTTTCAGACAACTGAATCCCTATGTAACTGCAAGGCTCAAAAGAGCCCACACACTCAGCTCTTAACCCCAGTGTGCAGAAAGTGTCAAAACGTGTTTTTCAGCAGAAATAAACATGTTTCTGCAAGTTTGGTCACATCCATGCAAGTTATGGGGCAGTAACAGCACACTTTTGAAAACGTGTTTTTCAGCAAGAAATAAACACGTTTTTTCAGACAACTGAATCCCTATGTAACTGCAAGACTCAGAAGAGCCCACACACTCAGCTCTTAACCCCAGTGTGCAGAAAGTGTCAAAACGTGTTTTTCAGCAGAAATAAACATGTTTCTGCAAGTTTGGTCACCCCCATGTAAGTTATGGGGCAGTAACAGCACACTTTTGAAAACGTGTTTTTCAGCCCGAAATAAACACGTTTTTTCAGACAACTGAATCCCTATGTAACTGCAAGGCTCAAAAGAGCCCACACACTCAGCTCTTAACCCCAGTGTGCAGAAAGTGTCAAAACGTGTTTTTCAGCAGAAATAAACATGTTTCTGCAAGTTTGGTCACCCCCATGTAAGTTATGGGGCAGTAACAGCACACTTTTGAAAACGTGTTTTTCAGCCCGAAATAAACGCGTTTTTTCAGACAACTGAATCCCTATGTAACTGCAAGACTCAGAAGAGCCCACACACTCAGCTCTTAACCCCAGTGTGCAGAAAGTGTCAAAACGTGATTTTCAGCAGAAATAAACATGTTTCTGCAAGTTTGGTCACCCCCATGTAAGTTATGGGGCAGTAACAGCACACTTTTGAAAACGTGTTTTTCAGCCCGAAATAAACGCGTTTTTTCAGACAACTGAATCCCTATGTAACTGCAAGGCTCAAAAGAGCCCACACACTCAGCTCTTAACCCCAGTGTGCAGAAAGTGTCAAAACATGATTTTCAGCAGAAATAAACATGTTTCTGCAAGTTTGGTCACCCCCATGTAAGTTATGGGGCAGTAACAGCACACTTTTGAAAACGTGTTTTTCAGCCTGAAATAAACACGTTTTTTCAGACAACTGAATCCCTATGTAACTGCAAGACTCAGAAGAGCCCACACACTCAGCTCTTAACCCCAGTGTGCAGAAAGTGTCAAAACATGATTTTCAGCAGAAATAAACATGTTTCTGCAAGTTTGGTCACCCCCATGTAAGTTATGGGGCAGTAACAGCACACTTTTGAAAACGTGTTTTTCAGCCCGAAATAAACGCGTTTTTTCAGACAACTGAATCCCTATGTAACTGCAAGACTCAGAAGAGCCCACACACTCAGCTCTTAACCCCAGTGTGCAGAATGTGTCAAAACATGATTTTCAGCAGAAATAAACATGTTTCTGCAAGTTTGGTCACCCCCATGTAAGTTATGGGGCAGTAACAGCACACTTTTGAAAACGTGTTTTTCAGCCCGAAATAAACGCGTTTTTTCAGACAACTGAATCCCTATGTAACTGCAAGACTCAGAAGAGCCCACACACTCAGCTCTTAACCCCAGTGTGCAGAAAGTGTCAAAACATGTTTTTCAGCAGAAATAAACATGTTTCTGCAAGTTTGGTCACCCCCATGTAAGTTATGGGGCAGTAACAGCACACTTTTGAAAACGTGTTTTTCAGCCTGAAATAAACACGTTTTTTCAGACAACTGAATCCCTATGTAACTGCAAGACTCAGAAGAGCCCACACACTCAGCTCTTAACCCCAGTGTGCAGAAAGTGTCAAAACATGTTTTTCAGCAGTAATATACATGTTTCTGCAAGTTTGGTCACCCCCATGTAAGTTATGGGGCAGTAACAGCACACTTTTGAAAACGTGTTTTTCAGCCTGAAATAAACACGTTTTTTCAGACAACTGAATCCCTATGTAACTGCAAGACTCAGAAGAGCCCACACACTCAGCTCTTAACCCCAGTGTGCAGAAAGTGTCAAAACATGATTTTCAGCAGAAATAAACATGTTTCTGCAAGTTTGGTCAACCCCATGTAAGTTATGGGGCAGTAACAGCACACTTTTGAAAACGTGTTTTTCAGCCCGAAATAAACGCGTTTTTTCAGACAACTGAATCCCTATGTAACTGCAAGGCTCAAAAGAGCCCACACACTCAGCTCTTAACCCCAGTGTGCAGAAAGTGTCAAAACATGTTTTTCAGCAGAAATAAACATGTTTCTGCAAGTTTGGTCACCCCCATGTAAGTTATGGGGCAGTAACAGCACACTTTTGAAAACGTGTTTTTCAGCCCGAAATAAACGCGTTTTTTCAGACAACTGAATCCCTAGGTAACTGCAAGGCTCAAAAGAGCCCACACACTCAGCTCTTAACCCCAGTGTGCAGAAAGTGTCAAAACGTGTTTTTCAGCAGAAATAAACATGTTTCTGCAAGTTTGGTCACCCCCATGTAAGTTATGGGGCAGTAACAGCACACTTTTGAAAACGTGTTTTTCAGCCCGAAATAAACGCGTTTTTTCAGACAACTGAATCCCTATGTAACTGCAAGACTCAGAAGAGCCCACACACTCAGCTCTTAACCCCAGTGTGCAGAAAGTGTCAAAACATGATTTTCAGCAGAAATAAACATGTTTCTGCAAGTTTGGTCACCCCCATGTAAGTTATGGGGCAGTAACAGCACACTTTTGAAAACGTGTTTTTCAGCCCGAAATAAACGCGTTTTTTCAGACAACTGAATCCCTATGTAACTGCAAGATTTAGAAGAGCCCACACACTCAGCTCTTAACCCCAGTGTGCAGAAAGTGTCAAAACGTGTTTTTCAGCAGAAATAAACATGTTTCTGCAAGTTTGGTCACCCCCATGTAAGTTATGGGGCAGTAACAGCACACTTTTGAAAACGTGTTTTTCAGCCCGAAATAAACACGTTTTTTCAGACAACTGAATCCCTATGTAACTGCAAGGCTCAAAAGAGCCCACACACTCAGCTCTTAACCCCAGTGTGCCGAAAGTGTCAAAACATGATTTTCAGCAGAAATAAACATGTTTCTGCAAGTTTGGTCAACCCCATGTAAGTTATGGGGCAGTAACAGCACACTTTTTAAAACGTGTTTTTCAGCCCGAAATAAACGCGTTTTTTCAGACAACTGAATCCCTATGTAACTGCAAGACTCAGAAGAGCCCACACACTCAGCTCTTAACCCCAGTGTGCAGAAAGTGTCAAAACGTGATTTTCAGCAGAAATAAACATGTTTCTGCAAGTTTGGTCACCCCCATGTAAGTTATGGGGCAGTAACAGCACACTTTTGAAAACGTGTTTTTCAGCCCGAAATAAACGCGTTTTTTCAGACAACTGAATCCCTATGTAACTGCAAGGCTCAAAAGAGCCCACACACTCAGCTCTTAACCCCAGTGTGCAGAAAGTGTCAAAACATGTTTTTCAGCAGAAATAAACATGTTTCTGCAAGTTTGGTCACCCCCATGTAAGTTATGGGGCAGTAACAGCACACTTTTGAAAACGTGTTTTTCAGCCCGAAATAAACGCGTTTTTTCAGACAACTGAATCCCTATGTAACTGCAAGACTCAGAAGAGCCCACACACTCAGCTCTTAACCCCAGTGTGCAGAAAGTGTCAAAACGTGATTTTCAGCAGAAATAAACATGTTTCTGCAAGTTTGGTCACCCCCATGTAAGTTATGGGGCAGTAACAGCACACTTTTGAAAACGTGTTTTTCAGCCCGAAATAAACGCGTTTTTTCAGACAACTGAATCCCTATGTAACTGCAAGACTCAGAAGAGCCCACACACTCAGCTCTTAACCCCAGTGTGCAGAAAGTGTCAAAACGTGATTTTCAGCAGAAATAAACATGTTTCTGCAAGTTTGGTCACCCCCATGTAAGTTATGGGGCAGTAACAGCACACTTTTGAAAACGTGTTTTTCAGCCCGAAATAAACGCGTTTTTTCAGACAACTGAATCCCTATGTAACTGCAAGGCTCAAAAGAGCCCACACACTCAGCTCTTAACCCCAGTGTGCAGAAAGAGTCAAAACATGATTTTCAGCAGAAATAAACATGTTTCTGCAAGTTTGGTCACCCCCATGTAAGTTATGGGGCAGTAACAGCACACTTTTGAAAACATGTTTTTCATCCCGAAATAAACGCGATTTTTCAGACAACTGAATCCCTATGTAACTGCAAGACTCAGAAGAGCCCACACACTCAGCTCTTAACCCCATTGTGCAGAAAGTGTCAAAACGTGTTTTTCAGCAGAAATAAACATGTTTCTGCAAGTTTGGTCACCCCCATGTAAGTTATGGGGCAGTAACAGCACACTTTTGAAAACGTGTTTTTCAGCCTGAAATAAACACGTTTTTTCAGACAACTGAATCCCTATGTAACTGCAAGACTCAGAAGAGCCCACACACTCAGCTCTTAACCCCAGTGTGCAGAAAGTGTCAAAACATGATTTTCAGCAGAAATAAACATGTTTCTGCAAGTTTGGTCACCCCCATGTAAGTTATGGGGCAGTAACAGCACACTTTTGAAAACGTGTTTTTCAGCCCGAAATAAACGCGTTTTTTCAGACAACTGAATCCCTATGTAACTGCAAGACTCAGAAGAGCCCACACACTCAGCTCTTAACCCCAGTGTGCAGAAAGTGTCAAAACGTGTTTTTCAGCAGAAATAAACATGTTTCTGCAAGTTTGGTCACCCCCATGTAAGTTATGGGGCAGTAACAGCACACTTTTGAAAACGTGTTTTTCAGCCCGAAATAAACGCGTTTTTTCAGACAACTGAATCCCTATGTAACTGCAAGACTCAGAAGAGCCCACACACTCAGCTCTTAACCCCAGTGTGCAGAATGTGTCAAAACATGATTTTCAGCAGAAATAAACATGTTTCTGCAAGTTTGGTCACCCCCATGTAAGTTATGGGGCAGTAACAGCACACTTTTGAAAACGTGTTTTTCAGCCCGAAATAAACGCGTTTTTTCAGACAACTGAATCCCTATGTAACTGCAAGACTCAGAAGAGCCCACACACTCAGCTCTTAACCCCAGTGTGCAGAAAGTGTCAAAACATGTTTTTCAGCAGAAATAAACATGTTTCTGCAAGTTTGGTCACCCCCATGTAAGTTATGGGGCAGTAACAGCACACTTTTGAAAACGTGTTTTTCAGCCTGAAATAAACACGTTTTTTCAGACAACTGAATCCCTATGTAACTGCAAGACTCAGAAGAGCCCACACACTCAGCTCTTAACCCCAGTGTGCAGAAAGTGTCAAAACATGTTTTTCAGCAGAAATATACATGTTTCTGCAAGTTTGGTCACCCCCATGTAAGTTATGGGGCAGTAACAGCACACTTTTGAAAACGTGTTTTTCAGCCTGAAATAAACACGTTTTTTCAGACAACTGAATCCCTATGTAACTGCAAGACTCAGAAGAGCCCACACACTCAGCTCTTAACCCCAGTGTGCAGAAAGTGTCAAAACATGATTTTCAGCAGAAATAAACATGTTTCTGCAAGTTTGGTCAACCCCATGTAAGTTATGGGGCAGTAACAGCACACTTTTGAAAACGTGTTTTTCAGCCCGAAATAAACGCGTTTTTTCAGACAACTGAATCCCTATGTA
Source organism: Lepisosteus platostomus (assembly GCF_059453375.1). NCBI lineage: Eukaryota > Metazoa > Chordata > Actinopteri > Semionotiformes > Lepisosteidae > Lepisosteus > Lepisosteus platostomus. The sequence goes on along the minus strand of NC_142614.1, from coordinate 37,586,576 downwards.
ACTGCAAGGCTCAAAAGAGCCCACACACTCAGCTCTTAACCCCAGTGTGCAGAAAGTGTCAAAACATGTTTTTCAGCAGAAATAAACATGTTTCTGCAAGTTTGGTCACCCCCATGTAAGTTATGGGGCAGTAACAGCACACTTTTGAAAACGTGTTTTTCAGCCCGAAATAAACGCGTTTTTTCAGACAACTGAATCCCTATGTAACTGCAAGACTCAGAAGAGCCCACACACTCAGCTCTTAACCCCAGTGTGCAGAAAGTGTCAAAACGTGTTTTTCAGCAGAAATAAACATGTTTCTGCAAGTTTGGTCACCCCCATGTAAGTTATGGGGCAGTAACAGCACACTTTTGAAAACGTGTTTTTCAGCCCGAAATAAACGCGTTTTTTCAGACAACTGAATCCCTAGGTAACTGCAAGGCTTAAAAGAGCCCACACACTCAGCTCTTAACCCCAGTGTGCAGAAAGTGTCAAAACGTGTTTTTCAGCAGAAATAAACATGTTTATGCAAGTTTGGTCACCCCCATGTAAGTTATGGGGCAGTAACAGCACACTTTTGAAAACGTGTTTTTCAGCCCGAAATAAACGCGTTTTTTCAGACAACTGAATCCCTATGTAACTGCAAGACTCAGAAGAGCCCACACACTCAGCTCTTAACCCCAGTGTGCAGAAAGTGTCAAAACATGATTTTCAGCAGAAATAAACATGTTTCTGCAAGTTTGGTCACCCCCATGTAAGTTATGGGGCAGTAACAGCACACTTTTGAAAACGTGTTTTTCAGCCCGAAATAAACGCGTTTTTTCAGACAACTGAATCCCTATGTAACTGCAAGACTCAGAAGAGCCCACACACTCAGCTCTTAACCCCAGTGTGCAGAAAGTGTCAAAACGTGTTTTTCAGCAGAAATAAACATGTTTCTGCAAGTTTGGTCACCCCCATGTAAGTTATGGGGCAGTAACAGCACACTTTTGAAAACGTGTTTTTCAGCCCGAAATAAACACGTTTTTTCAGACAACTGAATCCCTATGTAACTGCAAGGCTCAAAAGAGCCCACACACTCAGCTCTTAACCCCAGTGTGCCGAAAGTGTCAAAACATGATTTTCAGCAGAAATAAACATGTTTCTGCAAGTTTGGTCACCCCCATGTAAGTTATGGGGCAGTAACAGCACACTTTTTAAAACGTGTTTTTCAGCCCGAAATAAACGCGTTTTTTCAGACAACTGAATCCCTATGTAACTGCAAGACTCAGAAGAGCCCACACACTCAGCTCTTAACCCCAGTGTGCAGAAAGTGTCAAAACGTGATTTTCAGCAGAAATAAACATGTTTCTGCAAGTTTGGTCACCCCCATGTAAGTTATGGGGCAGTAACAGCACACTTTTGAAAACGTGTTTTTCAGCCCGAAATAAACGCGTTTTTTCAGACAACTGAATCCCTATGTAACTGCAAGGCTCAAAAGAGCCCACACACTCAGCTCTTAACCCCAGTGTGCAGAAAGTGTCAAAACATGTTTTTCAGCAGAAATAAACATGTTTCTGCAAGTTTGGTCACCCCCATGTAAGTTATGGGGCAGTAACAGCACACTTTTGAAAACGTGTTTTTCAGCCCGAAATAAACGCGTTTTTTCAGACAACTGAATCCCTATGTAACTGCAAGACTCAGAAGAGCCCACACACTCAGCTCTTAACCCCAGTGTGCAGAAAGTGTCAAAACGTGATTTTCAGCAGAAATAAACATGTTTCTGCAAGTTTGGTCACCCCCATGTAAGTTATGGGGCAGTAACAGCACACTTTTGAAAACGTGTTTTTCAGCCCGAAATAAACGCGTTTTTTCAGACAACTGAATCCCTATGTAACTGCAAGACTCAGAAGAGCCCACACACTCAGCTCTTAACCCCAGTGTGCAGAAAGTGTCAAAACGTGATTTTCAGCAGAAATAAACATGTTTCTGCAAGTTTGGTCACCCCCATGTAAGTTATGGGGCAGTAACAGCACACTTTTGAAAACGTGTTTTTCAGCCCGAAATAAACGCGTTTTTTCAGACAACTGAATCCCTATGTAACTGCAAGGCTCAAAAGAGCCCACACACTCAGCTCTTAACCCCAGTGTACAGAAAGTGTCAAAACATGATTTTCAGCAGAAATAAACATGTTTCTGCAAGTTTGGTCACCCCCATGTAAGTTATGGGGCAGTAACAGCACACTTTTTAAAACGTGTTTTTCAGCCCGAAATAAACGCGTTTTTTCAGACAACTGAATCCCTATGTAACTGCAAGACTCAGAAGAGCCCACACACTCAGCTCTTAACCCCAGTGTGCAGAAAGTGTCAAAACATGATTTTCAGCAGAAATAAACATGTTTCTGCAAGTTTGGTCACCCCCATGTAAGTTATGGGGCAGTAACAGCACACTTTTGAAAACGTGTTTTTCAGCCCGAAATGAACGCGTTTTTTCAGACAACTGAATCCCTATGTATCTGCAAGACTCAGAAGAGCCCACACACTCAGCTCTTAACCCCAGTGTGCAGAAAGTGTCAAAACGTGATTTTCAGCAGAAATAAACATGTTTCTGCAAGTTTGGTCACCCCCATGTAAGTTATGGGGCAGTAACAGCACACTTTTGAAAACGTGTTTTTCAGCCCGAAATAAACGCGTTTTTTCAGACAACTGAATCCCTATGTAACTGCAAGACTCAGAAGAGCCCACACACTCAGCTCTTAACCCCAGTGTGCAGAAAGTGTCAAAACGTGATTTTCAGCAGAAATAAACATGTTTCTGCAAGTTTGGTCACCCCCATGTAAGTTATGGGGCAGTAACAGCACACTTTTGAAAACGTGTTTTTCAGCCCGAAATAAACGCGTTTTTTCAGACAACTGAATCCCTATGTAACTGCAAGGCTCAAAAGAGCCCACACACTCAGCTCTTAACCCCAGTGTGCAGAAAGTGTCAAAACATGATTTTCAGCAGAAATAAACATGTTTCTGCAAGTTTGGTCACCCCCATGTAAGTTATGGGGCAGTAACAGCACACTTTTTAAAACGTGTTTTTCAGCCCGAAATAAACGCGTTTTTTCAGACAACTGAATCCCTATGTAACTGCAAGACTCAGAAGAGCCCACACACTCAGCTCTTAACCCCAGTGTGCAGAAAGTGTCAAAACATGATTTTCAGCAGAAATAAACATGTTTCTGCAAGTTTGGTCACCCCCATGTAAGTTATGGGACAGTAACAGCACACTTTTGAAAACGTGTTTTTCAGCCCGAAATAAACGCGTTTTTTCAGACAACTGAATCCCTATGTAACTGCAAGACTCAGAAGAGCCCACACACTCAGCTCTTAACCCCAGTGTGCAGAAAGTGTCAAAACATGTTTTTCAGCAGAAATAAACATGTTTCTGCAAGTTTGGTCACCCCCATGTAAGTTATGGGGCAGTAACAGCACACTTTTGAAAACGTGTTTTTCAGCCTGAAATAAACACGTTTTTTCAGACAACTGAATCCCTATGTAACTGCAAGACTCAGAAGAGCCCACACACTCAGCTCTTAACCCCAGTGTGCAGAAAGTGTCAAAACATGTTTTTCAGCAGAAATAAACATGTTTCTGCAAGTTTGGTCACCCCCATGTAAGTTATGGGGCAGTAACAGCACACTTTTGAAAACGTGTTTTTCAGCCTGAAATAAACACGTTTTTTCAGACAACTGAATCCCTATGTAACTGCAAGACTCAGAAGAGCCCACACACTCAGCTCTTAACCCCAGTGTGCAGAAAGTGTCAAAACATGTTTTTCAGCAGAAATAAACATGTTTCTGCAAGTTTGGTCACCCCCATGTAAGTTATGGGGCAGTAACAGCACACTTTTGAAAACGTGTTTTTCAGCCCGAAATAAACGCGTTTTTTCAGACAACTGAATCCCTATGTAACTGCAAGGCTCAAAAGAGCCCACACACTCAGCTCTTAACCCCAGTGTGCAGAAAGTGTCAAAACATGTTTTTCAGCAGAAATAAACATGTTTCTGCAAGTTTGGTCACCCCCATGTAAGTTATGGGGCAGTAACAGCACACTTTTGAAAACGTGTTTTTCAGCCCGAAATAAACGCGTTTTTTCAGACAACTGAATCCCTATGTAACTGCAAGACTCAGAAGAGCCCACACACTCAGCTCTTAACCCCAGTGTGCAGAAAGTGTCAAAACGTGTTTTTCAGCAGAAATAAACATGTTTCTGCAAGTTTGGTCACCCCCATGTAAGTTATGGGGCAGTAACAGCACACTTTTGAAAACGTGTTTTTCAGCCCGAAATAAACGCGTTTTTTCAGACAACTGAATCCCTAGGTAACTGCAAGGCTTAAAAGAGCCCACACACTCAGCTCTTAACCCCAGTGTGCAGAAAGTGTCAAAACGTGTTTTTCAGCAGAAATAAACATGTTTATGCAAGTTTGGTCACCCCCATGTAAGTTATGGGGCAGTAACAGCACACTTTTGAAAACGTGTTTTTCAGCCCGAAATAAACGCGTTTTTTCAGACAACTGAATCCCTATGTAACTGCAAGACTCAGAAGAGCCCACACACTCAGCTCTTAACCCCAGTGTGCAGAAAGTGTCAAAACATGATTTTCAGCAGAAATAAACATGTTTCTGCAAGTTTGGTCACCCCCATGTAAGTTATGGGGCAGTAACAGCACACTTTTGAAAACGTGTTTTTCAGCCCGAAATAAACGCGTTTTTTCAGACAACTGAATCCCTATGTAACTGCAAGACTCAGAAGAGCCCACACACTCAGCTCTTAACCCCAGTGTGCAGAAAGTGTCAAAACGTGATTTTCAGCAGAAATAAACATGTTTCTGCAAGTTTGGTCACCCCCATGTAAGTTATGGGGCAGTAACAGCACACTTTTGAAAACGTGTTTTTCAGCCCGAAATAAACGCGTTTTTTCAGACAACTGAATCCCTATGTAACTGCAAGGCTCAAAAGAGCCCACACACTCAGCTCTTAACCCCAGTGTGCAGAAAGTGTCAAAACATGTTTTTCAGCAGAAATAAACATGTTTCTGCAAGTTTGGTCACCCCCATGTAAGTTATGGGGCAGTAACAGCACACTTTTGAAAACGTGTTTTTCAGCCCGAAATAAACGCGTTTTTTCAGACAACTGAATCCCTATGTAACTGCAAGACTCAGAAGAGCCCACACACTCAGCTCTTAACCCCAGTGTGCAGAAAGTGTCAAAACGTGATTTTCAGCAGAAATAAACATGTTTCTGCAAGTTTGGTCACCCCCATGTAAGTTATGGGGCAGTAACAGCACACTTTTGAAAACGTGTTTTTCAGCCCGAAATAAACGCGTTTTTTCAGACAACTGAATCCCTATGTAACTGCAAGACTCAGAAGAGCCCACACACTCAGCTCTTAACCCCAGTGTGCAGAAAGTGTCAAAACGTGATTTTCAGCAGAAATAAACATGTTTCTGCAAGTTTGGTCACCCCCATGTAAGTTATGGGGCAGTAACAGCACACTTTTGAAAACGTGTTTTTCAGCCCGAAATAAACGCGTTTTTTCAGACAACTGAATCCCTATGTAACTGCAAGGCTCAAAAGAGCCCACACACTCAGCTCTTAACCCCAGTGTACAGAAAGTGTCAAAACATGATTTTCAGCAGAAATAAACATGTTTCTGCAAGTTTGGTCACCCCCATGTAAGTTATGGGGCAGTAACAGCACACTTTTTAAAACGTGTTTTTCAGCCCGAAATAAACGCGTTTTTTCAGACAACTGAATCCCTATGTAACTGCAAGACTCAGAAGAGCCCACACACTCAGCTCTTAACCCCAGTGTGCAGAAAGTGTCAAAACATGATTTTCAGCAGAAATAAACATGTTTCTGCAAGTTTGGTCACCCCCATGTAAGTTATGGGGCAGTAACAGCACACTTTTGAAAACGTGTTTTTCAGCCCGAAATGAACGCGTTTTTTCAGACAACTGAATCCCTATGTATCTGCAAGACTCAGAAGAGCCCACACACTCAGCTCTTAACCCCAGTGTGCAGAAAGTGTCAAAACGTGATTTTCAGCAGAAATAAACATGTTTCTGCAAGTTTGGTCACCCCCATGTAAGTTATGGGGCAGTAACAGCACACTTTTGAAAACGTGTTTTTCAGCCCGAAATAAACGCGTTTTTTCAGACAACTGAATCCCTATGTAACTGCAAGACTCAGAAGAGCCCACACACTCAGCTCTTAACCCCAGTGTGCAGAAAGTGTCAAAACGTGATTTTCAGCAGAAATAAACATGTTTCTGCAAGTTTGGTCACCCCCATGTAAGTTATGGGGCAGTAACAGCACACTTTTGAAAATGTGTTTTTCAGCCCGAAATAAACGCGTTTTTTCAGACAACTGAATCCCTATGTAACTGCAAGACTCAGAAGAGCCCACACACTCAGCTCTTAACCCCAGTGTGCAGAAAGTGTCAAAACGTGATTTTCAGCAGAAATAAACATGTTTCTGCAAGTTTGGTCACCCCCATGTAAGTTATGGGGCAGTAACAGCACACTTTTGAAAACGTGTTTTTCAGCCCGAAATAAACGCGTTTTTTCAGACAACTGAATCCCTATGTAACTGCAAGGCTCAAAAGAGCCCACACACTCAGCTCTTAACCCCAGTGTACAGAAAGTGTCAAAACATGATTTTCAGCAGAAATAAACATGTTTCTGCAAGTTTGGTCACCCCCATGTAAGTTATGGGGCAGTAACAGCACACTTTTTAAAACGTGTTTTTCAGCCCGAAATAAACGCGTTTTTTCAGACAACTGAATCCCTATGTAACTGCAAGACTCAGAAGAGCCCACACACTCAGCTCTTAACCCCAGTGTGCAGAAAGTGTCAAAACATGATTTTCAGCAGAAATAAACATGTTTCTGCAAGTTTGGTCACCCCCATGTAAGTTATGGGGCAGTAACAGCACACTTTTGAAAACGTGTTTTTCAGCCCGAAATGAACGCGTTTTTTCAGACAACTGAATCCCTATGTATCTGCAAGACTCAGAAGAGCCCACACACTCAGCTCTTAACCCCAGTGTGCAGAAAGTGTCAAAACGTGATTTTCAGCAGAAATAAACATGTTTCTGCAAGTTTGGTCACCCCCATGTAAGTTATGGGGCAGTAACAGCACACTTTTGAAAACGTGTTTTTCAGCCCGAAATAAACGCGTTTTTTCAGACAACTGAATCCCTATGTAACTGCAAGACTCAGAAGAGCCCACACACTCAGCTCTTAACCCCAGTGTGCAGAAAGTGTCAAAACGTGATTTTCAGCAGAAATAAACATGTTTCTGCAAGTTTGGTCACCCCCATGTAAGTTATGGGGCAGTAACAGCACACTTTTGAAAACGTGTTTTTCAGCCCGAAATAAACGCGTTTTTTCAGACAACTGAATCCCTATGTAACTGCAAGGCTCAAAAGAGCCCACACACTCAGCTCTTAACCCCAGTGTGCAGAAAGTGTCAAAACATGATTTTCAGCAGAAATAAACATGTTTCTGCAAGTTTGGTCACCCCCATGTAAGTTATGGGGCAGTAACAGCACACTTTTTAAAACGTGTTTTTCAGCCCGAAATAAACGCGTTTTTTCAGACAACTGAATCCCTATGTAACTGCAAGACTCAGAAGAGCCCACACACTCAGCTCTTAACCCCAGTGTGCAGAAAGTGTCAAAACATGTTTTTCAGCAGAAATATACATGTTTCTGCAAGTTTGGTCACCCCCATGTAAGTTATGGGGCAGTAACAGCACACTTTTGAAAACGTGTTTTTCAGCCTGAAATAAACACGTTTTTTCAGACAACTGAATCCCTATGTAACTGCAAGACTCAGAAGAGCCCACACACTCAGCTCTTAACCCCAGTGTGCAGAAAGTGTCAAAACATGATTTTCAGCAGAAATAAACATGTTTCTGCAAGTTTGGTCAACCCCATGTAAGTTATGGGGCAGTAACAGCACACTTTTGAAAACGTGTTTTTCAGCCCGAAATAAACGCGTTTTTTCAGACAACTGAATCCCTATGTAACTGCAAGGCTCAAAAGAGCCCACACACTCAGCTCTTAACCCCAGTGTGCAGAAAGTGTCAAAACATGTTTTTCAGCAGAAATAAACATGTTTCTGCAAGTTTGGTCACCCCCATGTAAGTTATGGGGCAGTAACAGCACACTTTTGAAAACGTGTTTTTCAGCCCGAAATAAACGCGTTTTTTCAGACAACTGAATCCCTATGTAACTGCAAGACTCAGAAGAGCCCACACACTCAGCTCTTAACCCCAGTGTGCAGAAAGTGTCAAAACGTGTTTTTCAGCAGAAATAAACATGTTTCTGCAAGTTTGGTCACCCCCATGTAAGTTATGGGGCAGTAACAGCACACTTTTGAAAACGTGTTTTTCAGCCCGAAATAAACGCGTTTTTTCAGACAACTGAATCCCTAGGTAACTGCAAGGCTTAAAAGAGCCCACACACTCAGCTCTTAACCCCAGTGTGCAGAAAGTGTCAAAACGTGTTTTTCAGCAGAAATAAACATGTTTATGCAAGTTTGGTCACCCCCATGTAAGTTATGGGGCAGTAACAGCACACTTTTGAAAACGTGTTTTTCAGCCCGAAATAAACGCGTTTTTTCAGACAACTGAATCCCTATGTAACTGCAAGACTCAGAAGAGCCCACACACTCAGCTCTTAACCCCAGTGTGCAGAAAGTGTCAAAACATGATTTTCAGCAGAAATAAACATGTTTCTGCAAGTTTGGTCACCCCCATGTAAGTTATGGGGCAGTAACAGCACACTTTTGAAAACGTGTTTTTCAGCCCGAAATAAACGCGTTTTTTCAGACAACTGAATCCCTATGTAACTGCAAGACTCAGAAGAGCCCACACACTCAGCTCTTAACCCCAGTGTGCAGAAAGTGTCAAAACGTGTTTTTCAGCAGAAATAAACATGTTTCTGCAAGTTTGGTCACCCCCATGTAAGTTATGGGGCAGTAACAGCACACTTTTGAAAACGTGTTTTTCAGCCCGAAATAAACACGTTTTTTCAGACAACTGAATCCCTATGTAACTGCAAGGCTCAAAAGAGCCCACACACTCAGCTCTTAACCCCAGTGTGCCGAAAGTGTCAAAACATGATTTTCAGCAGAAATAAACATGTTTCTGCAAGTTTGGTCACCCCCATGTAAGTTATGGGGCAGTAACAGCACACTTTTTAAAACGTGTTTTTCAGCCCGAAATAAACGCGTTTTTTCAGACAACTGAATCCCTATGTAACTGCAAGACTCAGAAGAGCCCACACACTCAGCTCTTAACCCCAGTGTGCAGAAAGTGTCAAAACGTGATTTTCAGCAGAAATAAACATGTTTCTGCAAGTTTGGTCACCCCCATGTAAGTTATGGGGCAGTAACAGCACACTTTTGAAAACGTGTTTTTCAGCCCGAAATAAACGCGTTTTTTCAGACAACTGAATCCCTATGTAACTGCAAGGCTCAAAAGAGCCCACACACTCAGCTCTTAACCCCAGTGTGCAGAAAGTGTCAAAACATGTTTTTCAGCAGAAATAAACATGTTTCTGCAAGTTTGGTCACCCCCATGTAAGTTATGGGGCAGTAACAGCACACTTTTGAAAACGTGTTTTTCAGCCCGAAATAAACGCGTTTTTTCAGACAACTGAATCCCTATGTAACTGCAAGACTCAGAAGAGCCCACACACTCAGCTCTTAACCCCAGTGTGCAGAAAGTGTCAAAACGTGATTTTCAGCAGAAATAAACATGTTTCTGCAAGTTTGGTCACCCCCATGTAAGTTATGGGGCAGTAACAGCACACTTTTGAAAACGTGTTTTTCAGCCCGAAATAAACGCGTTTTTTCAGACAACTGAATCCCTATGTAACTGCAAGACTCAGAAGAGCCCACACACTCAGCTCTTAACCCCAGTGTGCAGAAAGTGTCAAAACGTGATTTTCAGCAGAAATAAACATGTTTCTGCAAGTTTGGTCACCCCCATGTAAGTTATGGGGCAGTAACAGCACACTTTTGAAAACGTGTTTTTCAGCCCGAAATAAACGCGTTTTTTCAGACAACTGAATCCCTATGTAACTGCAAGGCTCAAAAGAGCCCACACACTCAGCTCTTAACCCCAGTGTACAGAAAGTGTCAAAACATGATTTTCAGCAGAAATAAACATGTTTCTGCAAGTTTGGTCACCCCCATGTAAGTTATGGGGCAGTAACAGCACACTTTTTAAAACGTGTTTTTCAGCCCGAAATAAACGCGTTTTTTCAGACAACTGAATCCCTATGTAACTGCAAGACTCAGAAGAGCCCACACACTCAGCTCTTAACCCCAGTGTGCAGAAAGTGTCAAAACATGATTTTCAGCAGAAATAAACATGTTTCTGCAAGTTTGGTCACCCCCATGTAAGTTATGGGGCAGTAACAGCACACTTTTGAAAACGTGTTTTTCAGCCCGAAATGAACGCGTTTTTTCAGACAACTGAATCCCTATGTATCTGCAAGACTCAGAAGAGCCCACACACTCAGCTCTTAACCCCAGTGTGCAGAAAGTGTCAAAACGTGATTTTCAGCAGAAATAAACATGTTTCTGCAAGTTTGGTCACCCCCATGTAAGTTATGGGGCAGTAACAGCACACTTTTGAAAACGTGTTTTTCAGCCCGAAATAAACGCGTTTTTTCAGACAACTGAATCCCTATGTAACTGCAAGACTCAGAAGAGCCCACACACTCAGCTCTTAACCCCAGTGTGCAGAAAGTGTCAAAACGTGATTTTCAGCAGAAATAAACATGTTTCTGCAAGTTTGGTCACCCCCATGTAAGTTATGGGGCAGTAACAGCACACTTTTGAAAACGTGTTTTTCAGCCCGAAATAAACGCGTTTTTTCAGACAACTGAATCCCTATGTAACTGCAAGGCTCAAAAGAGCCCACACACTCAGCTCTTAACCCCAGTGTGCAGAAAGTGTCAAAACATGATTTTCAGCAGAAATAAACATGTTTCTGCAAGTTTGGTCACCCCCATGTAAGTTATGGGGCAGTAACAGCACACTTTTTAAAACGTGTTTTTCAGCCCGAAATAAACGCGTTTTTTCAGACAACTGAATCCCTATGTAACTGCAAGACTCAGAAGAGCCCACACACTCAGCTCTTAACCCCAGTGTGCAGAAAGTGTCAAAACATGATTTTCAGCAGAAATAAACATGTTTCTGCAAGTTTGGTCACCCCCATGTAAGTTATGGGACAGTAACAGCACACTTTTGAAAACGTGTTTTTCAGCCCGAAATAAACGCGTTTTTTCAGACAACTGAATCCCTATGTAACTGCAAGACTCAGAAGAGCCCACACACTCAGCTCTTAACCCCAGTGTGCAGAAAGTGTCAAAACATGTTTTTCAGCAGAAATAAACATGTTTCTGCAAGTTTGGTCACCCCCATGTAAGTTATGGGGCAGTAACAGCACACTTTTGAAAACGTGTTTTTCAGCCTGAAATAAACACGTTTTTTCAGACAACTGAATCCCTATGTAACTGCAAGACTCAGAAGAGCCCACACACTCAGCTCTTAACCCCAGTGTGCAGAAAGTGTCAAAACATGTTTTTCAGCAGAAATAAACATGTTTCTGCAAGTTTGGTCACCCCCATGTAAGTTATGGGGCAGTAACAGCACACTTTTGAAAACGTGTTTTTCAGCCTGAAATAAACACGTTTTTTCAGACAACTGAATCCCTATGTAACTGCAAGACTCAGAAGAGCCCACACACTCAGCTCTTAACCCCAGTGTGCAGAAAGTGTCAAAACATGTTTTTCAGCAGAAATAAACATGTTTCTGCAAGTTTGGTCACCCCCATGTAAGTTATGGGGCAGTAACAGCACACTTTTGAAAACGTGTTTTTCAGCCCGAAATAAACGCGTTTTTTCAGACAACTGAATCCCTATGTAACTGCAAGGCTCAAAAGAGCCCACACACTCAGCTCTTAACCCCAGTGTGCAGAAAGTGTCAAAACATGTTTTTCAGCAGAAATAAACATGTTTCTGCAAGTTTGGTCACCCCCATGTAAGTTATGGGGCAGTAACAGCACACTTTTGAAAACGTGTTTTTCAGCCCGAAATAAACGCGTTTTTTCAGACAACTGAATCCCTATGTAACTGCAAGACTCAGAAGAGCCCACACACTCAGCTCTTAACCCCAGTGTGCAGAAAGTGTCAAAACGTGTTTTTCAGCAGAAATAAACATGTTTCTGCAAGTTTGGTCACCCCCATGTAAGTTATGGGGCAGTAACAGCACACTTTTGAAAACGTGTTTTTCAGCCCGAAATAAACGCGTTTTTTCAGACAACTGAATCCCTAGGTAACTGCAAGGCTTAAAAGAGCCCACACACTCAGCTCTTAACCCCAGTGTGCAGAAAGTGTCAAAACGTGTTTTTCAGCAGAAATAAACATGTTTATGCAAGTTTGGTCACCCCCATGTAAGTTATGGGGCAGTAACAGCACACTTTTGAAAACGTGTTTTTCAGCCCGAAATAAACGCGTTTTTTCAGACAACTGAATCCCTATGTAACTGCAAGACTCAGAAGAGCCCACACACTCAGCTCTTAACCCCAGTGTGCAGAAAGTGTCAAAACATGATTTTCAGCAGAAATAAACATGTTTCTGCAAGTTTGGTCACCCCCATGTAAGTTATGGGGCAGTAACAGCACACTTTTGAAAACGTGTTTTTCAGCCCGAAATAAACGCGTTTTTTCAGACAACTGAATCCCTATGTAACTGCAAGACTCAGAAGAGCCCACACACTCAGCTCTTAACCCCAGTGTGCAGAAAGTGTCAAAACGTGATTTTCAGCAGAAATAAACATGTTTCTGCAAGTTTGGTCACCCCCATGTAAGTTATGGGGCAGTAACAGCACACTTTTGAAAACGTGTTTTTCAGCCCGAAATAAACGCGTTTTTTCAGACAACTGAATCCCTATGTAACTGCAAGGCTCAAAAGAGCCCACACACTCAGCTCTTAACCCCAGTGTGCAGAAAGTGTCAAAACATGTTTTTCAGCAGAAATAAACATGTTTCTGCAAGTTTGGTCACCCCCATGTAAGTTATGGGGCAGTAACAGCACACTTTTGAAAACGTGTTTTTCAGCCCGAAATAAACGCGTTTTTTCAGACAACTGAATCCCTATGTAACTGCAAGACTCAGAAGAGCCCACACACTCAGCTCTTAACCCCAGTGTGCAGAAAGTGTCAAAACGTGATTTTCAGCAGAAATAAACATGTTTCTGCAAGTTTGGTCACCCCCATGTAAGTTATGGGGCAGTAACAGCACACTTTTGAAAACGTGTTTTTCAGCCCGAAATAAACGCGTTTTTTCAGACAACTGAATCCCTATGTAACTGCAAGACTCAGAAGAGCCCACACACTCAGCTCTTAACCCCAGTGTGCAGAAAGTGTCAAAACGTGATTTTCAGCAGAAATAAACATGTTTCTGCAAGTTTGGTCACCCCCATGTAAGTTATGGGGCAGTAACAGCACACTTTTGAAAACGTGTTTTTCAGCCCGAAATAAACGCGTTTTTTCAGACAACTGAATCCCTATGTAACTGCAAGGCTCAAAAGAGCCCACACACTCAGCTCTTAACTCCAGTGTACAGAAAGTGTCAAAACATGATTTTCAGCAGAAATAAACATGTTTCTGCAAGTTTGGTCACCCCCATGTAAGTTATGGGGCAGTAACAGCACACTTTTTAAAACGTGTTTTTCAGCCCGAAATAAACGCGTTTTTTCAGACAACTGAATCCCTATGTAACTGCAAGACTCAGAAGAGCCCACACACTCAGCTCTTAACCCCAGTGTGCAGAAAGTGTCAAAACATGATTTTCAGCAGAAATAAACATGTTTCTGCAAGTTTGGTCACCCCCATGTAAGTTATGGGGCAGTAACAGCACACTTTTGAAAACGTGTTTTTCAGCCCGAAATGAACGCGTTTTTTCAGACAACTGAATCCCTATGTATCTGCAAGACTCAGAAGAGCCCACACACTCAGCTCTTAACCCCAGTGTGCAGAAAGTGTCAAAACGTGATTTTCAGCAGAAATAAACATGTTTCTGCAAGTTTGGTCACCCCCATGTAAGTTATGGGGCAGTAACAGCACACTTTTGAAAACGTGTTTTTCAGCCCGAAATAAACGCGTTTTTTCAGACAACTGAATCCCTATGTAACTGCAAGACTCAGAAGAGCCCACACACTCAGCTCTTAACCCCAGTGTGCAGAAAGTGTCAAAACGTGATTTTCAGCAGAAATAAACATGTTTCTGCAAGTTTGGTCACCCCCATGTAAGTTATGGGGCAGTAACAGCACACTTTTGAAAACGTGTTTTTCAGCCCGAAATAAACGCGTTTTTTCAGACAACTGAATCCCTATGTAACTGCAAGGCTCAAAAGAGCCCACACACTCAGCTCTTAACCCCAGTGTGCAGAAAGTGTCAAAACATGATTTTCAGCAGAAATAAACATGTTTCTGCAAGTTTGGTCACCCCCATGTAAGTTATGGGGCAGTAACAGCACACTTTTTAAAACGTGTTTTTCAGCCCGAAATAAACGCGTTTTTTCAGACAACTGAATCCCTATGTAACTGCAAGACTCAGAAGAGCCCACACACTCAGCTCTTAACCCCAGTGTGCAGAAAGTGTCAAAACATGATTTTCAGCAGAAATAAACATGTTTCTGCAAGTTTGGTCACCCCCATGTAAGTTATGGGACAGTAACAGCACACTTTTGAAAACGTGTTTTTCAGCCCGAAATAAACGCGTTTTTTCAGACAACTGAATCCCTATGTAACTGCAAGACTCAGAAGAGCCCACACACTCAGCTCTTAACCCCAGTGTGCAGAAAGTGTCAAAACATGTTTTTCAGCAGAAATAAACATGTTTCTGCAAGTTTGGTCACCCCCATGTAAGTTATGGGGCAGTAACAGCACACTTTTGAAAACGTGTTTTTCAGCCTGAAATAAACACGTTTTTTCAGACAACTGAATCCCTATGTAACTGCAAGACTCAGAAGAGCCCACACACTCAGCTCTTAACCCCAGTGTGCAGAAAGTGTCAAAACATGTTTTTCAGCAGAAATAAACATGTTTCTGCAAGTTTGGTCACCCCCATGTAAGTTATGGGGCAGTAACAGCACACTTTTGAAAACGTGTTTTTCAGCCTGAAATAAACACGTTTTTTCAGACAACTGAATCCCTATGTAACTGCAAGACTCAGAAGAGCCCACACACTCAGCTCTTAACCCCAGTGTGCAGAAAGTGTCAAAACATGATTTTCAGCAGAAATAAACATGTTTCTGCAAGTTTGGTCAACCCCATGTAAGTTATGGGGCAGTAACAGCACACTTTTGAAAACGTGTTTTTCAGCCCGAAATAAACGCGTTTTTTCAGACAACTGAATCCCTATGTAACTGCAAGGCTCAAAAGAGCCCACACACTCAGCTCTTAACCCCAGTGTGCAGAAAGTGTCAAAACATGTTTTTCAGCAGAAATAAACATGTTTCTGCAAGTTTGGTCACCCCCATGTAAGTTATGGGGCAGTAACAGCACACTTTTGAAAACGTGTTTTTCAGCCCGAAATAAACGCGTTTTTTCAGACAACTGAATCCCTATGTAACTGCAAGGCTCAAAAGAGCCCACACACTCAGCTCTTAACCCCAGTGTGCAGAAAGTGTCAAAACATGATTTTCAGCAGAAATAAACATGTTTCTGCAAGTTTGGTCACCCCCATGTAAGTTATGGGGCAGTAACAGCACACTTTTGAAAACGTGTTTTTCAGCCCGAAATAAACGCGTTTTTTCAGACAACTGAATCCCTATGTAACTGCAAGACTCAGAAGAGCCCACACACTCAGCTCTTAACCCCAGTGTGCAGAAAGTGTCAAAACGTGATTTTCAGCAGAAATAAACATGTTTCTGCAAGTTTGGTCACCCCCATGTAAGTTATGGGGCAGTAACAGCACACTTTTGAAAACGTGTTTTTCAGCCCGAAATAAACGCGTTTTTTCAGACAACTGAATCCCTATGTAACTGCAAGACTCAGAAGAGCCCACACACTCAGCTCTTAACCCCAGTGTGCAGAAAGTGTCAAAACGTGATTTTCAGCAGAAATAAACATGTTTCTGCAAGTTTGGTCACCCCCATGTAAGTTATGGGGCAGTAACAGCACACTTTTGAAAACGTGTTTTTCAGCCCGAAATAAACGCGTTTTTTCAGACAACTGAATCCCTATGTAACTGCAAGGCTCAAAAGAGCCCACACACTCAGCTCTTAACCCCAGTGTACAGAAAGTGTCAAAACATGATTTTCAGCAGAAATAAACATGTTTCTGCAAGTTTGGTCACCCCCATGTAAGTTATGGGGCAGTAACAGCACACTTTTTAAAACGTGTTTTTCAGCCCGAAATAAACGCGTTTTTTCAGACAACTGAATCCCTATGTAACTGCAAGACTCAGAAGAGCCCACACACTCAGCTCTTAACCCCAGTGTGCAGAAAGTGTCAAAACATGATTTTCAGCAGAAATAAACATGTTTCTGCAAGTTTGGTCACCCCCATGTAAGTTATGGGGCAGTAACAGCACACTTTTGAAAACGTGTTTTTCAGCCCGAAATGAACGCGTTTTTTCAGACAACTGAATCCCTATGTATCTGCAAGACTCAGAAGAGCCCACACACTCAGCTCTTAACCCCAGTGTGCAGAAAGTGTCAAAACGTGATTTTCAGCAGAAATAAACATGTTTCTGCAAGTTTGGTCACCCCCATGTAAGTTATGGGGCAGTAACAGCACACTTTTGAAAACGTGTTTTTCAGCCCGAAATAAACGCGTTTTTTCAGACAACTGAATCCCTATGTAACTGCAAGACTCAGAAGAGCCCACACACTCAGCTCTTAACCCCAGTGTGCAGAAAGTGTCAAAACGTGATTTTCAGCAGAAATAAACATGTTTCTGCAAGTTTGGTCACCCCCATGTAAGTTATGGGGCAGTAACAGCACACTTTTGAAAACGTGTTTTTCAGCCCGAAATAAACGCGTTTTTTCAGACAACTGAATCCCTATGTAACTGCAAGACTCAGAAGAGCCCACACACTCAGCTCTTAACCCCAGTGTGCAGAAAGTGTCAAAACGTGATTTTCAGCAGAAATAAACATGTTTCTGCAAGTTTGGTCACCCCCATGTAAGTTATGGGGCAGTAACAGCACACTTTTGAAAACGTGTTTTTCAGCCCGAAATAAACGCGTTTTTTCAGACAACTGAATCCCTATGTAACTGCAAGGCTCAAAAGAGCCCACACACTCAGCTCTTAACCCCAGTGTACAGAAAGTGTCAAAACATGATTTTCAGCAGAAATAAACATGTTTCTGCAAGTTTGGTCACCCCCATGTAAGTTATGGGGCAGTAACAGCACACTTTTTAAAACGTGTTTTTCAGCCCGAAATAAACGCGTTTTTTCAGACAACTGAATCCCTATGTAACTGCAAGACTCAGAAGAGCCCACACACTCAGCTCTTAACCCCAGTGTGCAGAAAGTGTCAAAACATGATTTTCAGCAGAAATAAACATGTTTCTGCAAGTTTGGTCACCCCCATGTAAGTTATGGGGCAGTAACAGCACACTTTTGAAAACGTGTTTTTCAGCCCGAAATGAACGCGTTTTTTCAGACAACTGAATCCCTATGTATCTGCAAGACTCAGAAGAGCCCACACACTCAGCTCTTAACCCCAGTGTGCAGAAAGTGTCAAAACGTGATTTTCAGCAGAAATAAACATGTTTCTGCAAGTTTGGTCACCCCCATGTAAGTTATGGGGCAGTAACAGCACACTTTTGAAAACGTGTTTTTCAGCCCGAAATAAACGCGTTTTTTCAGACAACTGAATCCCTATGTAACTGCAAGACTCAGAAGAGCCCACACACTCAGCTCTTAACCCCAGTGTGCAGAAAGTGTCAAAACGTGATTTTCAGCAGAAATAAACATGTTTCTGCAAGTTTGGTCACCCCCATGTAAGTTATGGGGCAGTAACAGCACACTTTTGAAAACGTGTTTTTCAGCCCGAAATAAACGCGTTTTTTCAGACAACTGAATCCCTATGTAACTGCAAGGCTCAAAAGAGCCCACACACTCAGCTCTTAACCCCAGTGTGCAGAAAGTGTCAAAACATGATTTTCAGCAGAAATAAACATGTTTCTGCAAGTTTGGTCACCCCCATGTAAGTTATGGGGCAGTAACAGCACACTTTTTAAAACGTGTTTTTCAGCCCGAAATAAACGCGTTTTTTCAGACAACTGAATCCCTATGTAACTGCAAGACTCAGAAGAGCCCACACACTCAGCTCTTAACCCCAGTGTGCAGAAAGTGTCAAAACATGTTTTTCAGCAGAAATATACATGTTTCTGCAAGTTTGGTCACCCCCATGTAAGTTATGGGGCAGTAACAGCACACTTTTGAAAACGTGTTTTTCAGCCTGAAATAAACACGTTTTTTCAGACAACTGAATCCCTATGTAACTGCAAGACTCAGAAGAGCCCACACACTCAGCTCTTAACCCCAGTGTGCAGAAAGTGTCAAAACATGATTTTCAGCAGAAATAAACATGTTTCTGCAAGTTTGGTCAACCCCATGTAAGTTATGGGGCAGTAACAGCACACTTTTGAAAACGTGTTTTTCAGCCCGAAATAAACGCGTTTTTTCAGACAACTGAATCCCTATGTAACTGCAAGGCTCAAAAGAGCCCACACACTCAGCTCTTAACCCCAGTGTGCAGAAAGTGTCAAAACATGT
Organism: Lepisosteus platostomus; assembly: GCF_059453375.1. Taxonomy (NCBI): domain Eukaryota; kingdom Metazoa; phylum Chordata; class Actinopteri; order Semionotiformes; family Lepisosteidae; genus Lepisosteus; species Lepisosteus platostomus. The sequence goes on along the minus strand of NC_142614.1, from coordinate 37,567,761 downwards.
TTTTCAGCAGAAATAAACATGTTTCTGCAAGTTTGGTCACCCCCATGTAAGTTATGGGGCAGTAACAGCACACTTTTGAAAACGTGTTTTTCAGCCCGAAATAAACGCGTTTTTTCAGACAACTGAATCCCTATGTAACTGCAAGACTCAGAAGAGCCCACACACTCAGCTCTTAACCCCAGTGTGCAGAAAGTGTCAAAACGTGATTTTCAGCAGAAATAAACATGTTTCTGCAAGTTTGGTCACCCCCATGTAAGTTATGGGGCAGTAACAGCACACTTTTGAAAACGTGTTTTTCAGCCCGAAATAAACGCGTTTTTTCAGACAACTGAATCCCTATGTAACTGCAAGGCTCAAAAGAGCCCACACACTCAGCTCTTAACTCCAGTGTACAGAAAGTGTCAAAACATGATTTTCAGCAGAAATAAACATGTTTCTGCAAGTTTGGTCACCCCCATGTAAGTTATGGGGCAGTAACAGCACACTTTTTAAAACGTGTTTTTCAGCCCGAAATAAACGCGTTTTTTCAGACAACTGAATCCCTATGTAACTGCAAGACTCAGAAGAGCCCACACACTCAGCTCTTAACCCCAGTGTGCAGAAAGTGTCAAAACATGATTTTCAGCAGAAATAAACATGTTTCTGCAAGTTTGGTCACCCCCATGTAAGTTATGGGGCAGTAACAGCACACTTTTGAAAACGTGTTTTTCAGCCCGAAATGAACGCGTTTTTTCAGACAACTGAATCCCTATGTATCTGCAAGACTCAGAAGAGCCCACACACTCAGCTCTTAACCCCAGTGTGCAGAAAGTGTCAAAACGTGATTTTCAGCAGAAATAAACATGTTTCTGCAAGTTTGGTCACCCCCATGTAAGTTATGGGGCAGTAACAGCACACTTTTGAAAACGTGTTTTTCAGCCCGAAATAAACGCGTTTTTTCAGACAACTGAATCCCTATGTAACTGCAAGACTCAGAAGAGCCCACACACTCAGCTCTTAACCCCAGTGTGCAGAAAGTGTCAAAACGTGATTTTCAGCAGAAATAAACATGTTTCTGCAAGTTTGGTCACCCCCATGTAAGTTATGGGGCAGTAACAGCACACTTTTGAAAACGTGTTTTTCAGCCCGAAATAAACGCGTTTTTTCAGACAACTGAATCCCTATGTAACTGCAAGGCTCAAAAGAGCCCACACACTCAGCTCTTAACCCCAGTGTGCAGAAAGTGTCAAAACATGATTTTCAGCAGAAATAAACATGTTTCTGCAAGTTTGGTCACCCCCATGTAAGTTATGGGGCAGTAACAGCACACTTTTTAAAACGTGTTTTTCAGCCCGAAATAAACGCGTTTTTTCAGACAACTGAATCCCTATGTAACTGCAAGACTCAGAAGAGCCCACACACTCAGCTCTTAACCCCAGTGTGCAGAAAGTGTCAAAACATGATTTTCAGCAGAAATAAACATGTTTCTGCAAGTTTGGTCACCCCCATGTAAGTTATGGGACAGTAACAGCACACTTTTGAAAACGTGTTTTTCAGCCCGAAATAAACGCGTTTTTTCAGACAACTGAATCCCTATGTAACTGCAAGACTCAGAAGAGCCCACACACTCAGCTCTTAACCCCAGTGTGCAGAAAGTGTCAAAACATGTTTTTCAGCAGAAATAAACATGTTTCTGCAAGTTTGGTCACCCCCATGTAAGTTATGGGGCAGTAACAGCACACTTTTGAAAACGTGTTTTTCAGCCTGAAATAAACACGTTTTTTCAGACAACTGAATCCCTATGTAACTGCAAGACTCAGAAGAGCCCACACACTCAGCTCTTAACCCCAGTGTGCAGAAAGTGTCAAAACATGTTTTTCAGCAGAAATAAACATGTTTCTGCAAGTTTGGTCACCCCCATGTAAGTTATGGGGCAGTAACAGCACACTTTTGAAAACGTGTTTTTCAGCCTGAAATAAACACGTTTTTTCAGACAACTGAATCCCTATGTAACTGCAAGACTCAGAAGAGCCCACACACTCAGCTCTTAACCCCAGTGTGCAGAAAGTGTCAAAACATGATTTTCAGCAGAAATAAACATGTTTCTGCAAGTTTGGTCAACCCCATGTAAGTTATGGGGCAGTAACAGCACACTTTTGAAAACGTGTTTTTCAGCCCGAAATAAACGCGTTTTTTCAGACAACTGAATCCCTATGTAACTGCAAGGCTCAAAAGAGCCCACACACTCAGCTCTTAACCCCAGTGTGCAGAAAGTGTCAAAACATGTTTTTCAGCAGAAATAAACATGTTTCTGCAAGTTTGGTCACCCCCATGTAAGTTATGGGGCAGTAACAGCACACTTTTGAAAACGTGTTTTTCAGCCCGAAATAAACGCGTTTTTTCAGACAACTGAATCCCTATGTAACTGCAAGGCTCAAAAGAGCCCACACACTCAGCTCTTAACCCCAGTGTGCAGAAAGTGTCAAAACATGATTTTCAGCAGAAATAAACATGTTTCTGCAAGTTTGGTCACCCCCATGTAAGTTATGGGGCAGTAACAGCACACTTTTGAAAACGTGTTTTTCAGCCCGAAATAAACGCGTTTTTTCAGACAACTGAATCCCTATGTAACTGCAAGACTCAGAAGAGCCCACACACTCAGCTCTTAACCCCAGTGTGCAGAAAGTGTCAAAACGTGATTTTCAGCAGAAATAAACATGTTTCTGCAAGTTTGGTCACCCCCATGTAAGTTATGGGGCAGTAACAGCACACTTTTGAAAACGTGTTTTTCAGCCCGAAATAAACGCGTTTTTTCAGACAACTGAATCCCTATGTAACTGCAAGACTCAGAAGAGCCCACACACTCAGCTCTTAACCCCAGTGTGCAGAAAGTGTCAAAACGTGATTTTCAGCAGAAATAAACATGTTTCTGCAAGTTTGGTCACCCCCATGTAAGTTATGGGGCAGTAACAGCACACTTTTGAAAACGTGTTTTTCAGCCCGAAATAAACGCGTTTTTTCAGACAACTGAATCCCTATGTAACTGCAAGGCTCAAAAGAGCCCACACACTCAGCTCTTAACCCCAGTGTACAGAAAGTGTCAAAACATGATTTTCAGCAGAAATAAACATGTTTCTGCAAGTTTGGTCACCCCCATGTAAGTTATGGGGCAGTAACAGCACACTTTTTAAAACGTGTTTTTCAGCCCGAAATAAACGCGTTTTTTCAGACAACTGAATCCCTATGTAACTGCAAGACTCAGAGGAGCCCACACACTCAGCTCTTAACCCCAGTGTGCAGAAAGTGTCAAAACATGATTTTCAGCAGAAATAAACATGTTTCTGCAAGTTTGGTCACCCCCATGTAAGTTATGGGGCAGTAACAGCACACTTTTGAAAACGTGTTTTTCAGCCCGAAATGAACGCGTTTTTTCAGACAACTGAATCCCTATGTATCTGCAAGACTCAGAAGAGCCCACACACTCAGCTCTTAACCCCAGTGTGCAGAAAGTGTCAAAACGTGATTTTCAGCAGAAATAAACATGTTTCTGCAAGTTTGGTCACCCCCATGTAAGTTATGGGGCAGTAACAGCACACTTTTGAAAACGTGTTTTTCAGCCCGAAATAAACGCGTTTTTTCAGACAACTGAATCCCTATGTAACTGCAAGACTCAGAAGAGCCCACACACTCAGCTCTTAACCCCAGTGTGCAGAAAGTGTCAAAACGTGATTTTCAGCAGAAATAAACATGTTTCTGCAAGTTTGGTCACCCCCATGTAAGTTATGGGGCAGTAACAGCACACTTTTGAAAACGTGTTTTTCAGCCCGAAATAAACGCGTTTTTTCAGACAACTGAATCCCTATGTAACTGCAAGACTCAGAAGAGCCCACACACTCAGCTCTTAACCCCAGTGTGCAGAAAGTGTCAAAACGTGATTTTCAGCAGAAATAAACATGTTTCTGCAAGTTTGGTCACCCCCATGTAAGTTATGGGGCAGTAACAGCACACTTTTGAAAACGTGTTTTTCAGCCCGAAATAAACGCGTTTTTTCAGACAACTGAATCCCTATGTAACTGCAAGGCTCAAAAGAGCCCACACACTCAGCTCTTAACCCCAGTGTACAGAAAGTGTCAAAACATGATTTTCAGCAGAAATAAACATGTTTCTGCAAGTTTGGTCACCCCCATGTAAGTTATGGGGCAGTAACAGCACACTTTTTAAAACGTGTTTTTCAGCCCGAAATAAACGCGTTTTTTCAGACAACTGAATCCCTATGTAACTGCAAGACTCAGAAGAGCCCACACACTCAGCTCTTAACCCCAGTGTGCAGAAAGTGTCAAAACATGATTTTCAGCAGAAATAAACATGTTTCTGCAAGTTTGGTCACCCCCATGTAAGTTATGGGGCAGTAACAGCACACTTTTGAAAACGTGTTTTTCAGCCCGAAATGAACGCGTTTTTTCAGACAACTGAATCCCTATGTATCTGCAAGACTCAGAAGAGCCCACACACTCAGCTCTTAACCCCAGTGTGCAGAAAGTGTCAAAACGTGATTTTCAGCAGAAATAAACATGTTTCTGCAAGTTTGGTCACCCCCATGTAAGTTATGGGGCAGTAACAGCACACTTTTGAAAACGTGTTTTTCAGCCCGAAATAAACGCGTTTTTTCAGACAACTGAATCCCTATGTAACTGCAAGACTCAGAAGAGCCCACACACTCAGCTCTTAACCCCAGTGTGCAGAAAGTGTCAAAACGTGATTTTCAGCAGAAATAAACATGTTTCTGCAAGTTTGGTCACCCCCATGTAAGTTATGGGGCAGTAACAGCACACTTTTGAAAACGTGTTTTTCAGCCCGAAATAAACGCGTTTTTTCAGACAACTGAATCCCTATGTAACTGCAAGGCTCAAAAGAGCCCACACACTCAGCTCTTAACCCCAGTGTGCAGAAAGTGTCAAAACATGATTTTCAGCAGAAATAAACATGTTTCTGCAAGTTTGGTCACCCCCATGTAAGTTATGGGGCAGTAACAGCACACTTTTTAAAACGTGTTTTTCAGCCCGAAATAAACGCGTTTTTTCAGACAACTGAATCCCTATGTAACTGCAAGACTCAGAAGAGCCCACACACTCAGCTCTTAACCCCAGTGTGCAGAAAGTGTCAAAACATGTTTTTCAGCAGAAATATACATGTTTCTGCAAGTTTGGTCACCCCCATGTAAGTTATGGGGCAGTAACAGCACACTTTTGAAAACGTGTTTTTCAGCCTGAAATAAACACGTTTTTTCAGACAACTGAATCCCTATGTAACTGCAAGACTCAGAAGAGCCCACACACTCAGCTCTTAACCCCAGTGTGCAGAAAGTGTCAAAACATGATTTTCAGCAGAAATAAACATGTTTCTGCAAGTTTGGTCAACCCCATGTAAGTTATGGGGCAGTAACAGCACACTTTTGAAAACGTGTTTTTCAGCCCGAAATAAACGCGTTTTTTCAGACAACTGAATCCCTATGTAACTGCAAGGCTCAAAAGAGCCCACACACTCAGCTCTTAACCCCAGTGTGCAGAAAGTGTCAAAACATGTTTTTCAGCAGAAATAAACATGTTTCTGCAAGTTTGGTCACCCCCATGTAAGTTATGGGGCAGTAACAGCACACTTTTGAAAACGTGTTTTTCAGCCCGAAATAAACGCGTTTTTTCAGACAACTGAATCCCTATGTAACTGCAAGACTCAGAAGAGCCCACACACTCAGCTCTTAACCCCAGTGTGCAGAAAGTGTCAAAACGTGTTTTTCAGCAGAAATAAACATGTTTCTGCAAGTTTGGTCACCCCCATGTAAGTTATGGGGCAGTAACAGCACACTTTTGAAAACGTGTTTTTCAGCCCGAAATAAACACGTTTTTTCAGACAACTGAATCCCTATGTAACTGCAAGGCTCAAAAGAGCCCACACACTCAGCTCTTAACCCCAGTGTGCCGAAAGTGTCAAAACATGATTTTCAGCAGAAATAAACATGTTTCTGCAAGTTTGGTCACCCCCATGTAAGTTATGGGGCAGTAACAGCACACTTTTTAAAACGTGTTTTTCAGCCCGAAATAAACGCGTTTTTTCAGACAACTGAATCCCTATGTAACTGCAAGACTCAGAAGAGCCCACACACTCAGCTCTTAACCCCAGTGTGCAGAAAGTGTCAAAACGTGATTTTCAGCAGAAATAAACATGTTTCTGCAAGTTTGGTCACCCCCATGTAAGTTATGGGGCAGTAACAGCACACTTTTGAAAACGTGTTTTTCAGCCCGAAATAAACGCGTTTTTTCAGACAACTGAATCCCTATGTAACTGCAAGGCTCAAAAGAGCCCACACACTCAGCTCTTAACCCCAGTGTGCAGAAAGTGTCAAAACATGTTTTTCAGCAGAAATAAACATGTTTCTGCAAGTTTGGTCACCCCCATGTAAGTTATGGGGCAGTAACAGCACACTTTTGAAAACGTGTTTTTCAGCCCGAAATAAACGCGTTTTTTCAGACAACTGAATCCCTATGTAACTGCAAGACTCAGAAGAGCCCACACACTCAGCTCTTAACCCCAGTGTGCAGAAAGTGTCAAAACGTGATTTTCAGCAGAAATAAACATGTTTCTGCAAGTTTGGTCACCCCCATGTAAGTTATGGGGCAGTAACAGCACACTTTTGAAAACGTGTTTTTCAGCCCGAAATAAACGCGTTTTTTCAGACAACTGAATCCCTATGTAACTGCAAGACTCAGAAGAGCCCACACACTCAGCTCTTAACCCCAGTGTGCAGAAAGTGTCAAAACGTGATTTTCAGCAGAAATAAACATGTTTCTGCAAGTTTGGTCACCCCCATGTAAGTTATGGGGCAGTAACAGCACACTTTTGAAAACGTGTTTTTCAGCCCGAAATAAACGCGTTTTTTCAGACAACTGAATCCCTATGTAACTGCAAGGCTCAAAAGAGCCCACACACTCAGCTCTTAACCCCAGTGTACAGAAAGTGTCAAAACATGATTTTCAGCAGAAATAAACATGTTTCTGCAAGTTTGGTCACCCCCATGTAAGTTATGGGGCAGTAACAGCACACTTTTTAAAACGTGTTTTTCAGCCCGAAATAAACGCGTTTTTTCAGACAACTGAATCCCTATGTAACTGCAAGACTCAGAAGAGCCCACACACTCAGCTCTTAACCCCAGTGTGCAGAAAGTGTCAAAACATGATTTTCAGCAGAAATAAACATGTTTCTGCAAGTTTGGTCACCCCCATGTAAGTTATGGGGCAGTAACAGCACACTTTTGAAAACGTGTTTTTCAGCCCGAAATGAACGCGTTTTTTCAGACAACTGAATCCCTATGTATCTGCAAGACTCAGAAGAGCCCACACACTCAGCTCTTAACCCCAGTGTGCAGAAAGTGTCAAAACGTGATTTTCAGCAGAAATAAACATGTTTCTGCAAGTTTGGTCACCCCCATGTAAGTTATGGGGCAGTAACAGCACACTTTTGAAAACGTGTTTTTCAGCCCGAAATAAACGCGTTTTTTCAGACAACTGAATCCCTATGTAACTGCAAGACTCAGAAGAGCCCACACACTCAGCTCTTAACCCCAGTGTGCAGAAAGTGTCAAAACGTGATTTTCAGCAGAAATAAACATGTTTCTGCAAGTTTGGTCACCCCCATGTAAGTTATGGGGCAGTAACAGCACACTTTTGAAAACGTGTTTTTCAGCCCGAAATAAACGCGTTTTTTCAGACAACTGAATCCCTATGTAACTGCAAGGCTCAAAAGAGCCCACACACTCAGCTCTTAACCCCAGTGTGCAGAAAGTGTCAAAACATGATTTTCAGCAGAAATAAACATGTTTCTGCAAGTTTGGTCACCCCCATGTAAGTTATGGGGCAGTAACAGCACACTTTTTAAAACGTGTTTTTCAGCCCGAAATAAACGCGTTTTTTCAGACAACTGAATCCCTATGTAACTGCAAGACTCAGAAGAGCCCACACACTCAGCTCTTAACCCCAGTGTGCAGAAAGTGTCAAAACATGATTTTCAGCAGAAATAAACATGTTTCTGCAAGTTTGGTCACCCCCATGTAAGTTATGGGACAGTAACAGCACACTTTTGAAAACGTGTTTTTCAGCCCGAAATAAACGCGTTTTTTCAGACAACTGAATCCCTATGTAACTGCAAGACTCAGAAGAGCCCACACACTCAGCTCTTAACCCCAGTGTGCAGAAAGTGTCAAAACATGTTTTTCAGCAGAAATAAACATGTTTCTGCAAGTTTGGTCACCTCCATGTAAGTTATGGGGCAGTAACAGCACACTTTTGAAAACGTGTTTTTCAGCCTGAAATAAACACGTTTTTTCAGACAACTGAATCCCTATGTAACTGCAAGACTCAGAAGAGCCCACACACTCAGCTCTTAACCCCAGTGTGCAGAAAGTGTCAAAACATGTTTTTCAGCAGAAATAAACATGTTTCTGCAAGTTTGGTCACCCCCATGTAAGTTATGGGGCAGTAACAGCACACTTTTGAAAACGTGTTTTTCAGCCTGAAATAAACACGTTTTTTCAGACAACTGAATCCCTATGTAACTGCAAGACTCAGAAGAGCCCACACACTCAGCTCTTAACCCCAGTGTGCAGAAAGTGTCAAAACATGTTTTTCAGCAGAAATAAACATGTTTCTGCAAGTTTGGTCACCCCCATGTAAGTTATGGGGCAGTAACAGCACACTTTTGAAAACGTGTTTTTCAGCCCGAAATAAACGCGTTTTTTCAGACAACTGAATCCCTATGTAACTGCAAGGCTCAAAAGAGCCCACACACTCAGCTCTTAACCCCAGTGTGCAGAAAGTGTCAAAACATGTTTTTCAGCAGAAATAAACATGTTTCTGCAAGTTTGGTCACCCCCATGTAAGTTATGGGGCAGTAACAGCACACTTTTGAAAACGTGTTTTTCAGCCCGAAATAAACGCGTTTTTTCAGACAACTGAATCCCTATGTAACTGCAAGACTCAGAAGAGCCCACACACTCAGCTCTTAACCCCAGTGTGCAGAAAGTGTCAAAACGTGTTTTTCAGCAGAAATAAACATGTTTCTGCAAGTTTGGTCACCCCCATGTAAGTTATGGGGCAGTAACAGCACACTTTTGAAAACGTGTTTTTCAGCCCGAAATAAACGCGTTTTTTCAGACAACTGAATCCCTAGGTAACTGCAAGGCTTAAAAGAGCCCACACACTCAGCTCTTAACCCCAGTGTGCAGAAAGTGTCAAAACGTGTTTTTCAGCAGAAATAAACATGTTTATGCAAGTTTGGTCACCCCCATGTAAGTTATGGGGCAGTAACAGCACACTTTTGAAAACGTGTTTTTCAGCCCGAAATAAACGCGTTTTTTCAGACAACTGAATCCCTATGTAACTGCAAGACTCAGAAGAGCCCACACACTCAGCTCTTAACCCCAGTGTGCAGAAAGTGTCAAAACGTGATTTTCAGCAGAAATAAACATGTTTCTGCAAGTTTGGTCACCCCCATGTAAGTTATGGGGCAGTAACAGCACACTTTTGAAAACGTGTTTTTCAGCCCGAAATAAACGCGTTTTTTCAGACAACTGAATCCCTATGTAACTGCAAGGCTCAAAAGAGCCCACACACTCAGCTCTTAACCCCAGTGTGCAGAAAGTGTCAAAACATGTTTTTCAGCAGAAATAAACATGTTTCTGCAAGTTTGGTCACCCCCATGTAAGTTATGGGGCAGTAACAGCACACTTTTGAAAACGTGTTTTTCAGCCCGAAATAAACGCGTTTTTTCAGACAACTGAATCCCTATGTAACTGCAAGACTCAGAAGAGCCCACACACTCAGCTCTTAACCCCAGTGTGCAGAAAGTGTCAAAACGTGATTTTCAGCAGAAATAAACATGTTTCTGCAAGTTTGGTCACCCCCATGTAAGTTATGGGGCAGTAACAGCACACTTTTGAAAACGTGTTTTTCAGCCCGAAATAAACGCGTTTTTTCAGACAACTGAATCCCTATGTAACTGCAAGACTCAGAAGAGCCCACACACTCAGCTCTTAACCCCAGTGTGCAGAAAGTGTCAAAACGTGATTTTCAGCAGAAATAAACATGTTTCTGCAAGTTTGGTCACCCCCATGTAAGTTATGGGGCAGTAACAGCACACTTTTGAAAACGTGTTTTTCAGCCCGAAATAAACGCGTTTTTTCAGACAACTGAATCCCTATGTAACTGCAAGGCTCAAAAGAGCCCACACACTCAGCTCTTAACCCCAGTGTACAGAAAGTGTCAAAACATGATTTTCAGCAGAAATAAACATGTTTCTGCAAGTTTGGTCACCCCCATGTAAGTTATGGGGCAGTAACAGCACACTTTTTAAAACGTGTTTTTCAGCCCGAAATAAACGCGTTTTTTCAGACAACTGAATCCCTATGTAACTGCAAGACTCAGAAGAGCCCACACACTCAGCTCTTAACCCCAGTGTGCAGAAAGTGTCAAAACATGATTTTCAGCAGAAATAAACATGTTTCTGCAAGTTTGGTCACCCCCATGTAAGTTATGGGGCAGTAACAGCACACTTTTGAAAACGTGTTTTTCAGCCCGAAATGAACGCGTTTTTTCAGACAACTGAATCCCTATGTATCTGCAAGACTCAGAAGAGCCCACACACTCAGCTCTTAACCCCAGTGTGCAGAAAGTGTCAAAACGTGATTTTCAGCAGAAATAAACATGTTTCTGCAAGTTTGGTCACCCCCATGTAAGTTATGGGGCAGTAACAGCACACTTTTGAAAACGTGTTTTTCAGCCCGAAATGAACGCGTTTTTTCAGACAACTGAATCCCTATGTATCTGCAAGACTCAGAAGAGCCCACACACTCAGCTCTTAACCCCAGTGTGCAGAAAGTGTCAAAACGTGATTTTCAGCAGAAATAAACATGTTTCTGCAAGTTTGGTCACCCCCATGTAAGTTATGGGGCAGTAACAGCACACTTTTGAAAACGTGTTTTTCAGCCCGAAATAAACGCGTTTTTTCAGACAACTGAATCCCTATGTAACTGCAAGACTCAGAAGAGCCCACACACTCAGCTCTTAACCCCAGTGTGCAGAAAGTGTCAAAACGTGATTTTCAGCAGAAATAAACATGTTTCTGCAAGTTTGGTCACCCCCATGTAAGTTATGGGGCAGTAACAGCACACTTTTTAAAACGTGTTTTTCAGCCCGAAATAAACGCGTTTTTTCAGACAACTGAATCCCTATGTAACTGCAAGACTCAGAAGAGCCCACACACTCAGCTCTTAACCCCAGTGTGCAGAAAGTGTCAAAACATGATTTTCAGCAGAAATAAACATGTTTCTGCAAGTTTGGTCACCCCCATGTAAGTTATGGGACAGTAACAGCACACTTTTGAAAACGTGTTTTTCAGCCCGAAATAAACGCGTTTTTTCAGACAACTGAATCCCTATGTAACTGCAAGACTCAGAAGAGCCCACACACTCAGCTCTTAACCCCAGTGTGCAGAAAGTGTCAAAACATGTTTTTCAGCAGAAATAAACATGTTTCTGCAAGTTTGGTCACCCCCATGTAAGTTATGGGGCAGTAACAGCACACTTTTGAAAACGTGTTTTTCAGCCTGAAATAAACACGTTTTTTCAGACAACTGAATCCCTATGTAACTGCAAGACTCAGAAGAGCCCACACACTCAGCTCTTAACCCCAGTGTGCAGAAAGTGTCAAAACATGTTTTTCAGCAGAAATAAACATGTTTCTGCAAGTTTGGTCACCCCCATGTAAGTTATGGGGCAGTAACAGCACACTTTTGAAAACGTGTTTTTCAGCCTGAAATAAACACGTTTTTTCAGACAACTGAATCCCTATGTAACTGCAAGACTCAGAAGAGCCCACACACTCAGCTCTTAACCCCAGTGTGCAGAAAGTGTCAAAACATGATTTTCAGCAGAAATAAACATGTTTCTGCAAGTTTGGTCAACCCCATGTAAGTTATGGGGCAGTAACAGCACACTTTTGAAAACGTGTTTTTCAGCCCGAAATAAACGCGTTTTTTCAGACAACTGAATCCCTATGTAACTGCAAGGCTCAAAAGAGCCCACACACTCAGCTCTTAACCCCAGTGTGCAGAAAGTGTCAAAACATGTTTTTCAGCAGAAATAAACATGTTTCTGCAAGTTTGGTCACCCCCATGTAAGTTATGGGGCAGTAACAGCACACTTTTGAAAACGTGTTTTTCAGCCCGAAATAAACGCGTTTTTTCAGACAACTGAATCCCTATGTAACTGCAAGGCTCAAAAGAGCCCACACACTCAGCTCTTAACCCCAGTGTGCAGAAAGTGTCAAAACATGATTTTCAGCAGAAATAAACATGTTTCTGCAAGTTTGGTCACCCCCATGTAAGTTATGGGGCAGTAACAGCACACTTTTTAAAACGTGTTTTTCAGCCCGAAATAAACGCGTTTTTTCAGACAACTGAATCCCTTTGTAACTGCAAGACTCAGAAGAGCCCACACACTCAGCTCTTAACCCCAGTGTGCAGAAAGTGTCAAAACATGATTTTCAGCAGAAATAAACATGTTTCTGCAAGTTTGGTCACCCCCATGTAAGTTATGGGGCAGTAACAGCACACTTTTGAAAACGTGTTTTTCAGCCCGAAATAAACGCGTTTTTTCAGACAACTGAATCCCTAGGTAACTGCAAGACTCAGAAGAGCCCACACACTCAGCTCTTAACCCCAGTGTGCAGAAAGTGTCAAAACGTGTTTTTCAGCAGAAATAAACATGTTTCTGCAAGTTTGGTCACCCCCATGTAAGTTATGGGGCAGTAACAGCACACTTTTGAAAACGTGTTTTTCAGCCCGAAATAAACGCGTTTTTTCAGACAACTGAATCCCTATGTAACTGCAAGGCTCAAAAGAGCCCACACACTCAGCTCTTAACCCCAGTGTGCAGAAAGTGTCAAAACGTGTTTTTCAGCAGAAATAAACATGTTTCTGCAAGTTTGGTCACCCCCATGTAAGTTATGCGGCAGTAACAGCACACTTTTGAAAACGTGTTTTTCAGCCCGAAATAAACGCGTTTTTTCAGACAACTGAATCCCTATGTAACTGCAAGACTCAGAAGAGCCCACACACTCAGCTCTTAACCCCAGTGTGCAGAAAGTGTCTAAACATGATTTTCAGCAGAAATAAACATGTTTCTGCAAGTTTGGTCACCCCCATGTAAGTTATGGGGCAGTAACAGCACACTTTTGAAAACGTGTTTTTCAGCCCGAAATAAACGCGTTTTTTCAGACAATAAAATCCCTATGTAACTGCAAGACTCAGAAGAGCCCACACACTCAGCTCTTAACCCCAGTGTGCAGAAAGTGTCAAAACGTGTTTTTCAGCAGAAATAAACATGTTTCTGCAAGTTTGGTCACCCCCATGTAAGTTATGGGGCAGTAACAGCACACTTTTGAAAACGTGTTTTTCAGCAAGAAATAAACGCGTTTTTTCAGACAACTGAATCCCTATGTAACTGCAAGACTCAGAAGAGCCCACACACTCAGCTCTTAACCCCAGTGTGCAGAAAGTGTCAAAACATGATTTTCAGCAGAAATAAACATGTTTCTGCAAGTTTGGTCACCCCCATGTAAGTTATGGGGCAGTAACAGCACACTTTTGAAAACGTGTTTTTCAGCCCGAAATAAACGCGTTTTTTCAGACAACTGAATCCCTATGTAACTGCAAGGCTCAAAAGAGCCCACACACTCAGCTCTTAACCGCAGTGTGCAGAAAGTGTCAAAACGTGTTTTTCAGCAGAAATAAACATGTTTCTGCAAGTTTGGTCACCCCCATGTAAGTTATGGGGCAGTAACAGCACACTTTTGAAAACGTGTTTTTCAGCCCGAAATAAACGCGTTTTTTCAGACAACTGAATCCCTATGTAACTGCAAGGCTCAAAAGAGCCCACACACTCAGCTCTTAACCCCAGTGTGCAGAAAGTGTCAAAACGTGTTTTTCAGCAGAAATAAACATGTTTCTGCAAGTTTGGTCACCCCCATGTAAGTTATGGGGCAGTAACAGCACACTTTTGAAAACGTGTTTTTCGCCTGAACTAAACACGTTTTTTCAGACAACTGAATCCCTATGTAACTGCAAGACTCAGAAGAGCCCACAAACTCAGCTCTTAACCCCAGTGTGCAGAAAGTGTCAAAACATGATTTTCAGCAGAAATAAACATGTTTCTGCAAGTTTGGTCACCCCCATGTAAGTTATGGGGCAGTAACAGCACACTTTTGAAAACGTGTTTTTCAGCCCGAAATAAACGCGTTTTTTCAGACAACTGAATCCCTATGTAACTGCAAGGCTCAAAAGAGCCCACACACTCAGCTCTTAACCCCAGTGTGCAGAAAGTGTCAAAACGTGTTTTTCAGCAGAAATAAACATGTTTCTGCAAGTTTGGTCACATCCATGTAAGTTATGGGGCAGTAACAGCACACTTTTGAAAACGTGTTTTTCAGCAAGAAATAAACACGTTTTTTCAGACAACTGAATCCCTATGTAACTGCAAGACTCAGAAGAGCCCACACACTCAGCTCTTAACCCCAGTGTGCAGAAAGTGTCAAAACGTGTTTTTCAGCAGAAATAAACATGTTTCTGCAAGTTTGGTCACCCCCATGTAAGTTATGGGGCAGTAACAGCACACTTTTGAAAACGTGTTTTTCAGCCCGAAATAAACGCGTTTTTTCAGACATCTGAATCCCTATGTAACTGCAAGGCTCAAAAGAGCCCACACACTCAGCTCTTAACCCCAGTGTGCAGAAAGTGTCAAAACATGATTTTCAGCAGAAATAAACATGTTTCTGCAAGTTTGGTCACCCCCATGTAAGTTATGGGGCAGTAACAGCACACTTTTGAAAACGTGTTTTTCAGCCCGAAATAAACGCGTTTTTTCAGACAACTGAATCCCTATGTAACTGCAAGACTCAGAAGAGCCCACACACTCAGCTCTTAACCCCAGTGTGCAGAAAGTGTCAAAACGTGTTTTTCAGCAGAAATAAACATGTTTCTGCAAGTTTGGTCACCCCCATGTAAGTTATGGGGCAGTAACAGCACACTTTTGAAAACGTGTTTTTCAGCCCGAAATAATCACGTTTTTTCAGACAACTGAATCCCTATGTAACTGCAAGGCTCAAAAGAGACCACACACTCAGCTCTTAACCCCAGTGTGCAGAAAGTGTCAAAACATGATTTTCAGCAGAAATAAACATGTTTCTGCAAGTTTGGTCACCCCCATGTAAGTTATGGGGCAGTAACAGCACACTTTTGAAAACGTGTTTTTCAGCCCGAAATAAACGCGTTTTTTCAGACAACTGAATCCCTATGTATCTGCAAGACTCAGAAGAGCCCACACACTCAGCTCTTAACCCCAGTGTGCAGAAAGTGTCAAAACGTGATTTTCAGCAGAAATAAACATGTTTCTGCAAGTTTGGTCACCCCCATGTAAGTTATGGGGCAGTAACAGCACACTTTTGAAAACGTGTTTTTCAGCCCGAAATAAACGCGTTTTTTCAGACAACTGAATCCCTATGTAACTGCAAGACTCAGAAGAGCCCACACACTCAGCTCTTAACCCCAGTGTGCAGAAAGTGTCAAAACGTGATTTTCAGCAGAAATAAACATGTTTCTGCAAGTTTGGTCACCCCCATGTAAGTTATGGGGCAGTAACAGCACACTTTTGAAAACGTGTTTTTCAGCCCGAAATAAACGCGTTTTTTCAGACAACTGAATCCCTATGTAACTGCAAGGCTCAAAAGAGCCCACACACTCAGCTCTTAACCCCAGTGTGCAGAAAGTGTCAAAACATGATTTTCAGCAGAAATAAACATGTTTCTGCAAGTTTGGTCACCCCCATGTAAGTTATGGGGCAGTAACAGCACACTTTTTAAAACGTGTTTTTCAGCCCGAAATAAACGCGTTTTTTCAGACAACTGAATCCCTATGTAACTGCAAGACTCAGAAGAGCCCACACACTCAGCTCTTAACCCCAGTGTGCAGAAAGTGTCAAAACATGATTTTCAGCAGAAATAAACATGTTTCTGCAAGTTTGGTCACCCCCATGTAAGTTATGGGGCAGTAACAGCACACTTTTGAAAACGTGTTTTTCAGCCCGAAATAAACGCGTTTTTTCAGACAACTGAATCCCTATGTAACTGCAAGACTCAGAAGAGCCCACACACTCAGCTCTTAACCCCAGTGTGCAGAAAGTGTCAAAACATGTTTTTCAGCAGAAATAAACATGTTTCTGCAAGTTTGGTCACCCCCATGTAAGTTATGGGGCAGTAACAGCACACTTTTGAAAACGTGTTTTTCAGCCTGAAATAAACACGTTTTTTCAGACAACTGAATCCCTATGTAACTGCAAGACTCAGAAGAGCCCACACACTCAGCTCTTAACCCCAGTGTGCAGAAAGTGTCAAAACATGTTTTTCAGCAGAAATAAACATGTTTCTGCAAGTTTGGTCACCCCCATGTAAGTTATGGGGCAGTAACAGCACACTTTTGAAAACGTGTTTTTCAGCCTGAAATAAACACGTTTTTTCAGACAACTGAATCCCTATGTAACTGCAAGACTCAGAAGAGCCCACACACTCAGCTCTTAACCCCAGTGTGCAGAAAGTGTCAAAACATGATTTTCAGCAGAAATAAACATGTTTCTGCAAGTTTGGTCACCCCCATGTAAGTTATGGGGCAGTAACAGCACACTTTTGAAAACGTGTTTTTCAGCCCGAAATAAACGCGTTTTTTCAGACAACTGAATCCCTATGTAACTGCAAGGCTCAAAAGAGCCCACACACTCAGCTCTTAACCCCAGTGTGCAGAAAGTGTCAAAACGTGTTTTTCAGCAGAAATAAACATGTTTCTGCAAGTTTGGTCACCCCCATGTAAGTTATGGGGCAGTAACAGCACACTTTTGAAAACGTGTTTTTCAGCCCGAAATAAACGCGTTTTTTCAGACATCTGAATCCCTATGTAACTGCAAGGCTCAAAAGAGCCCACACACTCAGCTCTTAACCCCAGTGTGCAGAAAGTGTCAAAACATGATTTTCAGCAGAAATAAACATGTTTCTGCAAGTTTGGTCACCCCCATGTAAGTTATGGGGCAGTAACAGCACACTTTTGAAAACGTGTTTTTCAGCCCGAAATAAACGCGTTTTTTCAGACAACTGAATCCCTATGTAACTGCAAGACTCAGAAGAGCCCACACACTCAGCTCTTAACCCCAGTGTGCAGAAAGTGTCAAAACGTGATTTTCAGCAGAAATAAACATGTTTCTGCAAGTTTGGTCACCCCCATGTAAGTTATGGGGCAGTAACAGCACACTTTTGAAAACGTGTTTTTCAGCCCGAAATAAACGCGTTTTTTCAGACAACTGAATCCCTATGTAACTGCAAGACTCAGAAGAGCCCACACACTCAGCTCTTAACCCCAGTGTGCAGAAAGTGTCAAAACGTGATTTTCAGCAGAAATAAACATGTTTCTGCAAGTTTGGTCACCCCCATGTAAGTTATGGGGCAGTAACAGCACACTTTTGAAAACGTGTTTTTCAGCCCGAAATAAACGCGTTTTTTCAGACAACTGAATCCCTATGTAACTGCAAGGCTCAAAAGAGCCCACACACTCAGCTCTTAACCCCAGTGTGCAGAAAGTGTCAAAACATGATTTTCAGCAGAAATAAACATGTTTCTGCAAGTTTGGTCACCCCCATGTAAGTTATGGGGCAGTAACAGCACACTTTTTAAAACGTGTTTTTCAGCCCGAAATAAACGCGTTTTTTCAGACAACTGAATCCCTATGTAACTGCAAGACTCAGAAGAGCCCACACACTCAGCTCTTAACCCCAGTGTGCAGAAAGTGTCAAAACATGATTTTCAGCAGAAATAAACATGTTTCTGCAAGTTTGGTCACCCCCATGTAAGTTATGGGGCAGTAACAGCACACTTTTGAAAACGTGTTTTTCAGCCCGAAATAAACGCGTTTTTTCAGACAACTGAATCCCTATGTAACTGCAAGACTCAGAAGAGCCCACACACTCAGCTCTTAACCCCAGTGTGCAGAAAGTGTCAAAACATGTTTTTCAGCAGAAATAAACATGTTTCTGCAAGTTTGGTCACCCCCATGTAAGTTATGGGGCAGTAACAGCACACTTTTGAAAACGTGTTTTTCAGCCTGAAATAAACACGTTTTTTCAGACAACTGAATCCCTATGTAACTGCAAGACTCAGAAGAGCCCACACACTCAGCTCTTAACCCCAGTGTGCAGAAAGTGTCAAAACATGTTTTTCAGCAGAAATAAACATGTTTCTGCAAGTTTGGTCACCCCCATGTAAGTTATGGGGCAGTAACAGCACACTTTTGAAAACGTGTTTTTCAGCCTGAAATAAACACGTTTTTTCAGACAACTGAATCCCTATGTAACTGCAAGACTCAGAAGAGCCCACACACTCAGCTCTTAACCCCAGTGTGCAGAAAGTGTCAAAACATGATTTTCAGCAGAAATAAACATGTTTCTGCAAGTTTGGTCAACCCCATGTAAGTTATGGGGCAGTAACAGCACACTTTTGAAAACGTGTTTTTCAGCCCGAAATAAACGCGTTTTTTCAGACAACTGAATCCCTATGTAACTGCAAGGCTCAAAAGAGCCCACACACTCAGCTCTTAACCCCAGTGTGCAGAAAGTGTCAAAACATGTTTTTCAGCAGAAATAAACATGTTTCTGCAAGTTTGGTCACCCCCATGTAAGTTATGGGGCAGTAACAGCACACTTTTGAAAACGTGTTTTTCAGCCCGAAATAAACGCGTTTTTTCAGACAACTGAATCCCTATGTAACTGCAAGGCTCAAAAGAGCCCACACACTCAGCTCTTAACCCCAGTGTGCAGAAAGTGTCAAAACATGATTTTCAGCAGAAATAAACATGTTTCTGCAAGTTTGGTCACCCCCATGTAAGTTATGGGGCAGTAACAGCACACTTTTTAAAACGTGTTTTTCAGCCCGAAATAAACGCGTTTTTTCAGACAACTGAATCCCTTTGTAACTGCAAGACTCAGAAGAGCCCACACACTCAGCTCTTAACCCCAGTGTGCAGAAAGTGTCAAAACATGATTTTCAGCAGAAATAAACATGTTTCTGCAAGTTTGGTCACCCCCATGTAAGTTATGGGGCAGTAACAGCACACTTTTGAAAACGTGTTTTTCAGCCCGAAATAAACGCGTTTTTTCAGACAACTGAATCCCTAGGTAACTGCAAGACTCAGAAGAGCCCACACACTCAGCTCTTAACCCCAGTGTGCAGAAAGTGTCAAAACGTGTTTTTCAGCAGAAATAAACATGTTTCTGCAAGTTTGGTCACCCCCATGTAAGTTATGGGGCAGTAACAGCACACTTTTGAAAACGTGTTTTTCAGCCCGAAATAAACGCGTTTTTTCAGACAACTGAATCCCTATGTAACTGCAAGGCTCAAAAGAGCCCACACACTCAGCTCTTAACCCCAGTGTGCAGAAAGTGTCAAAACGTGTTTTTCAGCAGAAATAAACATGTTTCTGCAAGTTTGGTCACCCCCATGTAAGTTATGCGGCAGTAACAGCACACTTTTGAAAACGTGTTTTTCAGCCCGAAATAAACGCGTTTTTTCAGACAACTGAATCCCTATGTAACTGCAAGACTCAGAAGAGCCCACACACTCAGCTCTTAACCCCAGTGTGCAGAAAGTGTCTAAACATGATTTTCAGCAGAAATAAACATGTTTCTGCAAGTTTGGTCACCCCCATGTAAGTTATGGGGCAGTAACAGCACACTTTTGAAAACGTGTTTTTCAGCCCGAAATAAACGCGTTTTTTCAGACAATAAAATCCCTATGTAACTGCAAGACTCAGAAGAGCCCACACACTCAGCTCTTAACCCCAGTGTGCAGAAAGTGTCAAAACGTGTTTTTCAGCAGAAATAAACATGTTTCTGCAAGTTTGGTCACCCCCATGTAAGTTATGGGGCAGTAACAGCACACTTTTGAAAACGTGTTTTTCAGCAAGAAATAAACGCGTTTTTTCAGACAACTGAATCCCTATGTAACTGCAAGACTCAGAAGAGCCCACACACTCAGCTCTTAACCCCAGTGTGCAGAAAGTGTCAAAACATGATTTTCAGCAGAAATAAACATGTTTCTGCAAGTTTGGTCACCCCCATGTAAGTTATGGGGCAGTAACAGCACACTTTTGAAAACGTGTTTTTCAGCCCGAAATAAACGCGTTTTTTCAGACAACTGAATCCCTATGTAACTGCAAGGCTCAAAAGAGCCCACACACTCAGCTCTTAACCCCAGTGTGCAGAAAGTGTCAAAACGTGTTTTTCAGCAGAAATAAACATGTTTCTGCAAGTTTGGTCACCCCCATGTAAGTTATGGGGCAGTAACAGCACACTTTTGAAAACGTGTTTTTCAGCCCGAAATAAACGCGTTTTTTCAGACAACTGAATCCCTATGTAACTGCAAGGCTCAAAAGAGCCCACACACTCAGCTCTTAACCCCAGTGTGCAGAAAGTGTCAAAACGTGTTTTTCAGCAGAAATAAACATGTTTCTGCAAGTTTGGTCACCCCCATGTAAGTTATGGGGCAGTAACAGCACACTTTTGAAAACGTGTTTTTCGCCTGAACTAAACACGTTTTTTCAGACAACTGAATCCCTATGTAACTGCAAGACTCAGAAGAGCCCACAAACTCAGCTCTTAACCCCAGTGTGCAGAAAGTGTCAAAACATGATTTTCAGCAGAAATAAACATGTTTCTGCAAGTTTGGTCACCCCCATGTAAGTTATGGGGCAGTAACAGCACACTTTTGAAAACGTGTTTTTCAGCCCGAAATAAACGCGTTTTTTCAGACAACTGAATCCCTATGTAACTGCAAGGCTCAAAAGAGCCCACACACTCAGCTCTTAACCCCAGTGTGCAGAAAGTGTCAAAACGTGTTTTTCAGCAGAAATAAACATGTTTCTGCAAGTTTGGTCACATCCATGTAAGTTATGGGGCAGTAACAGCACACTTTTGAAAACGTGTTTTTCAGCAAGAAATAAACGCGTTTTTTCAGACAACTGAATCCCTATGTAACTGCAAGACTCAGAAGAGCCCACACACTCAGCTCTTAACCCCAGTGTGCAGAAAGTGTCAAAACATGATTTTCAGCAGAAATAAACATGTTTCTGCAAGTTTGGTCACCCCCATGTAAGTTATGGGGCAGTAACAGCACACTTTTGAAAACGTGTTTTTCAGCCCGAAATAAACGCGTTTTTTCAGACAACTGAATCCCTATGTAACTGCAAGGCTCAAAAGAGCCCACACACTCAGCTCTTAACCCCAGTGTGCAGAAAGTGTCAAAACGTGTTTTTCAGCAGAAATAAACATGTTTCTGCAAGTTTGGTCACCCCCATGTAAGTTATGGGGCAGTAACAGCACACTTTTGAAAACGTGTTTTTCAGCCCGAAATAAACGCGTTTTTTCAGACAACTGAATCCCTATGTAACTGCAAGGCTCAAAAGAGCCCACACACTCAGCTCTTAACCCCAGTGTGCAGAAAGTGTCAAAACGTGTTTTTCAGCAGAAATAAACATGTTTCTGCAAGTTTGGTCACCCCCATGTAAGTTATGGGGCAGTAACAGCACACTTTTGAAAACGTGTTTTTCGCCTGAACTAAACACGTTTTTTCAGACAACTGAATCCCTATGTAACTGCAAGACTCAGAAGAGCCCACAAACTCAGCTCTTAACCCCAGTGTGCAGAAAGTGTCAAAACATGATTTTCAGCAGAAATAAACATGTTTCTGCAAGTTTGGTCACCCCCATGTAAGTTATGGGGCAGTAACAGCACACTTTTGAAAACGTGTTTTTCAGCCCGAAATAAACGCGTTTTTTCAGACAACTGAATCCCTATGTAACTGCAAGGCTCAAAAGAGCCCACACACTCAGCTCTTAACCCCAGTGTGCAGAAAGTGTCAAAACGTGTTTTTCAGCAGAAATAAACATGTTTCTGCAAGTTTGGTCACATCCATGTAAGTTATGGGGCAGTAACAGCACACTTTTGAAAACGTGTTTTTCAGCAAGAAATAAACACGTTTTTTCAGACAACTGAATCCCTATGTAACTGCAAGACTCAGAAGAGCCCACACACTCAGCTCTTAACCCCAGTGTGCAGAAAGTGTCAAAACGTGTTTTTCAGCAGAAATAAACATGTTTCTGCAAGTTTGGTCACCCCCATGTAAGTTATGGGGCAGTAACAGCACACTTTTGAAAACGTGTTTTTCAGCCCGAAATAAACGCGTTTTTTCAGACATCTGAATCCCTATGTAACTGCAAGGCTCAAAAGAGCCCACACACTCAGCTCTTAACCCCAGTGTGCAGAAAGTGTCAAAACATGATTTTCAGCAGAAATAAACATGTTTCTGCAAGTTTGGTCACCCCCATGTAAGTTATGGGGCAGTAACAGCACACTTTTGAAAACGTGTTTTTCAGCCCGAAATAAACGCGTTTTTTCAGACAACTGAATCCCTATGTAACTGCAAGACTCAGAAGAGCCCACACACTCAGCTCTTAACCCCAGTGTGCAGAAAGTGTCAAAACGTGTTTTTCAGCAGAAATAAACATGTTTCTGCAAGTTTGGTCACCCCCATGTAAGTTATGGGGCAGTAACAGCACACTTTTGAAAACGTGTTTTTCAGCCCGAAATAATCACGTTTTTTCAGACAACTGAATCCCTATGTAACTGCAAGGCTCAAAAGAGACCACACACTCAGCTCTTAACCCCAGTGTGCAGAAAGTGTCAAAACATGATTTTCAGCAGAAATAAACATGTTTCTGCAAGTTTGGTCACCCCCATGTAAGTTATGGGGCAGTAACAGCACACTTTTGAAAACGTGTTTTTCAGCCCGAAATAAACGCGTTTTTTCAGACAACTGAATCCCTATGTATCTGCAAGACTCAGAAGAGCCCACACACTCAGCTCTTAACCCCAGTGTGCAGAAAGTGTCAAAACGTGATTTTCAGCAGAAATAAACATGTTTCTGCAAGTTTGGTCACCCCCATGTAAGTTATGGGGCAGTAACAGCACACTTTTGAAAACGTGTTTTTCAGCCCGAAATAAACTCGTTTTTTCAGACAACTGAATCCCTATGTAACTGCAAGACTCAGAAGAGCCCACACACTCAGCTCTTAACCCCAGTGTGCAGAAAGTGTCAAAACGTGATTTTCAGCAGAAATAAACATGTTTCTGCAAGTTTGGTCACCCCCATGTAAGTTATGGGGCAGTAACAGCACACTTTTGAAAACGTGTTTTTCAGCCCGAAATAAACGCGTTTTTTCAGACAACTGAATCCCTATGTAACTGCAAGGCTCAAAAGAGCCCACACACTCAGCTCTTAACCCCAGTGTGCAGAAAGTGTCAAAACATGATTTTCAGCAGAAATAAACATGTTTCTGCAAGTTTGGTCACCCCCATGTAAGTTATGGGGCAGTAACAGCACACTTTTTAAAACGTGTTTTTCAGCCCGAAATAAACGCGTTTTTTCAGACAACTGAATCCCTATGTAACTGCAAGACTCAGAAGAGCCCACACACTCAGCTCTTAACCCCAGTGTGCAGAAAGTGTCAAAACATGATTTTCAGCAGAAATAAACATGTTTCTGCAAGTTTGGTCACCCCCATGTAAGTTATGGGGCAGTAACAGCACACTTTTGAAAACGTGTTTTTCAGCCCGAAATAAACGCGTTTTTTCAGACAACTGAATCCCTATGTAACTGCAAGACTCAGAAGAGCCCACACACTCAGCTCTTAACCCCAGTGTGCAGAAAGTGTCAAAACATGTTTTTCAGCAGAAATAAACATGTTTCTGCAAGTTTGGTCACCCCCATGTAAGTTATGGGGCAGTAACAGCACACTTTTGAAAACGTGTTTTTCAGCCTGAAATAAACACGTTTTTTCAGACAACTGAATCCCTATGTAACTGCAAGACTCAGAAGAGCCCACACACTCAGCTCTTAACCCCAGTGTGCAGAAAGTGTCAAAACATGATTTTCAGCAGAAATAAACATGTTTCTGCAAGTTTGGTCACCCCCATGTAAGTTATGGGGCAGTAACAGCACACTTTTGAAAACGTGTTTTTCAGCCCGAAATAAACGCGTTTTTTCAGACAACTGAATCCCTATGTAACTGCAAGACTCAGAAGAGCCCACACACTCAGCTCTTAACCCCAGTGTGCAGAAAGTGTCAAAACATGATTTTCAGCAGAAATAAACATGTTTCTGCAAGTTTGGTCACCCCCATGTAAGTTATGGGGCAGTAACAGCACACTTTTGAAAACGTGTTTTTCAGCCCGAAATAAACGCGTTTTTTCAGACAACTGAATCCCTATGTAACTGCAAGACTCAAAAGAGCCCACACACTCAGCTCTTAACCCCAGTGTGCAGAAAGTGTCAAAACATGATTTTCAGCAGAAATAAACATGTTTCTGCAAGTTTGGTCACCCCCATGTAAGTTATGGGGCAGTAACAGCACACTTTTTAAAACGTGTTTTTCAGCCCGAAATAAACGCGTTTTTTCAGACAACTGAATCCCTATGTAACTGCAAGACTCAGAAGAGCCCACACACTCAGCTCTTAACCCCAGTGTGCAGAAAGTGTCAAAACATGATTTTCAGCAGAAATAAACATGTTTCTGCAAGTTTGGTCACCCCCATGTAAGTTATGGGGCAGTAACAGCACACTTTTGAAAACGTGTTTTTCAGCCCGAAATAAACGCGTTTTTTCAGACAACTGAATCCCTATGTAACTGCAAGACTCAGAAGAGCCCACACACTCAGCTCTTAACCCCAGTGTGCAGAAAGTGTCAAAACATGTTTTTCAGCAGAAATAAACATGTTTCTGCAAGTTTGGTCACCCCCATGTAAGTTATGGGGCAGTAACAGCACACTTTTGAAAACGTGTTTTTCAGCCCGAAATAAACGCGTTTTTTCAGACAACTGAATCCCTATGTAACTGCAAGACTCAGAAGAGCCCACACACTCAGCTCTTAACCCCAGTGTGCAGAAAGTGTCAAAACGTGATTTTCAGCAGAAATAAACCTGTTTCTGCAAGTTTGGTCACCCCCATGTAAGTTATGGGGCAGTAACAGCACACTTTTGAAAACGTGTTTTTCAGCCCGAAATAAACGCGTTTTTTCAGACATCTGAATCCCTATGTAACTGCAAGGCTCAAAAGAGCCCACACACTCAGCTCTTAACCCCAGTGTGCAGAAAGTGTCAAAACATGATTTTCAGCAGAAATAAACATGTTTCTGCAAGTTTGGTCACCCCCATGTAAGTTATGGGGCAGTAACAGCACACTTTTGAAAACGTGTTTTTCAGCCCGAAATAAACGCGTTTTTTCAGACAACTGAATCCCTATGTAACTGCAAGACTCAGAAGAGCCCACACACTCAGCTCTTAACCCCAGTGTGCAGAAAGTGTCAAAACGTGTTTTTCAGCAGAAATAAACATGTTTCTGCAAGTTTGGTCACCCCCATGTAAGTTATGGGGCAGTAACAGCACACTTTTGAAAACGTGTTTTTCAGCCCGAAATAAACACGTTTTTTCAGACAACTGAATCCCTATGTAACTGCAAGACTCAGAAGAGCCCACACACTCAGCTCTTAACCCCAGTGTGCAGAAAGTGTCAAAACATGATTTTCAGCAGAAATAAACATGTTTCTGCAAGTTTGGTCACCCCCATGTAAGTTATGGGGCAGTAACAGCACACTTTTGAAAACGTGTTTTTCAGCCCGAAATAAACGCGTTTTTTCAGACAACTGAATCCCTATGTAACTGCAAGACTCAGAAGAGACCACACACTCAGCTCTTAACCCCAGTGTGCAGAAAGTGTCAAAACGTGATTTTCAGCAGAAATAA
The DNA here is from genome assembly GCF_059453375.1 of Lepisosteus platostomus. Taxonomy (NCBI): domain Eukaryota; kingdom Metazoa; phylum Chordata; class Actinopteri; order Semionotiformes; family Lepisosteidae; genus Lepisosteus; species Lepisosteus platostomus. The sequence continues at coordinate 37,541,792 of NC_142614.1, read as the reverse complement.
ACATGTTTCTGCAAGTTTGGTCACCCCCATGTAAGTAATGGGGCAGTAACAGCACACTTTTGAAAACGTGTTTTTCAGCCCGAAATAAACGCGTTTTTTCAGACAACTGAATCCCTATGTAACTGCAAGGCTCAAAAGAGCCCACACACTCAGCTCTTAACCCCAGTGTGCAGAAAGTGTCAAAACGTGTTTTTCAGCAGAAATAAACATGTTTCTGCAAGTTTGGTCACCCCCATGTAAGTTATGGGGCAGTAACAGCACACTTTTGAAAACGTGTTTTTCAGCCCGAAATAAACGCGTTTTTTCAGACAACTGAATCCCTATGTAACTGCAAGGCTCAAAAGAGCCCACACACTCAGCTCTTAACCCCAGTGTGCAGAAAGTGTCAAAACGTGATTTTCAGCAGAAATAAACATGTTTCTGCAAGTTTGGTCAACCCCATGTAAGTTATGGGGCAATAACAGCACACTTTTGAAAACGTGTTTTTCAGCCCGAAATAAACGCGTTTTTTCAGACAACTGAATCCCTATGTAACTGCAAGGCTCAGAAGAGCCCACACACTCAGCTCTTAACCCCAGTGTGCAGAAAGTGTCAAAACATGTTTTTCAGCAGAAATAAACATGTTTCTGCAAGTTTGGTCACCCCCATGTAAGTTATGGGGCAGTAACAGCACACTTTTGAAAACGTGTTTTTCAGCCCGAAATAAACGCGTTTTTTCAGACAACTGAATCTCTATGTAACTGCAAGACTCAGAAGAGCCCACACACTCAGCTCTTAACCCCAGTGTGCAGAAAGTGTCAAAACGTGATTTTCAGCAGAAATAAACATGTTTCTGCAAGTTTGGTCACCCCCATGTAAGTTATGGGGCAGTAACAGCACACTTTTGAAAACGTGTTTTTCAGCCCGAAATAAACGCGTTTTTTCAGACAACTGAATCCCTATGTAACTGCAAGACTCAGAAGAGCCCACACACTCAGCTCTTAACCCCAATGTGCAGAAAGTGTCAAAACGTGTTTTTCAGCAGAAATAAACATGTTTCTGCAAGTTTGGTCACCCCCATGTAAGTTATGGGGCAGTAACAGCACACTTTTGAAAACGTGTTTTTCAGCCTGAAATAAACACGTTTTTTCAGACAACTGAATCCCTATGTAACTGCAAGACTCAGAAGAGCCCACACACTCAGCTCTTAACCCCAGTGTGCAGAAAGTGTCAAAACATGATTTTCAGCAGAAATAAACATGTTTCTGCAAGTTTGGTCACCCCCATGTAAGTTATGGGGCAGTAACAGCACACTTTTGAAAACGTGTTTTTCAGCCCGAAATAAACGCGTTTTTTCAGACAACTGAATCCCTATGTAACTGCAAGGCTCAAAAGAGCCCACACACTCAGCTCTTAACCCCAGTGGGCAGAAAGTGTCAAAACGTGATTTTCAGCAGAAATAAACATGTTTCTGCAAGTTTGGTCACCCCCATGTAAGTTATGGGGCAGTAACAGCACACTTTTGAAAACGTGTTTTTCAGCCCGAAATAAACGCGTTTTTTCAGACAACTGAATCCCTATGTAACTGCAAGGCTCAAAAGAGCCCACACACTCAGCTCTTAACCCCAGTGTGCAGAAAGTGTCAAAACGTGATTTTCAGCAGAAATAAACCTGTTTCTGCAAGTTTGGTCACCCCCATGTAAGTTATGGGGCAGTAACAGCACACTTTTGAAAACGTGTTTTTCAGCCCGAAATAAACGCGTTTTTTCAGACATCTGAATCCCTATGTAACTGCAAGGCTCAAAAGAGCCCACACACTCAGCTCTTAACCCCAGTGTGCAGAAAGTGTCAAAACATGATTTTCAGCAGAAATAAACATGTTTCTGCAAGTTTGGTCACCCCCATGTAAGTTATGGGGCAGTAACAGCACACTTTTGAAAACGTGTTTTTCAGCCCGAAATAAACGCGTTTTTTCAGACAACTGAATCCCTATGTAACTGCAAGACTCAGAAGAGCCCACACACTCAGCTCTTAACCCCAGTGTGCAGAAAGTGTCAAAACGTGTTTTTCAGCAGAAATAAACATGTTTCTGCAAGTTTGGTCACCCCCATGTAAGTTATGGGGCAGTAACAGCACACTTTTGAAAACGTGTTTTTCAGCCCGAAATAAACACGTTTTTTCAGACAACTGAATCCCTATGTAACTGCAAGACTCAGAAGAGCCCACACACTCAGCTCTTAACCCCAGTGTGCAGAAAGTGTCAAAACGTGTTTTTCAGCAGAAATAAACATGTTTCTGCAAGTTTGGTCACCCCCATGTAAGTTATGGGGCAGTAACAGCACACTTTTGAAAACGTGTTTTTCAGCCTGAAATAAACACGTTTTTTCAGACAACTGAATCCCTATGTAACTGCAAGACTCAGAAGAGCCCACACACTCAGCTCTTAACCCCAGTGTGCAGAAAGTGTCAAAACATGATTTTCAGCAGAAATAAACATGTTTCTGCAAGTTTGGTCACCCCCATGTAAGTTATGGGGCAGTAACAGCACACTTTTGAAAACGTGTTTTTCAGCCCGAAATAAACGCGTTTTTTCAGACAACTGAATCCCTATGTAACTGCAAGGCTCAAAAGAGCCCACACACTCAGCTCTTAACCCCAGTGTGCAGAAAGTGTCAAAACGTGTTTTTCAGCAGAAATAAACATGTTTCTGCAAGTTTGGTCACCCCCATGTAAGTTATGGGGCAGTAACAGCACACTTTTGAAAACGTGTTTTTCAGCCCGAAATAAACGCGTTTTTTCAGACAACTGAATCCCTATGTAACTGCAAGACTCAGAAGAGCCCACACACTCAGCTCTTAACCCCAGTGTGCAGAAAGTGTCAAAACGTGATTTTCAGCAGAAATAAACCTGTTTCTGCAAGTTTGGTCACCCCCATGTAAGTTATGGGGCAGTAACAGCACACTTTTGAAAACGTGTTTTTCAGCCCGAAATAAACGCGTTTTTTCAGACAACTGAATCCCTATGTACTGCAAGGCTCAAAAGAGCCCACACACTCAGCTCTTAACCCCAGTGTGCAGAAAGTGTCAAAACATGATTTTCAGCAGAAATAAACATGTTTCTGCAAGTTTGGTCACCCCCATGTAAGTTATGGGGCAGTAACAGCACACTTTTGAAAACGTGTTTTTCAGCCCGAAATAAACGCGTTTTTTCAGACAACTGAATCCCTATGTAACTGCAAGACTCAGAAGAGCCCACACACTCAGCTCTTAACCCCAGTGTGCAGAAAGTGTCAAAACGTGTTTTTCAGCAGAAATAAACATGTTTCTGCAAGTTTGGTCACTCCCATGTAAGTTATGGGGCAGTAACAGCACACTTTTGAAAACGTGTTTTTCAGCCTGAAATAAACACGTTTTTTCAGACAACTGAATCCCTATGTAACTGCAAGACTCAGAAGAGCCCACACACTCAGCTCTTAACCCCAGTGTGCAGAAAGTGTCAAAACATGATTTTCAGCAGAAATAAACATGTTTCTGCAAGTTTGGTCACCCCCATGTAAGTTATGGGGCAGTAACAGCACACTTTTGAAAACGTGTTTTTCAGCCCGAAATAAACGCGTTTTTTCAGACAACTGAATCCCTATGTAACTGCAAGACTCAGAAGAGCCCACACACTCAGCTCTTAACCCCAGTGTGCAGAAAGTGTCAAAACATGTTTTTCAGCAGAAATAAACGTGTTTCTGCAAGTTTGGTCACCCCCATGTAAGTTATGGGGCAGTAACAGCACACTTTTGAAAACGTGTTTTTCAGCCCGAAATAAACGCGTTTTTTCAGACAACTGAATCCCTATGTAACTGCAAGACTCAGAAGAGCCCACACACTCAGCTCTTAACCCCAGTGTGCAGAAAGTGTCAAAACGTGTTTTTCAGCAGAAATAAACATGTTTCTGCAAGTTTGGTCACTCCCATGTAAGTTATGGGGCAGTAACAGCACACTTTTGAAAACGTGTTTTTCAGCCTGAAATAAACACGTTTTTTCAGACAACTGAATCCCTATGTAACTGCAAGACTCAGAAGAGCCCACACACTCAGCTCTTAACCCCAGTGTGCAGAAAGTGTCAAAACGTGTTTTTCAGCAGAAATAAACATGTTTCTGCAAGTTTGGTCACCCCCATGTAAGTTATGGGGCAGTAACAGCACACTTTTGAAAACGTGTTTTTCAGCCCGAAATAAACGCGTTTTTTCAGATAACTGAATCCCTATGTAACTGCAAGGCTCAAAAGAGCCCACACACTCAGCTCTTAACCCCAGTGTGCAGAAAGTGTCAAAACGTGTTTTTCAGCAGAAATAAACATGTTTCTGCAAGTTTGGTCACCCCCATGTAAGTTATGGGGCAGTAACAGCACACTTTTGAAAACGTGTTTTTCAGCCCGAAATAAACGCGTTTTTTCAGACAACTGAATCCCTATGTAACTGCAAGACTCAGAAGAGCCCACACACTCAGCTCTTAACCCCAGTGTGCAGAAAGTGTCAAAACATGATTTTCAGCAGAAATAAACATGTTTCTGCAAGTTTGGTCACCCCCATGTAAGTTATGGGGCAGTAACAGCACACTTTTGAAAACGTGTTTTTCAGCCCGAAATAAACGCGTTTTTTCAGACAACTGAATCCCTATGTAACTGCAAGACTCAGAAGAGCCCACACACTCAGCTCTTAACCCCAGTGTGCAGAAAGTGTCAAAACGTGTTTTTCAGCAGAAATAAACATGTTTCTGCAAGTTTGGTCACCCCCATGTAAGTTATGGGGCAGTAACAGCACACTTTTGAAAACGTGTTTTTCAGCCCGAAATAAACGCGTTTTTTCAGACAACTGAATCCCTATGTAACTGCAAGACTCAGAAGAGCCCACACACTCAGCTCTTAACCTCAGTGTGCAGAAAGTGTCAAAACGTGTTTTTCAGCAGAAATAAACATGTTTCTGCAAGTTTGGTCACCCCCATGTAAGTTATGGGGCAGTAACAGCACACTTTTGAAAACGTGTTTTTCAGCCCGAAATAAACGCGTTTTTTCAGACAACTGAATCCCTATGTAACTGCAAGACTCAGAAGAGCCCACACACTCAGCTCTTAACCCCAGTGTGCAGAAAGTGTCAAAACGTGTTTTTCAGCAGAAATAAACATGTTTCTGCAAGTTTGGTCACCCCCATGTAAGTTATGGGGCAGTAACAGCACACTTTTGAAAACGTGTTTTTCAGCCTGAAATAAACACGTTTTTTCAGACAACTGAATCCCTATGTAACTGCAAGACTCAGAAGAGCCCACACACTCAGCTCTTAACCCCAGTGTGCAGAAAGTGTCAAAACATGATTTTCAGCAGAAATAAACATGTTTCTGCAAGTTTGGTCACCCCCATGTAAGTTATGGGGCAGTAACAGCACACTTTTGAAAACGTGTTTTTCAGCCCGAAATAAACGCGTTTTTTCAGACAACTGAATCCCTATGTAACTGCAAGGCTCAAAAGAGCCCACACACTCAGCTCTTAACCCCAGTGTGCAGAAAGTGTCAAAACGTGTTTTTCAGCAGAAATAAACATGTTTCTGCAAGTTTGGTCACCCCCATGTAAGTTATGGGGCAGTAACAGCACACTTTTGAAAACGTGTTTTTCAGCCCGAAATAAACGCGTTTTTTCAGACAACTGAATCCCTATGTAACTGCAAGACTCAGAAGAGCCCACACACTCAGCTCTTAACCCCAGTGTGCAGAAAGTGTCAAAACGTGATTTTCAGCAGAAATAAACCTGTTTCTGCAAGTTTGGTCACCCCCATGTAAGTTATGGGGCAGTAACAGCACACTTTTGAAAACGTGTTTTTCAGCCCGAAATAAACGCGTTTTTTCAGACAACTGAATCCCTATGTACTGCAAGGCTCAAAAGAGCCCACACACTCAGCTCTTAACCCCAGTGTGCAGAAAGTGTCAAAACATGATTTTCAGCAGAAATAAACATGTTTCTGCAAGTTTGGTCACCCCCATGTAAGTTATGGGGCAGTAACAGCACACTTTTGAAAACGTGTTTTTCAGCCCGAAATAAACGCGTTTTTTCAGACAACTGAATCCCTATGTAACTGCAAGACTCAGAAGAGCCCACACACTCAGCTCTTAACCCCAGTGTGCAGAAAGTGTCAAAACGTGTTTTTCAGCAGAAATAAACATGTTTCTGCAAGTTTGGTCACTCCCATGTAAGTTATGGGGCAGTAACAGCACACTTTTGAAAACGTGTTTTTCAGCCTGAAATAAACACGTTTTTTCAGACAACTGAATCCCTATGTAACTGCAAGACTCAGAAGAGCCCACACACTCAGCTCTTAACCCCAGTGTGCAGAAAGTGTCAAAACATGATTTTCAGCAGAAATAAACATGTTTCTGCAAGTTTGGTCACCCCCATGTAAGTTATGGGGCAGTAACAGCACACTTTTGAAAACGTGTTTTTCAGCCCGAAATAAACGCGTTTTTTCAGACAACTGAATCCCTATGTAACTGCAAGACTCAGAAGAGCCCACACACTCAGCTCTTAACCCCAGTGTGCAGAAAGTGTCAAAACATGTTTTTCAGCAGAAATAAACGTGTTTCTGCAAGTTTGGTCACCCCCATGTAAGTTATGGGGCAGTAACAGCACACTTTTGAAAACGTGTTTTTCAGCCCGAAATAAACGCGTTTTTTCAGACAACTGAATCCCTATGTAACTGCAAGACTCAGAAGAGCCCACACACTCAGCTCTTAACCCCAGTGTGCAGAAAGTGTCAAAACGTGTTTTTCAGCAGAAATAAACATGTTTCTGCAAGTTTGGTCACTCCCATGTAAGTTATGGGGCAGTAACAGCACACTTTTGAAAACGTGTTTTTCAGCCTGAAATAAACACGTTTTTTCAGACAACTGAATCCCTATGTAACTGCAAGACTCAGAAGAGCCCACACACTCAGCTCTTAACCCCAGTGTGCAGAAAGTGTCAAAACGTGTTTTTCAGCAGAAATAAACATGTTTCTGCAAGTTTGGTCACCCCCATGTAAGTTATGGGGCAGTAACAGCACACTTTTGAAAACGTGTTTTTCAGCCCGAAATAAACGCGTTTTTTCAGATAACTGAATCCCTATGTAACTGCAAGGCTCAAAAGAGCCCACACACTCAGCTCTTAACCCCAGTGTGCAGAAAGTGTCAAAACGTGTTTTTCAGCAGAAATAAACATGTTTCTGCAAGTTTGGTCACCCCCATGTAAGTTATGGGGCAGTAACAGCACACTTTTGAAAACGTGTTTTTCAGCCCGAAATAAACGCGTTTTTTCAGACAACTGAATCCCTATGTAACTGCAAGACTCAGAAGAGCCCACACACTCAGCTCTTAACCCCAGTGTGCAGAAAGTGTCAAAACATGATTTTCAGCAGAAATAAACATGTTTCTGCAAGTTTGGTCACCCCCATGTAAGTTATGGGGCAGTAACAGCACACTTTTGAAAACGTGTTTTTCAGCCCGAAATAAACGCGTTTTTTCAGACAACTGAATCCCTATGTAACTGCAAGACTCAGAAGAGCCCACACACTCAGCTCTTAACCCCAGTGTGCAGAAAGTGTCAAAACGTGTTTTTCAGCAGAAATAAACATGTTTCTGCAAGTTTGGTCACCCCCATGTAAGTTATGGGGCAGTAACAGCACACTTTTGAAAACGTGTTTTTCAGCCCGAAATAAACGCGTTTTTTCAGACAACTGAATCCCTATGTAACTGCAAGACTCAGAAGAGCCCACACACTCAGCTCTTAACCCCAGTGTGCAGAAAGTGTCAAAACGTGTTTTTCAGCAGAAATAAACATGTTTCTGCAAGTTTGGTCACCCCCATGTAAGTTATGGGGCAGTAACAGCACACTTTTGAAAACGTGTTTTTCAGCCCGAAATAAACGCGTTTTTTCAGACAACTGAATCCCTATGTAACTGCAAGACTCAGAAGAGCCCACACACTCAGCTCTTAATCCCAGTGTGCAGAAAGTGTCAAAACGTGTTTTTCAGCAGAAATAAACATGTTTCTGCAAGTTTGGTCACCCCCATGTAAGTTATGGGGCAGTAACAGCACACTTTTGAAAACGTGTTTTTCAGCCCGAAATAAACGCGTTTTTTCAGACAACTGAATCCCTATGTAACTGCAAGGCTCAAAAGAGCCCACACACTCAGCTCTTAACCCCAGTGTGCAGAAAGTGTCAAAACATGATTTTCAGCAGAAATAAACATGTTTCTGCAAGTTTGGTCACCCCCATGTAAGTTATGGGGCAGTAACAGCACACTTTTGAAAACGTGTTTTTCAGCCCGAAATAAACGCGTTTTTTCAGACAACTGAATCCCTATGTAACTGCAAGACTCAGAAGAGCCCACACACTCAGCTCTTAACCCCAGTGTGCAGAAAGTGTCAAAACGTGTTTTTCAGCAGAAATAAACATGTTTCTGCAAGTTTGGTCACCCCCATGTAAGTTATGGGGCAGTAACAGCACACTTTTGAAAACGTGTTTTTCAGCCCGAAATAAACGCGTTTTTTCAGACAACTGAATCCCTATGTAACTGCAAGGCTCAAAAGAGCCCACACACTCAGCTCTTAACCCCAGTGTGCAGAAAGTGTCAAAACGTGTTTTTCAGCAGAAATAAACATGTTTCTGCAAGTTTGGTCACCCCCATGTAAGTTATGGGGCAGTAACAGCACACTTTTGAAAACGTGTTTTTCAGCCCGAAATAAACGCGTTTTTTCAGACAACTGAATCCCTATGTAACTGCAAGACTCAGAAGAGCCCACACACTCAGCTCTTAACCCCAGTGTGCAGAAAGTGACAAAACATGATTTTCAGCAGAAATAAACATGTTTCTGCAAGTTTGGTCACCCCCATGTAAGTTATGGGGCAGTAACAGCACACTTTTGAAAACGTGTTTTTCAGCCCGAAATAAACGCGTTTTTTCAGACAACTGAATCCCTATGTAACTGCAAGACTCAGAAGAGCCCACACACTCAGCTCTTAACCCCAGTTTGCAGAAAGTGTCAAAACGTGTTTTTCAGCAGAAATAAACATGTTTCTGCAAGTTTGGTCACCCCCATGTAAGTTATGGGGCAGTAACAGCACACTTTTGAAAACGTGTTTTTCAGCCTGAAATAAACACGTTTTTTCACACAACTGAATCCCTATGTAACTGCAAGACTCAAAAGAGCCCACACACTCAGCTCTTAACCCCAGTGTGCAGAAAGTGTCAAAACATGATTTTCAGCAGAAATAAACATGTTTCTGCAAGTTTGGTCACCCCCATGTAAGTTATGGGGCAGTAACAGCACACTTTTGAAAACGTGTTTTTCAGCCCGAAATAAACGCGTTTTTTCAGACAACTGAATCCCTATGTAACTGCAAGACTCAGAAGAGCCCACACACTCAGCTCTTAACCCCAGTGTGCAGAAAGTGTCAAAACGTGTTTTTCAGCAGAAATAAACATGTTTCTGCAAGTTTGGTCACCCCCATGTAAGTTATGGGGCAGTAACAGCACACTTTTGAAAACGTGTTTTTCAGCCCGAAATAAACGCGTTTTTTCAGACAACTGAATCCCTATGTAACTGCAAGGCTCAAAAGAGCCCACACACTCAGCTCTTAACCCCAGTGTGCAGAAAGTGTCAAAACATGATTTTCAGCAGAAATAAACATGTTTCTGCAAGTTTGGTCACCCCCATGTAAGTTATGGGGCAGTAACAGCACACTTTTGAAAACGTGTTTTTCAGCCCGAAATAAACGCGTTTTTTCAGACAACTGAATCCCTATGTAACTGCAAGACTCAGAAGAGCCCACACACTCAGCTCTTAACCCCAGTGTGCAGAAAGTGTCAAAACGTGTTTTTCAGCAGAAATAAACATGTTTCTGCAACTTTGGTCACCCCCATGTAAGTTATGGGGCAGTAACAGCACACTTTTGAAAACGTGTTTTTCAGCCCGAAATAAACGCGTTTTTTCAGACAACTGAATCCCTATGTAACTGCAAGGCTCAAAAGAGCCCACACACTCAGCTCTTAACCCCAGTGTGCAGAAAGTGTCAAAACGTGTTTTTCAGCAGAAATAAACATGTTTCTGCAAGTTTGGTCACCCCCATGTAAGTTATGGGGCAGTAACAGCACACTTTTGAAAACGTGTTTTTCAGCCCGAAATAAACGCGTTTTTTCAGACAACTGAATCCCTATGTAACTGCAAGACTCAGAAGAGCCCACACACTCAGCTCTTAACCCCAGTGTGCAGAAAGTGACAAAACATGATTTTCAGCAGAAATAAACATGTTTCTGCAAGTTTGGTCACCCCCATGTAAGTTATGGGGCAGTAACAGCACACTTTTGAAAACGTGTTTTTCAGCCCGAAATAAACGCGTTTTTTCAGACAACTGAATCCCTATGTAACTGCAAGACTCAGAAGAGCCCACACACTCAGCTCTTAACCCCAGTGTGCAGAAAGTGTCAAAACGTGTTTTTCAGCAGAAATAAACATGTTTCTGCAAGTTTGGTCACCCCCATGTAAGTTATGGGGCAGTAACAGCACACTTTTGAAAACGTGTTTTTCAGCCTGAAATAAACACGTTTTTTCACACAACTGAATCCCTATGTAACTGCAAGACTCAAAAGAGCCCACACACTCAGCTCTTAACCCCAGTGTGCAGAAAGTGTCAAAACATGATTTTCAGCAGAAATAAACATGTTTCTGCAAGTTTGGTCACCCCCATGTAAGTTATGGGGCAGTAACAGCACACTTTTGAAAACGTGTTTTTCAGCCCGAAATAAACGCGTTTTTTCAGACAACTGAATCCCTATGTAACTGCAAGACTCAGAAGAGCCCACACACTCAGCTCTTAACCCCAGTGTGCAGAAAGTGTCAAAACGTGTTTTTCAGCAGAAATAAACATGTTTCTGCAAGTTTGGTCACCCCCATGTAAGTTATGGGGCAGTAACAGCACACTTTTGAAAACGTGTTTTTCAGCCCGAAATAAACGCGTTTTTTCAGACAACTGAATCCCTATGTAACTGCAAGGCTCAAAAGAGCCCACACACTCAGCTCTTAACCCCAGTGTGCAGAAAGTGTCAAAACGTGTTTTTCAGCAGAAATAAACATGTTTCTGCAAGTTTGGTCACCCCCATGTAAGTTATGGGGCAGTAACAGCACACTTTTGAAAACGTGTTTTTCAGCCCGAAATAAACGCGTTTTTTCAGACAACTGAATCCCTATGTAACTGCAAGACTCAGAAGAGCCCACACACTCAGCTCTTAACCCCAGTGTGCAGAAAGTGTCAAAACGTGTTTTTCAGCAGAAATAAACATGTTTCTGCAAGTTTGGTCACCCCCATGTAAGTTATGGGGCAGTAACAGCACACTTTTGAAAACGTGTTTTTCAGCCCGAAATAAACGCGTTTTTTCAGACAACTGAATCCCTATGTAACTGCAAGGCTCAAAAGAGCCCACACACTCAGCTCTTAACCCCAGTGTGCAGAAAGTGTCAAAACATGATTTTCAGCAGAAATAAACATGTTTCTGCAAGTTTGGTCACCCCCATGTAAGTTATGGGGCAGTAACAGCACACTTTTGAAAACGTGTTTTTCAGCCCGAAATAAACGCGTTTTTTCAGACAACTGAATCCCTATGTAACTGCAAGACTCAGAAGAGCCCACACACTCAGCTCTTAACCCCAGTGTGCAGAAAGTGTCAAAACGTGTTTTTCAGCAGAAATAAACATGTTTCTGCAAGTTTGGTCACCCCCATGTAAGTTATGGGGCAGTAACAGCACACTTTTGAAAACGTGTTTTTCAGCCCGAAATAAACGCGTTTTTTCAGACAACTGAATCCCTATGTAACTGCAAGGCTCAAAAGAGCCCACACACTCAGCTCTTAACCCCAGTGTGCAGAAAGTGTCAAAACATGATTTTCAGCAGAAATAAACATGTTTCTGCAAGTTTGGTCACCCCCATGTAAGTTATGGGGCAGTAACAGCACACTTTTGAAAACGTGTTTTTCAGCCCGAAATAAACGCGTTTTTTCAGACAACTGAATCCCTATGTAACTGCAAGACTCAGAAGAGCCCACACACTCAGCTCTTAACCCCAGTGTGCAGAAAGTGTCAAAACGTGTTTTTCAGCAGAAATAAACATGTTTCTGCAAGTTTGGTCACCCCCATGTAAGTTATGGGGCAGTAACAGCACACTTTTGAAAACGTGTTTTTCAGCCCGAAATAAACGCGTTTTTTCAGACAACTGAATCCCTATGTAACTGCAAGACTCAGAAGAGCCCACACACTCAGCTCTTAACCCCAGTGTGCAGAAAGTGTCAAAACGTGTTTTTCAGCAGAAATAAACATGTTTCTGCAAGTTTGGTCACCCCCATGTAAGTTATGGGGCAGTAACAGCACACTTTTGAAAACGTGTTTTTCAGCCCGAAATAAACGCGTTTTTTCAGACAACTGAATCCCTATGTAACTGCAAGGCTCAAAAGAGCCCACACACTCAGCTCTTAACCCCAGTGTGCAGAAAGTGTCAAAACGTGTTTTTCAGCAGAAATAAACATGTTTCTGCAAGTTTGGTCACCCCCATGTAAGTTATGGGGCAGTAACAGCACACTTTTGAAAACGTGTTTTTCAGCCCGAAATAAACGCGTTTTTTCAGACAACTGAATCCCTATGTAACTTCAAGACTCAGAAGAGCCCACACACTCAGCTCTTAACCCCAGTGTGCAGAAAGTGTCAAAACATGATTTTCAGCAGAAATAAACGTTTCTGCAAGTTTGGTCACCCCCATGTAAGTTATGGGGCAGTAACAGCACACTTTTGAAAACGTGTTTTTCAGCCCGAAATAAACGCGTTTTTTCAGACAACTGAATCCCTATGTAACTGCAAGGCTCAAAAGAGCCCACACACTCAGCTCTTAACCCCAGTGTGCAGAAAGTGTCAAAACGTGTTTTTCAGCAGAAATAAACATGTTTCTGCAAGTTTGGTCACCCCCATGTAAGTTATGGGGCAGTAACAGCACACTTTTGAAAACGTGTTTTTCAGCCCGAAATAAACGCGTTTTTTCAGACAACTGAATCCCTATGTAACTGCAAGGCTCAAAAGAGCCCACACACTCAGCTCTTAACCCCAGTGTGCAGAAAGTGTCAAAACGTGATTTTCAGCAGAAATAAACATGTTTCTGCAAGTTTGGTCAACCCCATGTAAGTTATGGGGCAGTAACAGCACACTTTTGAAAACGTGTTTTTCAGCCCGAAATAAACGCGTTTTTTCAGACAACTGAATCCCTATGTAACTGCAAGACTCAGAAGAGCCCACACACTCAGCTCTTAACCCCAGTGTGCAGAAAGTGTCAAAACGTGATTTTCAGCAGAAATAAACCTGTTTCTGCAAGTTTGGTCACCCCCATGTAAGTTATGGGGCAGTAACAGCACACTTTTGAAAACGTGTTTTTCAGCCCGAAATAAACGCGTTTTTTCAGACAACTGAATCCCTATGTAACTGCAAGGCTCAAAAGAGCCCACACACTCAGCTCTTAACCCCAGTGTGCAGAAAGTGTCAAAACATGATTTTCAGCAGAAATAAACATGTTTCTGCAAGTTTGGTCACCCCCATGTAAGTTATGGGGCAGTAACAGCACACTTTTGAAAACGTGTTTTTCAGCCCGAAATAAACGCGTTTTTTCAGACAACTGAATCCCTATGTAACTGCAAGACTCAGAAGAGCCCACACACTCAGCTCTTAACCCCAGTGTGCAGAAAGTGTCAAAACGTGTTTTTCAGCAGAAATAAACATGTTTCTGCAAGTTTGGTCACTCCCATGTAAGTTATGGGGCAGTAACAGCACACTTTTGAAAACGTGTTTTTCAGCCTGAAATAAACACGTTTTTTCAGACAACTGAATCCCTATGTAACTGCAAGACTCAGAAGAGCCCACACACTCAGCTCTTAACCCCAGTGTGCAGAAAGTGTCAAAACATGATTTTCAGCAGAAATAAACATGTTTCTGCAAGTTTGGTCACCCCCATGTAAGTTATGGGGCAGTAACAGCACACTTTTGAAAACGTGTTTTTCAGCCCGAAATAAACGCGTTTTTTCAGACAACTGAATCCCTATGTAACTGCAAGGCTCAAAAGAGCCCACACACTCAGCTCTTAACCCCAGTGTGCAGAAAGTGTCAAAACGTGTTTTTCAGCAGAAATAAACATGTTTCTGCAAGTTTGGTCACCCCCATGTAAGTTATGGGGCAGTAACAGCACACTTTTGAAAACGTGTTTTTCAGCCCGAAATAAACGCGTTTTTTCAGACAACTGAATCCCTATGTAACTGCAAGACTCAGAAGAGCCCACACACTCAGCTCTTAACCCCAGTGTGCAGAAAGTGTCAAAACATGATTTTCAGCAGAAATAAACGTTTCTGCAAGTTTGGTCACCCCCATGTAAGTTATGGGGCAGTAACAGCACACTTTTGAAAACGTGTTTTTCAGCCCGAAATAAACGCGTTTTTTCAGACAACTGAATCCCTATGTAACTGCAAGGCTCAAAAGAGCCCACACACTCAGCTCTTAACCCCAGTGTGCAGAAAGTGTCAAAACGTGTTTTTCAGCAGAAATAAACATGTTTCTGCAAGTTTGGTCACCCCCATGTAAGTTATGGGGCAGTAACAGCACACTTTTGAAAACGTGTTTTTCAGCCCGAAATAAACGCGTTTTTTCAGACAACTGAATCCCTATGTAACTGCAAGGCTCAAAAGAGCCCACACACTCAGCTCTTAACCCCAGTGTGCAGAAAGTGTCAAAACATGATTTTCAGCAGAAATAAACATGTTTCTGCAAGTTTGGTCACCCCCATGTAAGTTATGGGGCAGTAACAGCACACTTTTGAAAACGTGTTTTTCAGCCCGAAATAAACGCGTTTTTTCAGACAACTGAATCCCTATGTAACTGCAAGACTCAGAAGAGCCCACACACTCAGCTCTTAACCCCAGTGTGCAGAAAGTGTCAAAACGTGTTTTTCAGCAGAAATAAACATGTTTCTGCAAGTTTGGTCACTCCCATGTAAGTTATGGGGCAGTAACAGCACACTTTTGAAAACGTGTTTTTCAGCCTGAAATAAACACGTTTTTTCAGACAACTGAATCCCTATGTAACTGCAAGACTCAGAAGAGCCCACACACTCAGCTCTTAACCCCAGTGTGCAGAAAGTGTCAAAACATGATTTTCAGCAGAAATAAACATGTTTCTGCAAGTTTGGTCACCCCCATGTAAGTTATGGGGCAGTAACAGCACACTTTTGAAAACGTGTTTTTCAGCCCGAAATAAACGCGTTTTTTCAGACAACTGAATCCCTATGTAACTGCAAGGCTCAAAAGAGCCCACACACTCAGCTCTTAACCCCAGTGTGCAGAAAGTGTCAAAACGTGTTTTTCAGCAGAAATAAACATGTTTCTGCAAGTTTGGTCACCCCAATGTAAGTTATGGGGCAGTAACAGCACACTTTTGAAAACGTGTTTTTCAGCCCGAAATAAACGCGTTTTTTCAGACAACTGAATCCCTATGTAACTGCAAGGCTCAAAAGAGCCCACACACTCAGCTCTTAACCCCAGTGTGCAGAAAGTGTCAAAACATGATTTTCAGCAGAAATAAACATGTTTCTGCAAGTTTGGTCACCCCCATGTAAGTTATGGGGCAGTAACAGCACACTTTTGAAAACGTGTTTTTCAGCCCGAAATAAACGCGTTTTTTCAGACAACTGAATCCCTATGTAACTGCAAGACTCAGAAGAGCCCACACACTCAGCTCTTAACCCCAGTGTGCAGAAAGTGTCAAAACGTGTTTTTCAGCAGAAATAAACATGTTTCTGCAAGTTTGGTCACTCCCATGTAAGTTATGGGGCAGTAACAGCACACTTTTGAAAACGTGTTTTTCAGCCTGAAATAAACACGTTTTTTCAGACAACTGAATCCCTATGTAACTGCAAGACTCAGAAGAGCCCACACACTCAGCTCTTAACCCCAGTGTGCAGAAAGTGTCAAAACATGATTTTCAGCAGAAATAAACATGTTTCTGCAAGTTTGGTCACCCCCATGTAAGTTATGGGGCAGTAACAGCACACTTTTGAAAACGTGTTTTTCAGCCCGAAATAAACGCGTTTTTTCAGACAACTGAATCCCTATGTAACTGCAAGACTCAGAAGAGCCCACACACTCAGCTCTTAACCCCAGTGTGCAGAAAGTGTCAAAACGTGTTTTTCAGCAGAAATAAACATGTTTCTGCAAGTTTGGTCACCCCCATGTAAGTTATGGGGCAGTAACAGCACACTTTTGAAAACGTGTTTTTCAGCCTGAAATAAACACGTTTTTTCACACAACTGAATCCCTATGTAACTGCAAGACTCAAAAGAGCCCACACACTCAGCTCTTAACCCCAGTGTGCAGAAAGTGTCAAAACATGATTTTCAGCAGAAATAAACATGTTTCTGCAAGTTTGGTCACCCCCATGTAAGTTATGGGGCAGTAACAGCACACTTTTGAAAACGTGTTTTTCAGCCCGAAATAAACGCGTTTTTTCAGACAACTGAATCCCTATGTAACTGCAAGACTCAGAAGAGCCCACACACTCAGCTCTTAACCCCAGTGTGCAGAAAGTGTCAAAACGTGTTTTTCAGCAGAAATAAACATGTTTCTGCAAGTTTGGTCACCCCCATGTAAGTTATGGGGCAGTAACAGCACACTTTTGAAAACGTGTTTTTCAGCCCGAAATAAACGCGTTTTTTCAGACAACTGAATCCCTATGTAACTGCAAGACTCAGAAGAGCCCACACACTCAGCTCTTAACCCCAGTGTGCAGAAAGTGTCAAAACGTGTTTTTCAGCAGAAATAAACATGTTTCTGCAAGTTTGGTCACCCCCATGTAAGTTATGGGGCAGTAACAGCACACTTTTGAAAACGTGTTTTTCAGCCCGAAATAAACGCGTTTTTTCAGACAACTGAATCCCTATGTAACTGCAAGGCTCAAAAGAGCCCACACACTCAGCTCTTAACCCCAGTGTGCAGAAAGTGTCAAAACATGATTTTCAGCAGAAATAAACATGTTTCTGCAAGTTTGGTCACCCCCATGTAAGTTATGGGGCAGTAACAGCACACTTTTGAAAACGTGTTTTTCAGCCCGAAATAAACGCGTTTTTTCAGACAACTGAATCCCTATGTAACTGCAAGACTCAGAAGAGCCCACACACTCAGCTCTTAACCCCAGTGTGCAGAAAGTGTCAAAACGTGTTTTTCAGCAGAAATAAACATGTTTCTGCAACTTTGGTCACCCCCATGTAAGTTATGGGGCAGTAACAGCACACTTTTGAAAACGTGTTTTTCAGCCCGAAATAAACGCGTTTTTTCAGACAACTGAATCCCTATGTAACTGCAAGGCTCAAAAGAGCCCACACACTCAGCTCTTAACCCCAGTGTGCAGAAAGTGTCAAAACGTGTTTTTCAGCAGAAATAAACATGTTTCTGCAAGTTTGGTCACCCCCATGTAAGTTATGGGGCAGTAACAGCACACTTTTGAAAACGTGTTTTTCAGCCCGAAATAAACGCGTTTTTTCAGACAACTGAATCCCTATGTAACTGCAAGACTCAGAAGAGCCCACACACTCAGCTCTTAACCCCAGTGTGCAGAAAGTGACAAAACATGATTTTCAGCAGAAATAAACATGTTTCTGCAAGTTTGGTCACCCCCATGTAAGTTATGGGGCAGTAACAGCACACTTTTGAAAACGTGTTTTTCAGCCCGAAATAAACGCGTTTTTTCAGACAACTGAATCCCTAAGTAACTGCAAGACTCAGAAGAGCCCACACACTCAGCTCTTATCCCCAGTGTGCAGAAAGTGTCAAAACGTGTTTTTCAGCAGAAATAAACATGTTTCTGCAAGTTTGGTCACCCCCATGTAAGTTATGGGGCAGTAACAGCACACTTTTGAAAACGTGTTTTTCAGCCTGAAATAAACACGTTTTTTCACACAACTGAATCCCTATGTAACTGCAAGACTCAAAAGAGCCCACACACTCAGCTCTTAACCCCAGTGTGCAGAAAGTGTCAAAACATGATTTTCAGCAGAAATAAACATGTTTCTGCAAGTTTGGTCACCCCCATGTAAGTTATGGGGCAGTAACAGCACACTTTTGAAAACGTGTTTTTCAGCCCGAAATAAACGCGTTTTTTCAGACAACTGAATCCCTATGTAACTGCAAGACTCAGAAGAGCCCACACACTCAGCTCTTAACCCCAGTGTGCAGAAAGTGTCAAAACGTGTTTTTCAGCAGAAATAAACATGTTTCTGCAAGTTTGGTCACCCCCATGTAAGTTATGGGGCAGTAACAGCACACTTTTGAAAACGTGTTTTTCAGCCCGAAATAAACGCGTTTTTTCAGACAACTGAATCCCTATGTAACTGCAAGGCTCAAAAGAGCCCACACACTCAGCTCTTAACCCCAGTGTGCAGAAAGTGTCAAAACGTGTTTTTCAGCAGAAATAAACATGTTTCTGCAAGTTTGGTCACCCCCATGTAAGTTATGGGGCAGTAACAGCACACTTTTGAAAACGTGTTTTTCAGCCCGAAATAAACGCGTTTTTTCAGACAACTGAATCCCTATGTAACTGCAAGACTCAGAAGAGCCCACACACTCAGCTCTTAACCCCAGTGTGCAGAAAGTGTCAAAACATGATTTTCAGCAGAAATAAACATGTTTCTGCAAGTTTGGTCACCCCCATGTAAGTTATGGGGCAGTAACAGCACACTTTTGAAAACGTGTTTTTCAGCCCGAAATAAACGCGTTTTTTCAGACAACTGAATCCCTATGTAACTGCAAGACTCAGAAGAGCCCACACACTCAGCTCTTAACCCCAGTGTGCAGAAAGTGTCAAAACGTGTTTTTCAGCAGAAATAAACATGTTTCTGCAAGTTTGGTCACCCCCATGTAAGTTATGGGGCAGTAACAGCACACTTTTGAAAACGTGTTTTTCAGCCCGAAATAAACACGTTTTTTCAGACAACTGAATCCCTATGTAACTGCAAGACTCAGAAGAGCCCACACACTCAGCTCTTAACCCCAGTGTGCAGAAAGTGTCAAAACGTGTTTTTCAGCAGAAATAAACATGTTTCTGCAAGTTTGGTCACCCCCATGTAAGTTATGGGGCAGTAACAGCACACTTTTGAAAACGTGTTTTTCAGCCCGAAATAAACGCGTTTTTTCAGACAACTGAATCCCTATGTAAGTGCAAGGCTCAAAAGAGCCCACACACTCAGCTCTTAACCCCAGTGTGCAGAAAGTGTCAAAACGTGTTTTTCAGCAGAAATAAACATGTTTCTGCAAGTTTGGTCACCCCCATGTAAGTTATGGGGCAGTAACAGCACACTTTTGAAAACGTGTTTTTCAGCCCGAAATAAACGCGTTTTTTCAGACAACTGAATCCCTATGTAACTGCAAGACTCAGAAGAGCCCACACACTCAGCTCTTAACCCCAGTGTGCAGAAAGTGTCAAAACGTGTTTTTCAGCAGAAATAAACATGTTTCTGCAAATTTGGTCACCCCCATGTAAGTTATGGGGCAGTAACAGCACACTTTTGAAAACGTGTTTTTCAGCCCGAAATAAACGCGTTTTTTCAGACAACTGAATCCCTATGTAACTGCAAGGCTCAAAAGAGCCCAGACACTCAGCTCTTAACCCCAGTGTGCAGAAAGTGTCAAAACATGATTTTCAGCAGAAATAAACATGTTTCTGCAAGTTTGGTCACCCCCATGTAAGTTATGGGGCAGTAACAGCACACTTTTGAAAACGTGTTTTTCAGCCCGAAATAAACGCGTTTTTTCAGACAACTGAATCCCTATGTAACTGCAAGACTCAGAAGAGCCCACACACTCAGCTCTTAACCCCAGTGTGCAGAAAGTGTCAAAACGTGTTTTTCAGCAGAAATAAACATGTTTCTGCAAGTTTGGTCACCCCCATGTAAGTTATGGGGCAGTAACAGCACACTTTTGAAAACGTGTTTTTCAGCCCGAAATAAACGCGTTTTTTCAGACAACTGAATCCCTATGTAACTGCAAGACTCAGAAGAGCCCACACACTCAGCTCTTAACCCCAGTGTGCAGAAAGTGTCAAAACGTGTTTTTCAGCAGAAATAAACATGTTTCTGCAAGTTTGGTCACCCCCATGTAAGTTATGGGGCAGTAACAGCACACTTTTGAAAACGTGTTTTTCAGCCCGAAATAAACACGTTTTTTCAGACAACTGAATCCCTATGTAACTGCAAGACTCAGAAGAGCCCACACACTCAGCTCTTAACCCCAGTGTGCAGAAAGTGTCAAAACGTGTTTTTCAGCAGAAATAAACATGTTTCTGCAAGTTTGGTCACCCCCATGTAAGTTATGGGGCAGTAACAGCACACTTTTGAAAACGTGTTTTTCAGCCCGAAATAAACGCGTTTTTTCAGACAACTGAATCCCTATGTAAGTGCAAGGCTCAAAAGAGCCCACACACTCAGCTCTTAACCCCAGTGTGCAGAAAGTGTCAAAACGTGTTTTTCAGCAGAAATAAACATGTTTCTGCAAGTTTGGTCACCCCCATGTAAGTTATGGGGCAGTAACAGCACACTTTTGAAAACGTGTTTTTCAGCCCGAAATAAACGCGTTTTTTCAGACAACTGAATCCCTATGTAACTGCAAGACTCAGAAGAGCCCACACACTCAGCTCTTAACCCCAGTGTGCAGAAAGTGTCAAAACGTGTTTTTCAGCAGAAATAAACATGTTTCTGCAAATTTGGTCACCCCCATGTAAGTTATGGGGCAGTAACAGCACACTTTTGAAAACGTGTTTTTCAGCCCGAAATAAACGCGTTTTTTCAGACAACTGAATCCCTATGTAACTGCAAGGCTCAAAAGAGCCCAGACACTCAGCTCTTAACCCCAGTGTGCAGAAAGTGTCAAAACATGATTTTCAGCAGAAATAAACATGTTTCTGCAAGTTTGGTCACCCCCATGTAAGTTATGGGGCAGTAACAGCACACTTTTGAAAACGTGTTTTTCAGCCCGAAATAAACGCGTTTTTTCAGACAACTGAATCCCTATGTAACTGCAAGACTCAGAAGAGCCCACACACTCAGCTCTTAACCCCAGTGTGCAGAAAGTGTCAAAACGTGTTTTTCAGCAGAAATAAACATGTTTCTGCAAGTTTGGTCACCCCCATGTAAGTTATGGGGCAGTAACAGCACACTTTTGAAAACGTGTTTTTCAGCCCGAAATAAACGCGTTTTTTCAGACAACTGAATCCCTATGTAACTGCAAGACTCAGAAGAGCCCACACACTCAGCTCTTAACCCCAGTGTGCAGAAAGTGTCAAAACGTGTTTTTCAGCAGAAATAAACATGTTTCTGCAAGTTTGGTCACCCCCATGTAAGTTATGGGGCAGTAACAGCACACTTTTGAAAACGTGTTTTTCAGCCCGAAATAAACGCGTTTTTTCAGACAACTGAATCCCTATGTAACTGCAAGACTCAGAAGAGCCCACACACTCAGCTCTTAACCCCAGTGTGCAGAAAGTGTCAAAACGTGTTTTTCAGCAGAAATAAACATGTTTCTGCAAGTTTGGTCACCCCCATGTAAGTTATGGGGCAGTAACAGCACACTTTTGAAAACGTGTTTTTCAGCCCGAAATAAACGCGTTTTTTCAGACAACTGAATCCCTATGTAACTGCAAGACTCAGAAGAGCCCACACACTCAGCTCTTAACCCCAGTGTGCAGAAAGTGTCAAAACGTGTTTTTCAGCAGAAATAAACATGTTTCTGCAAGTTTGGTCACCCCCATGTAAGTTATGGGGCAGTAACAGCACACTTTTGAAAACGTGTTTTTCAGCCCGAAATAAACGCGTTTTTTTAGACAACTGAATCCCTATGTAACTGCAAGGCTCAAAAGAGCCCACACACTCAGCTCTTAACCCCAGTGTGCAGAAAGTGTCAAAACATGATTTTCAGCAGAAATAAACATGTTTCTGCAAGTTTGGTCACCCCCATGTAAGTTATGGGGCAGTAACAGCACACTTTTGAAAACGTGTTTTTCAGCCCGAAATAAACGCGTTTTTTCAGACAACTGAATCCCTATGTAACTGCAAGACTCAGAAGAGCCCACACACTCAGCTCTTAACCCCAGTGTGCAGAAAGTGTCAAAACGTGTTTTTCAGCAGAAATAAACATGTTTCTGCAACTTTGGTCACCCCCATGTAAGTTATGGGGCAGTAACAGCACACTTTTGAAAACGTGTTTTTCAGCCCGAAATAAACGCGTTTTTTCAGACAACTGAATCCCTATGTAACTGCAAGACTCAGAAGAGCCCACACACTCAGCTCTTAACCCCAGTGTGCAGAAAGTGACAAAACATGATTTTCAGCAGAAATAAACATGTTTCTGCAAGTTTGGTCACCCCCATGTAAGTTATGGGGCAGTAACAGCACACTTTTGAAAACGTGTTTTTCAGCCCGAAATAAACGCGTTTTTTCAGACAACTGAATCCCTAAGTAACTGCAAGACTCAGAAGAGCCCACACACTCAGCTCTTATCCCCAGTGTGCAGAAAGTGTCAAAACGTGTTTTTCAGCAGAAATAAACATGTTTCTGCAAGTTTGGTCACCCCCATGTAAGTTATGGGGCAGTAACAGCACACTTTTGAAAACGTGTTTTTCAGCCTGAAATAAACACGTTTTTTCACACAACTGAATCCCTATGTAACTGCAAGACTCAAAAGAGCCCACACACTCAGCTCTTAACCCCAGTGTGCAGAAAGTGTCAAAACATGATTTTCAGCAGAAATAAACATGTTTCTGCAAGTTTGGTCACCCCCATGTAAGTTATGGGGCAGTAACAGCACACTTTTGAAAACGTGTTTTTCAGCCCGAAATAAACGCGTTTTTTCAGACAACTGAATCCCTATGTAACTGCAAGACTCAGAAGAGCCCACACACTCAGCTCTTAACCCCAGTGTGCAGAAAGTGTCAAAACGTGTTTTTCAGCAGAAATAAACATGTTTCTGCAAGTTTGGTCACC
Source organism: Lepisosteus platostomus (assembly GCF_059453375.1). Taxonomy (NCBI): domain Eukaryota; kingdom Metazoa; phylum Chordata; class Actinopteri; order Semionotiformes; family Lepisosteidae; genus Lepisosteus; species Lepisosteus platostomus. The sequence continues at coordinate 37,518,701 of NC_142614.1, read as the reverse complement.
CCCATGTAAGTTATGGGGCAGTAACAGCACACTTTTGAAAACGTGTTTTTCAGCCCGAAATAAACGCGTTTTTTCAGACAACTGAATCCCTATGTAACTGCAAGGCTCAAAAGAGCCCACACACTCAGCTCTTAACCCCAGTGTGCAGAAAGTGTCAAAACGTGTTTTTCAGCAGAAATAAACATGTTTCTGCAAGTTTGGTCACCCCCATGTAAGTTATGGGGCAGTAACAGCACACTTTTGAAAACGTGTTTTTCAGCCCGAAATAAACGCGTTTTTTCAGACAACTGAATCCCTATGTAACTGCAAGACTCAGAAGAGCCCACACACTCAGCTCTTAACCCCAGTGTGCAGAAAGTGTCAAAACATGATTTTCAGCAGAAATAAACATGTTTCTGCAAGTTTGGTCACCCCCATGTAAGTTATGGGGCAGTAACAGCACACTTTTGAAAACGTGTTTTTCAGCCCGAAATAAACGCGTTTTTTCAGACAACTGAATCCCTATGTAACTGCAAGACTCAGAAGAGCCCACACACTCAGCTCTTAACCCCAGTGTGCAGAAAGTGTCAAAACGTGTTTTTCAGCAGAAATAAACATGTTTCTGCAAGTTTGGTCACCCCCATGTAAGTTATGGGGCAGTAACAGCACACTTTTGAAAACGTGTTTTTCAGCCCGAAATAAACACGTTTTTTCAGACAACTGAATCCCTATGTAACTGCAAGACTCAGAAGAGCCCACACACTCAGCTCTTAACCCCAGTGTGCAGAAAGTGTCAAAACGTGTTTTTCAGCAGAAATAAACATGTTTCTGCAAGTTTGGTCACCCCCATGTAAGTTATGGGGCAGTAACAGCACACTTTTGAAAACGTGTTTTTCAGCCCGAAATAAACGCGTTTTTTCAGACAACTGAATCCCTATGTAACTGCAAGGCTCAAAAGAGCCCACACACTCAGCTCTTAACCCCAGTGTGCAGAAAGTGTCAAAACATGATTTTCAGCAGAAATAAACATGTTTCTGCAAGTTTGGTCACCCCCATGTAAGTTATGGGGCAGTAACAGCACACTTTTGAAAACGTGTTTTTCAGCCCGAAATAAACGCGTTTTTTCAGTCAACTGAATCCCTATGTAACTGCAAGACTCAGAAGAGCCCACACACTCAGCTCTTAACCCCAGTGTGCAGAAAGTGTCAAAACGTGTTTTTCAGCAGAAATAAACATGTTTCTGCAAGTTTGGTCACCCCCATGTAAGTTATGGGGCAGTAACAGCACACTTTTGAAAACGTGTTTTTCAGCCCGAAATAAACGCGTTTTTTCAGACAACTGAATCCCTATGTAAGTGCAAGGCTCAAAAGAGCCCACACACTCAGCTCTTAACCCCAGTGTGCAGAAAGTGTCAAAACGTGTTTTTCAGCAGAAATAAACATGTTTCTGCAAGTTTGGTCACCCCCATGTAAGTTATGGGGCAGTAACAGCACACTTTTGAAAACGTGTTTTTCAGCCCGAAATAAACGCGTTTTTTCAGACAACTGAATCCCTATGTAACTGCAAGACTCAGAAGAGCCCACACACTCAGCTCTTAACCCCAGTGTGCAGAAAGTGTCAAAACGTGTTTTTCAGCAGAAATAAACATGTTTCTGCAAATTTGGTCACCCCCATGTAAGTTATGGGGCAGTAACAGCACACTTTTGAAAACGTGTTTTTCAGCCCGAAATAAACGCGTTTTTTCAGACAACTGAATCCCTATGTAACTGCAAGGCTCAAAAGAGCCCAGACACTCAGCTCTTAACCCCAGTGTGCAGAAAGTGTCAAAACATGATTTTCAGCAGAAATAAACATGTTTCTGCAAGTTTGGTCACCCCCATGTAAGTTATGGGGCAGTAACAGCACACTTTTGAAAACGTGTTTTTCAGCCCGAAATAAACGCGTTTTTTCAGACAACTGAATCCCTATGTAACTGCAAGACTCAGAAGAGCCCACACACTCAGCTCTTAACCCCAGTGTGCAGAAAGTGTCAAAACGTGTTTTTCAGCAGAAATAAACATGTTTCTGCAAGTTTGGTCACCCCCATGTAAGTTATGGGGCAGTAACAGCACACTTTTGAAAACGTGTTTTTCAGCCCGAAATAAACGCGTTTTTTCAGACAACTGAATCCCTATGTAACTGCAAGACTCAGAAGAGCCCACACACTCAGCTCTTAACCCCAGTGTGCAGAAAGTGTCAAAACGTGTTTTTCAGCAGAAATAAACATGTTTCTGCAAGTTTGGTCACCCCCATGTAAGTTATGGGGCAGTAACAGCACACTTTTGAAAACGTGTTTTTCAGCCCGAAATAAACGCGTTTTTTCAGACAACTGAATCCCTATGTAACTGCAAGACTCAGAAGAGCCCACACACTCAGCTCTTAACCCCAGTGTGCAGAAAGTGTCAAAACGTGTTTTTCAGCAGAAATAAACATGTTTCTGCAAGTTTGGTCACCCCCATGTAAGTTATGGGGCAGTAACAGCACACTTTTGAAAACGTGTTTTTCAGCCCGAAATAAACGCGTTTTTTCAGACAACTGAATCCCTATGTAACTGCAAGACTCAGAAGAGCCCACACACTCAGCTCTTAACCCCAGTGTGCAGAAAGTGTCAAAACGTGTTTTTCAGCAGAAATAAACATGTTTCTGCAAGTTTGGTCACCCCCATGTAAGTTATGGGGCAGTAACAGCACACTTTTGAAAACGTGTTTTTCAGCCCGAAATAAACGCGTTTTTTTAGACAACTGAATCCCTATGTAACTGCAAGGCTCAAAAGAGCCCACACACTCAGCTCTTAACCCCAGTGTGCAGAAAGTGTCAAAACATGATTTTCAGCAGAAATAAACATGTTTCTGCAAGTTTGGTCACCCCCATGTAAGTTATGGGGCAGTAACAGCACACTTTTGAAAACGTGTTTTTCAGCCCGAAATAAACGCGTTTTTTCAGACAACTGAATCCCTATGTAACTGCAAGACTCAGAAGAGCCCACACACTCAGCTCTTAACCCCAGTGTGCAGAAAGTGTCAAAACGTGTTTTTCAGCAGAAATAAACATGTTTCTGCAAGTTTGGTCACTCCCATGTAAGTTATGGGGCAGTAACAGCACACTTTTGAAAACGTGTTTTTCAGCCTGAAATAAACACGTTTTTTCAGACAACTGAATCCCTATGTAACTGCAAGACTCAGAAGAGCCCACACACTCAGCTCTTAACCCCAGTGTGCAGAAAGTGTCAAAACATGATTTTCAGCAGAAATAAACATGTTTCTGCAAGTTTGGTCACCCCCATGTAAGTTATGGGGCAGTAACAGCACACTTTTGAAAACGTGTTTTTCAGCCCGAAATAAACGCGTTTTTTCAGACAACTGAATCCCTATGTAACTGCAAGGCTCAAAAGAGCCCACACACTCAGCTCTTAACCCCAGTGTGCAGAAAGTGTCAAAACGTGTTTTTCAGCAGAAATAAACATGTTTCTGCAAGTTTGGTCACCCCAATGTAAGTTATGGGGCAGTAACAGCACACTTTTGAAAACGTGTTTTTCAGCCCGAAATAAACGCGTTTTTTCAGACAACTGAATCCCTATGTAACTGCAAGGCTCAAAAGAGCCCACACACTCAGCTCTTAACCCCAGTGTGCAGAAAGTGTCAAAACATGATTTTCAGCAGAAATAAACATGTTTCTGCAAGTTTGGTCACCCCCATGTAAGTTATGGGGCAGTAACAGCACACTTTTGAAAACGTGTTTTTCAGCCCGAAATAAACGCGTTTTTTCAGACAACTGAATCCCTATGTAACTGCAAGACTCAGAAGAGCCCACACACTCAGCTCTTAACCCCAGTGTGCAGAAAGTGTCAAAACGTGTTTTTCAGCAGAAATAAACATGTTTCTGCAAGTTTGGTCACTCCCATGTAAGTTATGGGGCAGTAACAGCACACTTTTGAAAACGTGTTTTTCAGCCTGAAATAAACACGTTTTTTCAGACAACTGAATCCCTATGTAACTGCAAGACTCAGAAGAGCCCACACACTCAGCTCTTAACCCCAGTGTGCAGAAAGTGTCAAAACATGATTTTCAGCAGAAATAAACATGTTTCTGCAAGTTTGGTCACCCCCATGTAAGTTATGGGGCAGTAACAGCACACTTTTGAAAACGTGTTTTTCAGCCCGAAATAAACGCGTTTTTTCAGACAACTGAATCCCTATGTAACTGCAAGGCTCAAAAGAGCCCACACACTCAGCTCTTAACCCCAGTGTGCAGAAAGTGTCAAAACGTGTTTTTCAGCAGAAATAAACATGTTTCTGCAAGTTTGGTCACCCCCATGTAAGTTATGGGGCAGTAACAGCACACTTTTGAAAACGTGTTTTTCAGCCCGAAATAAACGCGTTTTTTCAGACAACTGAATCCCTATGTAACTGCAAGGCTCAAAAGAGCCCACACACTCAGCTCTTAACCCCAGTGTGCAGAAAGTGTCAAAACGTGTTTTTCAGCAGAAATAAACATGTTTCTGCAAGTTTGGTCACCCCCATGTAAGTTATGGGGCAGTAACAGCACACTTTTGAAAACGTGTTTTTCAGCCCGAAATAAACGCGTTTTTTCAGACAACTGAATCCCTATGTAACTGCAAGACTCAGAAGAGCCCACACACTCAGCTCTTAACCCCAGTGTGCAGAAAGTGTCAAAACATGATTTTCAGCAGAAATAAACATGTTTCTGCAAGTTTGGTCACCCCCATGTAAGTTATGGGGCAGTAACAGCACACTTTTGAAAACGTGTTTTTCAGCCCGAAATAAACGCGTTTTTTCAGACAACTGAATCCCTATGTAACTGCAAGACTCAGAAGAGCCCACACACTCAGCTCTTAACCCCAGTGTGCAGAAAGTGTCAAAACGTGTTTTTCAGCAGAAATAAACATGTTTCTGCAAGTTTGGTCACCCCCATGTAAGTTATGGGGCAGTAACAGCACACTTTTGAAAACGTGTTTTTCAGCGCGAAATAAACGCGTTTTTTCAGACAACTGAATCCCTATGTAACTGCAAGACTCAGAAGAGCCCACACACTCAGCTCTTAACCCCAGTGTGCAGAAAGTGTCAAAACGTGTTTTTCAGCAGAAATAAACATGTTTCTGCAAGTTTGGTCACCCCCATGTAAGTTATGGGGCAGTAACAGCACACTTTTGAAAACGTGTTTTTCAGCCCGAAATAAACGCGTTTTTTCAGACAACTGAATCCCTATGTAACTGCAAGACTCAGAAGAGCCCACACACTCAGCTCTTAATCCCAGTGTGCAGAAAGTGTCAAAACGTGTTTTTCAGCAGAAATAAACATGTTTCTGCAAGTTTGGTCACCCCCATGTAAGTTATGGGGCAGTAACAGCACACTTTTGAAAACGTGTTTTTCAGCCCGAAATAAACGCGTTTTTTCAGACAACTGAATCCCTATGTAACTGCAAGGCTCAAAAGAGCCCACACACTCAGCTCTTAACCCCAGTGTGCAGAAAGTGTCAAAACATGATTTTCAGCAGAAATAAACATGTTTCTGCAAGTTTGGTCACCCCCATGTAAGTTATGGGGCAGTAACAGCACACTTTTGAAAACGTGTTTTTCAGCCCGAAATAAACGCGTTTTTTCAGACAACTGAATCCCTATGTAACTGCAAGGCTCAGAAGAGCCCACACACTCAGCTCTTAACCCCAGTGTGCAGAAAGTGTCAAAACGTGATTTTCAGCAGAAATAAACCTGTTTCTGCAAGTTTGGTCACCCCCATGTAAGTTATGGGGCAGTAACAGCACACTTTTGAAAACGTGTTTTTCAGCCCGAAATAAACGCGTTTTTTCAGACAACTGAATCCCTATGTAACTGCAAGGCTCAAAAGAGCCCACACACTCAGCTCTTAACCCCAGTGTGCAGAAAGTGTCAAAACATGATTTTCAGCAGAAATAAACATGTTTCTGCAAGTTTGGTCACCCCCATGTAAGTTATGGGGCAGTAACAGCACACTTTTGAAAACGTGTTTTTCAGCCCGAAATAAACGCGTTTTTTCAGACAACTGAATCCCTATGTAACTGCAAGACTCAGAAGAGCCCACACACTCAGCTCTTAACCCCAGTGTGCAGAAAGTGTCAAAACGTGATTTTCAGCAGAAATAAACCTGTTTCTGCAAGTTTGGTCACCCCCATGTAAGTTATGGGGCAGTAACAGCACACTTTTGAAAACGTGTTTTTCAGCCCGAAATAAACGCGTTTTTTCAGACAACTGAATCCCTATGTAACTGCAAGGCTCAAAAGAGCCCACACACTCAGCTCTTAACCCCAGTGTGCAGAAAGTGTCAAAACGTGTTTTTCAGCAGAAATAAACATGTTTCTGCAAGTTTGGTCACCCCCATGTAAGTTATGGGGCAGTAACAGCAAACTTTTGAAAACGTGTTTTTCAGCCCGAAATAAACGCGTTTTTTCAGACAACTGAATCCCTATGTAACTGCAAGGCTCAAAAGAGCCCACACACTCAGCTCTTAACCCCAGTGTGCAGAAAGTGTCAAAACATGATTTTCAGCAGAAATAAACATGTTTCTGCAAGTTTGGTCACCCCCATGTAAGTTATGGGGCAGTAACAGCACACTTTTGAAAACGTGTTTTTCAGCCCGAAATAAACGCGTTTTTTCAGACAACTGAATCCCTATGTAACTGCAAGACTCAGAAGAGCCCACACACTCAGCTCTTAACCCCAGTGTGCAGAAAGTGTCAAAACGTGTTTTTCAGCAGAAATAAACATGTTTCTGCAAGTTTGGTCACCCCCATGTAAGTTATGGGGCAGTAACAGCACACTTTTGAAAACGTGTTTTTCAGCCCGAAATAAACGCGTTTTTTCAGACAACTGAATCCCTATGTAACTGCAAGACTCAGAAGAGCCCACACACTCAGCTCTTAACCCCAGTGTGCAGAAAGTGTCAAAACGTGTTTTTCAGCAGAAATAAACATGTTTCTGCAAGTTTGGTCACCCCCATGTAAGTTATGGGGCAGTAACAGCACACTTTTGAAAACGTGTTTTTCAGCCCGAAATAAACGCGTTTTTTCAGACAACTGAATCCCTATGTAACTGCAAGACTCAGAAGAGCCCACACACTCAGCTCTTAACCCCAGTGTGCAGAAAGTGTCAAAAAGTGTTTTTCAGCAGAAATAAACATGTTTCTGCAAGTTTGGTCACCCCCATGTAAGTTATGGGGCAGTAACAGCACACTTTTGAAAACGTGTTTTTCAGCCCGAAATAAACGCGTTTTTTCAGATAACTGAATCCCTATGTAACTGCAAGACTCAGAAGAGCCCACACACTCAGCTCTTAACCCCAGTGTGCAGAAAGTGTCAAAACGTGTTTTTCAGCAGAAATAAACATGTTTCTGCAAGTTTGGTCACCCCCATGTAAGTTATGGGGCAGTAACAGCACACTTTTGAAAACGTGTTTTTCAGCCCGAAATAAACGCGTTTTTTCAGACAACTGAATCCCTATGTAACTGCAAGGCTCAAAAGAGCCCACACACTCAGCTCTTAACCCCAGTGTGCAGAAAGTGTCAAAACGTGTTTTTCAGCAGAAATAAACATGTTTCTGCAAGTTTGGTCACCCCCATGTAAGTTATGGGGCAGTAACAGCACACTTTTGAAAACGTGTTTTTCAGCCCGAAATAAACGCGTTTTTTCAGACAACTGAATCCCTATGTAACTGCAAGACTCAGAAGAGCCCACACACTCAGCTCTTAACCCCAGTGTGCAGAAAGTGTCAAAACGTGTTTTTCAGCAGAAATAAACATGTTTCTGCAAGTTTGGTCACCCCCATGTAAGTTATGGGGCAGTAACAGCACACTTTTGAAAACGTGTTTTTCAGCCTGAAATAAACACGTTTTTTCAGACAACTGAATCCCTATGTAACTGCAAGACTCAGAAGAGCCCACACACTCAGCTCTTAACCCCAGTGTGCAGAAAGTGTCAAAACATGATTTTCAGCAGAAATAAACGTTTCTGCAAGTTTGGTCACCCCCATGTAAGTTATGGGGCAGTAACAGCACACTTTTGAAAACGTGTTTTTCAGCCCGAAATAAACGCGTTTTTTCAGACAACTGAATCCCTATGTAACTGCAAGGCTCAAAAGAGCCCACACACTCAGCTCTTAACCCCAGTGTGCAGAAAGTGTCAAAACGTGTTTTTCAGCAGAAATAAACATGTTTCTGCAAGTTTGGTCACCCCCATGTAAGTTATGGGGCAGTAACAGCACACTTTTGAAAACGTGTTTTTCAGCCCGCAATAAACGCGTTTTTTCAGACAACTGAATCCCTATGTAACTGCAAGGCTCAAAAGAGCCCACACACTCAGCTCTTAACCCCAGTGTGCAGAAAGTGTCAAAACGTGATTTTCAGCAGAAATAAACATGTTTCTGCAAGTTTGGTCAACCCCATGTAAGTTATGGGGCAGTAACAGCACACTTTTGAAAACGTGTTTTTCAGCCCGAAATAAACGCGTTTTTTCAGACAACTGAATCCCTATGTAACTGCAAGACTCAGAAGAGCCCACACACTCAGCTCTTAACCCCAGTGTGCAGAAAGTGTCAAAACGTGATTTTCAGCAGAAATAAACCTGTTTCTGCAAGTTTGGTCACCCCCATGTAAGTTATGGGGCAGTAACAGCACACTTTTGAAAACGTGTTTTTCAGCCCGAAATAAACGCGTTTTTTCAGACAACTGAATCCCTATGTAACTGCAAGGCTCAAAAGAGCCCACACACTCAGCTCTTAACCCCAGTGTGCAGAAAGTGTCAAAACATGATTTTCAGCAGAAATAAACATGTTTCTGCAAGTTTGGTCACCCCCATGTAAGTTATGGGGCAGTAACAGCACACTTTTGAAAACGTGTTTTTCAGCCCGAAATAAACGCGTTTTTTCAGACAACTGAATCCCTATGTAACTGCAAGACTCAGAAGAGCCCACACACTCAGCTCTTAACCCCAGTGTGCAGAAAGTGTCAAAACGTGTTTTTCAGCAGAAATAAACATGTTTCTGCAAGTTTGGTCACTCCCATGTAAGTTATGGGGCAGTAACAGCACACTTTTGAAAACGTGTTTTTCAGCCTGAAATAAACACGTTTTTTCAGACAACTGAATCCCTATGTAACTGCAAGACTCAGAAGAGCCCACACACTCAGCTCTTAACCCCAGTGTGCAGAAAGTGTCAAAACATGATTTTCAGCAGAAATAAACATGTTTCTGCAAGTTTGGTCACCCCCATGTAAGTTATGGGGCAGTAACAGCACACTTTTGAAAACGTGTTTTTCAGCCCGAAATAAACGCGTTTTTTCAGACAACTGAATCCCTATGTAACTGCAAGACTCAGAAGAGCCCACACACTCAGCTCTTAACCCCAGTGTGCAGAAAGTGTCAAAACGTGTTTTTCAGCAGAAATAAACATGTTTCTGCAAGTTTGGTCACCCCCATGTAAGTTATGGGGCAGTAACAGCACACTTTTGAAAACGTGTTTTTCAGCCCGAAATAAACGCGTTTTTTCAGACAACTGAATCCCTATGTAACTGCAAGACTCAGAAGAGCCCACACACTCAGCTCTTAACCCCAGTGTGCAGAAAGTGTCAAAACGTGTTTTTCAGCAGAAATAAACATGTTTCTGCAAGTTTGGTCACCCCCATGTAAGTTATGGGGCAGTAACAGCACACTTTTGAAAACGTGTTTTTCAGCCCGAAATAAACGCGTTTTTTTAGACAACTGAATCCCTATGTAACTGCAAGGCTCAAAAGAGCCCACACACTCAGCTCTTAACCCCAGTGTGCAGAAAGTGTCAAAACATGATTTTCAGCAGAAATAAACATGTTTCTGCAAGTTTGGTCACCCCCATGTAAGTTATGGGGCAGTAACAGCACACTTTTGAAAACGTGTTTTTCAGCCCGAAATAAACGCGTTTTTTCAGACAACTGAATCCCTATGTAACTGCAAGACTCAGAAGAGCCCACACACTCAGCTCTTAACCCCAGTGTGCAGAAAGTGTCAAAACGTGTTTTTCAGCAGAAATAAACATGTTTCTGCAACTTTGGTCACCCCCATGTAAGTTATGGGGCAGTAACAGCACACTTTTGAAAACGTGTTTTTCAGCCCGAAATAAACGCGTTTTTTCAGACAACTGAATCCCTATGTAACTGCAAGACTCAGAAGAGCCCACACACTCAGCTCTTAACCCCAGTGTGCAGAAAGTGACAAAACATGATTTTCAGCAGAAATAAACATGTTTCTGCAAGTTTGGTCACCCCCATGTAAGTTATGGGGCAGTAACAGCACACTTTTGAAAACGTGTTTTTCAGCCCGAAATAAACGCGTTTTTTCAGACAACTGAATCCCTAAGTAACTGCAAGACTCAGAAGAGCCCACACACTCAGCTCTTATCCCCAGTGTGCAGAAAGTGTCAAAACGTGTTTTTCAGCAGAAATAAACATGTTTCTGCAAGTTTGGTCACCCCCATGTAAGTTATGGGGCAGTAACAGCACACTTTTGAAAACGTGTTTTTCAGCCTGAAATAAACACGTTTTTTCACACAACTGAATCCCTATGTAACTGCAAGACTCAAAAGAGCCCACACACTCAGCTCTTAACCCCAGTGTGCAGAAAGTGTCAAAACATGATTTTCAGCAGAAATAAACATGTTTCTGCAAGTTTGGTCACCCCCATGTAAGTTATGGGGCAGTAACAGCACACTTTTGAAAACGTGTTTTTCAGCCCGAAATAAACGCGTTTTTTCAGACAACTGAATCCCTATGTAACTGCAAGACTCAGAAGAGCCCACACACTCAGCTCTTAACCCCAGTGTGCAGAAAGTGTCAAAACGTGTTTTTCAGCAGAAATAAACATGTTTCTGCAAGTTTGGTCACCCCCATGTAAGTTATGGGGCAGTAAAAGCACACTTTTGAAAACGTGTTTTTCAGCCCGAAATAAACGCGTTTTTTCAGACAACTGAATCCCTATGTAACTGCAAGGCTCAAAAGAGCCCACACACTCAGCTCTTAACCCCAGTGTGCAGAAAGTGTCAAAACGTGTTTTTCAGCAGAAATAAACATGTTTCTGCAAGTTTGGTCACCCCCATGTAAGTTATGGGGCAGTAACAGCACACTTTTGAAAACGTGTTTTTCAGCCCGAAATAAACGCGTTTTTTCAGACAACTGAATCCCTATGTAACTGCAAGACTCAGAAGAGCCCACACACTCAGCTCTTAACCCCAGTGTGCAGAAAGTGTCAAAACATGATTTTCAGCAGAAATAAACATGTTTCTGCAAGTTTGGTCACCCCCATGTAAGTTATGGGGCAGTAACAGCACACTTTTGAAAACGTGTTTTTCAGCCCGAAATAAACGCGTTTTTTCAGACAACTGAATCCCTATGTAACTGCAAGACTCAGAAGAGCCCACACACTCAGCTCTTAACCCCAGTGTGCAGAAAGTGTCAAAACGTGTTTTTCAGCAGAAATAAACATGTTTCTGCAAGTTTGGTCACCCCCATGTAAGTTATGGGGCAGTAACAGCACACTTTTGAAAACGTGTTTTTCAGCCCGAAATAAACACGTTTTTTCAGACAACTGAATCCCTATGTAACTGCAAGACTCAGAAGAGCCCACACACTCAGCTCTTAACCCCAGTGTGCAGAAAGTGTCAAAACGTGTTTTTCAGCAGAAATAAACATGTTTCTGCAAGTTTGGTCACCCCCATGTAAGTTATGGGGCAGTAACAGCACACTTTTGAAAACGTGTTTTTCAGCCCGAAATAAACGCGTTTTTTCAGACAACTGAATCCCTATGTAACTGCAAGGCTCAAAAGAGCCCACACACTCAGCTCTTAACCCCAGTGTGCAGAAAGTGTCAAAACATGATTTTCAGCAGAAATAAACATGTTTCTGCAAGTTTGGTCACCCCCATGTAAGTTATGGGGCAGTAACAGCACACTTTTGAAAACGTGTTTTTCAGCCCGAAATAAACGCGTTTTTTCAGTCAACTGAATCCCTATGTAACTGCAAGACTCAGAAGAGCCCACACACTCAGCTCTTAACCCCAGTGTGCAGAAAGTGTCAAAACGTGTTTTTCAGCAGAAATAAACATGTTTCTGCAAGTTTGGTCACCCCCATGTAAGTTATGGGGCAGTAACAGCACACTTTTGAAAACGTGTTTTTCAGCCCGAAATAAACGCGTTTTTTCAGACAACTGAATCCCTATGTAAGTGCAAGGCTCAAAAGAGCCCACACACTCAGCTCTTAACCCCAGTGTGCAGAAAGTGTCAAAACGTGTTTTTCAGCAGAAATAAACATGTTTCTGCAAGTTTGGTCACCCCCATGTAAGTTATGGGGCAGTAACAGCACACTTTTGAAAACGTGTTTTTCAGCCCGAAATAAACGCGTTTTTTCAGACAACTGAATCCCTATGTAACTGCAAGACTCAGAAGAGCCCACACACTCAGCTCTTAACCCCAGTGTGCAGAAAGTGTCAAAACGTGTTTTTCAGCAGAAATAAACATGTTTCTGCAAATTTGGTCACCCCCATGTAAGTTATGGGGCAGTAACAGCACACTTTTGAAAACGTGTTTTTCAGCCCGAAATAAACGCGTTTTTTCAGACAACTGAATCCCTATGTAACTGCAAGGCTCAAAAGAGCCCAGACACTCAGCTCTTAACCCCAGTGTGCAGAAAGTGTCAAAACATGATTTTCAGCAGAAATAAACATGTTTCTGCAAGTTTGGTCACCCCCATGTAAGTTATGGGGCAGTAACAGCACACTTTTGAAAACGTGTTTTTCAGCCCGAAATAAACGCGTTTTTTCAGACAACTGAATCCCTATGTAACTGCAAGACTCAGAAGAGCCCACACACTCAGCTCTTAACCCCAGTGTGCAGAAAGTGTCAAAACGTGTTTTTCAGCAGAAATAAACATGTTTCTGCAAGTTTGGTCACCCCCATGTAAGTTATGGGGCAGTAACAGCACACTTTTGAAAACGTGTTTTTCAGCCCGAAATAAACGCGTTTTTTCAGACAACTGAATCCCTATGTAACTGCAAGACTCAGAAGAGCCCACACACTCAGCTCTTAACCCCAGTGTGCAGAAAGTGTCAAAACGTGTTTTTCAGCAGAAATAAACATGTTTCTGCAAGTTTGGTCACCCCCATGTAAGTTATGGGGCAGTAACAGCACACTTTTGAAAACGTGTTTTTCAGCCTGAAATAAACACGTTTTTTCAGACAACTGAATCCCTATGTAACTGCAAGACTCAGAAGAGCCCACACACTCAGCTCTTAACCCCAGTGTGCAGAAAGTGTCAAAACATGATTTTCAGCAGAAATAAACATGTTTCTGCAAGTTTGGTCACCCCCATGTAAGTTATGGGGCAGTAACAGCACACTTTTGAAAACGTGTTTTTCAGCCCGAAATAAACGCGTTTTTTCAGACAACTGAATCCCTATGTAACTGCAAGGCTCAAAAGAGCCCACACACTCAGCTCTTAACCCCAGTGTGCAGAAAGTGTCAAAACGTGTTTTTAAGCAGAAATAAACATGTTTCTGCAAGTTTGGTCACCCCAATGTAAGTTATGGGGCAGTAACAGCACACTTTTGAAAACGTGTTTTTCAGCCCGAAATAAACGCGTTTTTTCAGACAACTGAATCCCTATGTAACTGCAAGGCTCAAAAGAGCCCACACACTCAGCTCTTAACCCCAGTGTGCAGAAAGTGTCAAAACATGATTTTCAGCAGAAATAAACATGTTTCTGCAAGTTTGGTCACCCCCATGTAAGTTATGGGGCAGTAACAGCACACTTTTGAAAACGTGTTTTTCAGCCCGAAATAAACGCGTTTTTTCAGACAACTGAATCCCTATGTAACTGCAAGACTCAGAAGAGCCCACACACTCAGCTCTTAACCCCAGTGTGCAGAAAGTGTCAAAACGTGTTTTTCAGCAGAAATAAACATGTTTCTGCAAGTTTGGTCACTCCCATGTAAGTTATGGGGCAGTAACAGCACACTTTTGAAAACGTGTTTTTCAGCCTGAAATAAACACGTTTTTTCAGACAACTGAATCCCTATGTAACTGCAAGACTCAGAAGAGCCCACACACTCAGCTCTTAACCCCAGTGTGCAGAAAGTGTCAAAACGTGTTTTTCAGCAGAAATAAACATGTTTCTGCAAGTTTGGTCACCCCCATGTAAGTTATGGGGCAGTAACAGCACACTTTTGAAAACGTGTTTTTCAGCCCGAAATAAACGCGTTTTTTCAGACAACTGAATCCCTATGTAACTGCAAGACTCAGAAGAGCCCACACACTCAGCTCTTAACCCCAGTGTGCAGAAAGTGTCAAAACATGATTTTCAGCAGAAATAAACATGTTTCTGCAAGTTTGGTCACCCCCATGTAAGTTATGGGGCAGTAACAGCACACTTTTGAAAACGTGTTTTTCAGCCCGAAAATAAACGCGTTTTTTCAGACAACTGAATCCCTATGTAACTGCAAGACTCAGAAGAGCCCACACACTCAGCTCTTAACCCCAGTGTGCAGAAAGTGTCAAAACGTGTTTTTCAGCAGAAATAAACATGTTTCTGCAAGTTTGGTCACCCCCATGTAAGTTATGGGGCAGTAACAGCACACTTTTGAAAACGTGTTTTTAAGCCCGAAATAAACGCGTTTTTTCAGACAACTGAATCCCTATGTAACTGCAAGACTCAGAAGAGCCCACACACTCAGCTCTTAACCCCAGTGTGCAGAAAGTGTCAAAACGTGTTTTTCAGCAGAAATAAACATGTTTCTGCAAGTTTGGTCACCCCCATGTAAGTTATGGGGCAGTAACAGCACACTTTTGAAAACGTGTTTTTCAGCCCGAAATAAACGCGTTTTTTCAGACAACTGAATCCCTATGTAACTGCAAGACTCAGAAGAGCCCACACACTCAGCTCTTAACCCCAGTGTGCAGAAAGTGTCAAAACGTGTTTTTCAGCAGAAATAAACATGTTTCTGCAAGTTTGGTCACCCCCATGTAAGTTATGGGGCAGTAACAGCACACTTTTGAAAACGTGTTTTTCAGCCCGAAATAAACGCGTTTTTTCAGACAACTGAATCCCTATGTAACTGCAAGACTCAGAAGAGCCCACACACTCAGCTCTTAACCCCAGTGTGCAGAAAGTGTCAAAACGTGTTTTTCAGCAGAAATAAACATGTTTCTGCAAGTTTGGTCACCCCCATGTAAGTTATGGGGCAGTAACAGCACACTTTTGAAAACGTGTTTTTCAGCCCAAAATAAACGCGTTTTTTCAGACAACTGAATCCCTATGTAACTGCAAGGCTCAAAAGAGCCCACACACTCAGCTCTTAACCCCAGTGTGCAGAAAGTGTCAAAACGTGTTTTTCAGCAGAAATAAACATGTTTCTGCAAGTTTGGTCACCCCCATGTAAGTTATGGGGCAGTAACAGCACACTTTTGAAAACGTGTTTTTCAGCCCGAAATAAACTCGTTTTTTCAGATAACTGAATCCCTATGTAACTGCAACACTCAGAAGAGCCCACACACTCAGCTCTTAACCCCAGTGTGCAGAAAGTGTCAAAACGTGTTTTTCAGCAGAAATAAACATGTTTCTGCAAGTTTGGTCACCCCCATGTAAGTTATGGGGCAGTAACAGCACACTTTTGAAAACGTGTTTTTCAGCCCAAAATAAACGCGTTTTTTCAGACAACTGAATCCCTATGTAACTGCAAGGCTCAAAAGAGCCCACACACTCAGCTCTTAACCCCAGTGTGCAGAAAGTGTCAAAACGTGTTTTTCAGCAGAAATAAACATGTTTCTGCAAGTTTGGTCACCCCCATGTAAGTTATGGGGCAGTAACAGCACACTTTTGAAAACGTGTTTTTCAGCCCGAAATAAACGCGTTTTTTCAGACAACTGAATCCCTATGTAACTGCAAGACTCAGAAGAGCCCACACACTCAGCTCTTAACCCCAGTGTGCAGAAAGTGTCAAAACGTGTTTTTCAGCAGAAATAAACATGTTTCTGCAAGTTTGGTCACCCCCATGTAAGTTATGGGGCAGTAACAGCACACTTTTGAAAACGTGTTTTTCAGCCTGAAATAAACACGTTTTTTCAGACAACTGAATCCCTATGTAACTGCAAGACTCAGAAGAGCCCACACACTCAGCTCTTAACCCCAGTGTGCAGAAAGTGTCAAAACATGATTTTCAGCAGAAATAAACGTTTCTGCAAGTTTGGTCACCCCCATGTAAGTTATGGGGCAGTAACAGCACACTTTTGAAAACGTGTTTTTCAGCCCGAAATAAACGCGTTTTTTCAGACAACTGAATCCCTATGTAACTGCAAGGCTCAAAAGAGCCCACACACTCAGCTCTTAACCCCAGTGTGCAGAAAGTGTCAAAACGTGTTTTTCAGCAGAAATAAACATGTTTCTGCAAGTTTGGTCACCCCCATGTAAGTTATGGGGCAGTAACAGCACACTTTTGAAAACGTGTTTTTCAGCCCGAAATAAACGCGTTTTTTCAGACAACTGAATCCCTATGTAACTGCAAGGCTCAAAAGAGCCCACACACTCAGCTCTTAACCCCAGTGTGCAGAAAGTGTCAAAACGTGATTTTCATCAGAAATAAACATGTTTCTGCAAGTTTGGTCAACCCCATGTAAGTTATGGGGCAGTAACAGCACACTTTTGAAAACGTGTTTTTCAGCCCGAAATAAACGCGTTTTTTCAGACAACTGAATCCCTATGTAACTGCAAGACTCAGAAGAGCCCACACACTCAGCTCTTAACCCCAGTGTGCAGAAAGTGTCAAAACGTGATTTTCAGCAGAAATAAACCTGTTTCTGCAAGTTTGGTCACCCCCATGTAAGTTATGGGGCAGTAACAGCACACTTTTGAAAACGTGTTTTTCAGCCCGAAATAAACGCGTTTTTTCAGACAACTGAATCCCTATGTAACTGCAAGGCTCAAAAGAGCCCACACACTCAGCTCTTAACCCCAGTGTGCAGAAAGTGTCAAAACATGATTTTCAGCAGAAATAAACATGTTTCTGCAAGTTTGGTCACCCCCATGTAAGTTATGGGGCAGTAACAGCACACTTTTGAAAACGTGTTTTTCAGCCCGAAATAAACGCGTTTTTTCAGACAACTGAATCCCTATGTAACTGCAAGACTCAGAAGAGCCCACACACTCAGCTCTTAACCCCAGTGTGCAGAAAGTGTCAAAACGTGTTTTTCAGCAGAAATAAACATGTTTCTGCAAGTTTGGTCACTCCCATGTAAGTTATGGGGCAGTAACAGCACACTTTTGAAAACGTGTTTTTCAGCCTGAAATAAACACGTTTTTTCAGACAACTGAATCCCTATGTAACTGCAAGACTCAGAAGAGCCCACACACTCAGCTCTTAACCCCAGTGTGCAGAAAGTGTCAAAACATGATTTTCAGCAGAAATAAACATGTTTCTGCAAGTTTGGTCACCCCCATGTAAGTTATGGGGCAGTAACAGCACACTTTTGAAAACGTGTTTTTCAGCCCGAAATAAACGCGTTTTTTCAGACAACTGAATCCCTATGTAACTGCAAGGCTCAAAAGAGCCCACACACTCAGCTCTTAACCCCAGTGTGCAGAAAGTGTCAAAACGTGTTTTTCAGCAGAAATAAACATGTTTCTGCAAGTTTGGTCACCCCAATGTAAGTTATGGGGCAGTAACAGCACACTTTTGAAAACGTGTTTTTCAGCCCGAAATAAACGCGTTTTTTCAGACAACTGAATCCCTATGTAACTGCAAGGCTCAAAAGAGCCCACACACTCAGCTCTTAACCCCAGTGTGCAGAAAGTGTCAAAACATGATTTTCAGCAGAAATAAACATGTTTCTGCAAGTTTGGTCACCCCCATGTAAGTTATGGGGCAGTAACAGCACACTTTTGAAAACGTGTTTTTCAGCCCGAAATAAACGCGTTTTTTCAGACAACTGAATCCCTATGTAACTGCAAGACTCAGAAGAGCCCACACACTCAGCTCTTAACCCCAGTGTGCAGAAAGTGTCAAAACGTGTTTTTCAGCAGAAATAAACATGTTTCTGCAAGTTTGGTCACTCCCATGTAAGTTATGGGGCAGTAACAGCACACTTTTGAAAACGTGTTTTTCAGCCTGAAATAAACACGTTTTTTCAGACAACTGAATCCCTATGTAACTGCAAGACTCAGAAGAGCCCACACACTCAGCTCTTAACCCCAGTGTGCAGAAAGTGTCAAAACGTGTTTTTCAGCAGAAATAAACATGTTTCTGCAAGTTTGGTCACCCCCATGTAAGTTATGGGGCAGTAACAGCACACTTTTGAAAACGTGTTTTTCAGCCCGAAATAAACGCGTTTTTTCAGACAACTGAATCCCTATGTAACTGCAAGACTCAGAAGAGCCCACACACTCAGCTCTTAACCCCAGTGTGCAGAAAGTGTCAAAACATGATTTTCAGCAGAAATAAACATGTTTCTGCAAGTTTGGTCACCCCCATGTAAGTTATGGGGCAGTAACAGCACACTTTTGAAAACGTGTTTTTCAGCCCGAAATAAACGCGTTTTTTCAGACAACTGAATCCCTATGTAACTGCAAGACTCAGAAGAGCCCACACACTCAGCTCTTAACCCCAGTGTGCAGAAAGTGTCAAAACGTGTTTTTCAGCAGAAATAAACATGTTTCTGCAAGTTTGGTCACCCCCATGTAAGTTATGGGGCAGTAACAGCACACTTTTGAAAACGTGTTTTTCAGCCCGAAATAAACGCGTTTTTTCAGACAACTGAATCCCTATGTAACTGCAAGACTCAGAAGAGCCCACACACTCAGCTCTTAACCCCAGTGTGCAGAAAGTGTCAAAACGTGTTTTTCAGCAGAAATAAACATGTTTCTGCAAGTTTGGTCACCCCCATGTAAGTTATGGGGCAGTAACAGCACACTTTTGAAAACGTGTTTTTCAGCCCGAAATAAACGCGTTTTTTCAGACAACTGAATCCCTATGTAACTGCAAGGCTCAAAAGAGCCCACACACTCAGCTCTTAACCCCAGTGTGCAGAAAGTGTCAAAACATGATTTTCAGCAGAAATAAACATGTTTCTGCAAGTTTGGTCACCCCCATGTAAGTTATGGGGCAGTAACAGCACACTTTTGAAAACGTGTTTTTCAGCCAGAAATAAACGCGTTTTTTCAGACAACTGAATCCCTATGTAACTGCAAGACTCAGAAGAGCCCACACACTCAGCTCTTAACCCCAGTGTGCAGAAAGTGTCAAAACGTGATTTTCAGCAGAAATAAACCTGTTTCTGCAAGTTTGGTCACCCCCATGTAAGTTATGGGGCAGTAACAGCACACTTTTGAAAACGTGTTTTTCAGCCCGAAATAAACGCGTTTTTTCAGACAACTGAATCCCTATGTAACTGCAAGGCTCAAAAGAGCCCACACACTCAGCTCTTAACCCCAGTGTGCAGAAAGTGTCAAAACATGATTTTCAGCAGAAATAAACATGTTTCTGCAAGTTTGGTCACCCCCATGTAAGTTATGGGGCAGTAACAGCACACTTTTGAAAACGTGTTTTTCAGCCCGAAATAAACGCGTTTTTTCAGACAACTGAATCCCTATGTAACTGCAAGACTCAGAAGAGCCCACACACTCAGCTCTTAACCCCAGTGTGCAGAAAGTGTCAAAACGTGTTTTTCAGCAGAAATAAACGTTTCTGCAAGTTTGGTCACTCCCATGTAAGTTATGGGGCAGTAACAGCACACTTTTGAAAACGTGTTTTTCAGCCTGAATTAAACACGTTTTTTCAGACAACTGAATCCCTATGTAACTGCAAGACTCAGAAGAGCCCACACACTCAGCTCTTAACCCCAGTGTGCAGAAAGTGTCAAAACATGATTTTCAGCAGAAATAAACATGTTTCTGCAAGTTTGGTCACCCCCATGTAAGTTATGGGGCAGTAACAGCACACTTTTGAAAACGTGTTTTTCAGCCCGAAATAAACGCGTTTTTTCAGACAACTGAATCCCTACGTAACTGCAAGGCTCAAAAGAGCCCACACACTCAGCTCTTAACCCCAGTGTGCAGAAAGTGTCAAAACGTGTTTTTCAGCAGAAATAAACATGTTTCTGCAAGTTTGGTCACCCCAATGTAAGTTATGGGGCAGTAACAGCACACTTTTGAAAACGTGTTTTTCAGCCCGAAATAAACGCGTTTTTTCAGACAACTGAATCCCTATGTAACTGCAAGGCTCAAAAGAGCCCACACACTCAGCTCTTAACCCCAGTGTGCAGAAAGTGTCAAAACATGATTTTCAGCAGAAATAAACATGTTTCTGCAAGTTTGGTCACCCCCATGTAAGTTATGGGGCAGTAACAGCACACTTTTGAAAACGTGTTTTTCAGCCCGAAATAAACGCGTTTTTTCAGACAACTGAATCCCTATGTAACTGCAAGACTCAGAAGAGCCCACACACTCAGCTCTTAACCCCAGTGTGCAGAAAGTGTCAAAACGTGTTTTTCAGCAGAAATAAACATGTTTCTGCAAGTTTGGTCACTCCCATGTAAGTTATGGGGCAGTAACAGCACACTTTTGAAAACGTGTTTTTCAGCCTGAAATAAACACGTTTTTTCAGACAACTGAATCCCTATGTAACTGCAAGACTCAGAAGAGCCCACACACTCAGCTCTTAACCCCAGTGTGCAGAAAGTGTCAAAACATGATTTTCAGCAGAAATAAACATGTTTCTGCAAGTTTGGTCACCCCCATGTAAGTTATGGGGCAGTAACAGCACACTTTTGAAAACGTGTTTTTCAGCCCGAAATAAACGCGTTTTTTCAGACAACTGAATCCCTAAGTAACTGCAAGGCTCAAAAGAGCCCACACACTCAGCTCTTAACCCCAGTGTGCAGAAAGTGTCAAAACGTGTTTTTCAGCAGAAATAAACATGTTTCTGCAAGTTTGGTCACCCCCATGTAAGTTATGGGGCAGTAACAGCACACTTTTGAAAACGTGTTTTTCAGCCCGAAATAAACGCGTTTTTTCAGACAACTGAATCCCTATGTAACTGCAAGGCTCAAAAGAGCCCACACACTCAGCTCTTAACCCCAGTGTGCAGAAAGTGTCAAAACGTGTTTTTCAGCAGAAATAAACATGTTTCTGCAAGTTTGGTCACCCCCATGTAAGTTATGGGGCAGTAACAGCACACTTTTGAAAACGTGTTTTTCAGCCCGAAATAAACGCGTTTTTTCAGACAACTGAATCCCTATGTAACTGCAAGACTCAGAAGAGCCCACACACTCAGCTCTTAACCCCAGTGTGCAGAAAGTGTCAAAACATGATTTTCAGCAGAAATAAACATGTTTCTGCAAGTTTGGTCACCCCCATGTAAGTTATGGGGCAGTAACAGCACACTTTTGAAAACGTGTTTTTCAGCCCGAAATAAACGCGTTTTTTCAGACAACTGAATCCCTATGTAACTGCAAGACTCAGAAGAGCCCACACACTCAGCTCTTAACCTCAGTGTGCAGAAAGTGTCAAAACGTGTTTTTCAGCAGAAATAAACATGTTTCTGCAAGTTTGGTCACCCCCATGTAAGTTATGGGGCAGTAACAGCACACTTTTGAAAACGTGTTTTTCAGCCCGAAATAAACGCGTTTTTTCAGACAACTGAATCCCTATGTAACTGCAAGACTCAGAAGAGCCCACACACTCAGCTCTTAACCCCAGTGTGCAGAAAGTGTCAAAACGTGATTTTCAGCAGAAATAAACATGTTTCTGCAAGTTTGGTCACCCCCATGTAAGTTATGGGGCAGTAACAGCACACTTTTGAAAACGTGTTTTTCAGCCCGAAATAAACGCGTTTTTTCAGACAACTGAATCCCTATGTAACTGCAAGACTCAGAAGAGCCCACACACTCAGCTCTTAACCCCAGTGTGCAGAAAGTGTCAAAACGTGTTTTTCAGCAGAAATAAACATGTTTCTGCAAGTTTGGTCACCCCCATGTAAGTTATGGGGCAGTAACAGCACACTTTTGAAAACGTGTTTTTCAGCCCGAAATAAACGCGTTTTTTCAGACAACTGAATCCCTATGTAACTGCAAGGCTCAAAAGAGCCCACACACTCAGCTCTTAACCCCAGTGTGCAGAAAGTGTCAAAACATGATTTTCAGCAGAAATAAACGTTTCTGCAAGTTTGGTCACCCCCATGTAAGTTATGGGGCAGTAACAGCACACTTTTGAAAACGTGTTTTTCAGCCCGAAATAAACGCGTTTTTTCAGACAACTGAATCCCTATGTAACTGCAAGACTCAGAAGAGCCCACACACTCAGCTCTTAACCCCAGTGTGCAGAAAGTGTCAAAACGTGATTTTCAGCAGAAATAAACCTGTTTCTGCAAGTTTGGTCACCCCCATGTAAGTTATGGGGCAGTAACAGCACACTTTTGAAAACGTGTTTTTCAGCCCGAAATAAACGCGTTTTTTCAGACAACTGAATCCCTATGTAACTGCAAGGGTCAAAAGAGCCCACACACTCAGCTCTTAACCCCAGTGTGCAGAAAGTGTCAAAACATGATTTTCAGCAGAAATAAACATGTTTCTGCAAGTTTGGTCACCCCCATGTAAGTTATGGGGCAGTAACAGCACACTTTTGAAAACGTGTTTTTCAGCCCGAAATAAACGCGTTTTTTCAGACAACTGAATCCCTATGTAACTGCAAGACTCAGAAGAGCCCACACACTCAGCTCTTAACCCCAGTGTGCAGAAAGTGTCAAAACGTGATTTTCAGCAGAAATAAACCTGTTTCTGCAAGTTTGGTCACCCCCATGTAAGTTATGGGGCAGTAACAGCACACTTTTGAAAACGTGTTTTTCAGCCCGAAATAAACGCGTTTTTTCAGACAACTGAATCCCTATGTAACTGCAAGGCTCAAAAGAGCCCACACACTCAGCTCTTAACCCCAGTGTGCAGAAAGTGTCAAAACGTGTTTTTCAGCAGAAATAAACATGTTTCTGCAAGTTTGGTCACCCCCATGTAAGTTATGGGGCAGTAACAGCACACTTTTGAAAACGTGTTTTTCAGCCCGAAATAAACGCGTTTTTTCAGACAACTGAATCCCTATGTAACTGCAAGGCTCAAAAGAGCCCACACACTCAGCTCTTAACCCCAGTGTGCAGAAAGTGTCAAAACATGATTTTCAGCAGAAATAAACATGTTTCTGCAAGTTTGGTCACCCCCATGTAAGTTATGGGGCAGTAACAGCACACTTTTGAAAACGTGTTTTTCAGCCCGAAATAAACGCGTTTTTTCAGACAACTGAATCCCTATGTAACTGCAAGACTCAGAAGAGCCCACACACTCAGCTCTTAACCCCAGTGTGCAGAAAGTGTCAAAACGTGTTTTTCAGCAGAAATAAACATGTTTCTGCAAGTTTGGTCACCCCCATGTAAGTTATGGGGCAGTAACAGCACACTTTTGAAAACGTGTTTTTCAGCCCGAAATAAACGCGTTTTTTCAGACAACTGAATCCCTATGTAACTGCAAGACTCAGAAGAGCCCACACACTCAGCTCTTAACCCCAGTGTGCAGAAAGTGTCAAAACGTGTTTTTCAGCAGAAATAAACATGTTTCTGCAAGTTTGGTCACCCCCATGTAAGTTATGGGGCAGTAACAGCACACTTTTGAAAACGTGTTTTTCAGCCCGAAATAAACGCGTTTTTTCAGACAACTGAATCCCTATGTAACTGCAAGACTCAGAAGAGCCCACACACTCAGCTCTTAACCCCAGTGTGCAGAAAGTGTCAAAACGTGTTTTTCAGCAGAAATAAACATGTTTCTGCAAGTTTGGTCACCCCCATGTAAGTTATGGGGCAGTAACAGCACACTTTTGAAAACGTGTTTTTCAGCCCGAAATAAACGCGTTTTTTCAGATAACTGAATCCCTATGTAACTGCAAGACTCAGAAGAGCCCACACACTCAGCTCTTAACCCCAGTGTGCAGAAAGTGTCAAAACGTGTTTTTCAGCAGAAATAAACATGTTTCTGCAAGTTTGGTCACCCCCATGTAAGTTATGGGGCAGTAACAGCACACTTTTGAAAACGTGTTTTTCAGCCCGAAATAAACGCGTTTTTTCAGACAACTGAATCCCTATGTAACTGCAAGGCTCAAAAGAGCCCACACACTCAGCTCTTAACCCCAGTGTGCAGAAAGTGTCAAAACGTGTTTTTCAGCAGAAATAAACATGTTTCTGCAAGTTTGGTCACCCCCATGTAAGTTATGGGGCAGTAACAGCACACTTTTGAAAACGTGTTTTTCAGCCCGAAATAAACGCGTTTTTTCAGACAACTGAATCCCTATGTAACTGCAAGACTCAGAAGAGCCCACACACTCAGCTCTTAACCCCAGTGTGCAGAAAGTGTCAAAACATGATTTTCAGCAGAAATAAACGTTTCTGCAAGTTTGGTCACCCCCATGTAAGTTATGGGGCAGTAACAGCACACTTTTGAAAACGTGTTTTTCAGCCCGAAATAAACGCGTTTTTTCAGACAACTGAATCCCTATGTAACTGCAAGGCTCAAAAGAGCCCACACACTCAGCTCTTAACCCCAGTGTGCAGAAAGTGTCAAAACGTGTTTTTCAGCAGAAATAAACATGTTTCTGCAAGTTTGGTCACCCCCATGTAAGTTATGGGGCAGTAACAGCACACTTTTGAAAACGTGTTTTTCAGCCCGAAATAAACGCGTTTTTTCAGACAACTGAATCCCTATGTAACTGCAAGGCTCAAAAGAGCCCACACACTCAGCTCTTAACCCCAGTGTGCAGAAAGTGTCAAAACGTGATTTTCAGCAGAAATAAACATGTTTCTGCAAGTTTGGTCAACCCCATGTAAGTTATGGGGCAGTAACAGCACACTTTTGAAAACGTGTTTTTCAGCCCGAAATAAACGCGTTTTTTCAGACAACTGAATCCCTATGTAACTGCAAGACTCAGAAGAGCCCACACACTCAGCTCTTAACCCCAGTGTGCAGAAAGTGTCAAAACGTGATTTTCAGCAGAAATAAACCTGTTTCTGCAAGTTTGGTCACCCCCATGTAAGTTATGGGGCAGTAACAGCACACTTTTGAAAACGTGTTTTTCAGCCCGAAATAAACGCGTTTTTTCAGACAACTGAATCCCTATGTAACTGCAAGGCTCAAAAGAGCCCACACACTCAGCTCTTAACCCCAGTGTGCAGAAAGTGTCAAAACATGATTTTCAGCAGAAATAAACATGTTTCTGCAAGTTTGGTCACCCCCATGTAAGTTATGGGGCAGTAACAGCACACTTTTGAAAACGTGTTTTTCAGCCTGAAATAAACACGTTTTTTCAGACAACTGAATCCCTATGTAACTGCAAGACTCAGAAGAGCCCACACACTCAGCTCTTAACCCCAGTGTGCAGAAAGTGTCAAAACGTGTTTTTCAGCAGAAATAAACATGTTTCTGCAAGTTTGGTCACCCCCATGTAAGTTATGGGGCAGTAACAGCACACTTTTGAAAACGTGTTTTTCAGCCCGAAATAAACGCGTTTTTTCAGACAACTGAATCCCTATGTAACTGCAAGACTCAGAAGAGCCCACACACTCAGCTCTTAACCCCAGTGTGCAGAAAGTGTCAAAACATGATTTTCAGCAGAAATAAACATGTTTCTGCAAGTTTGGTCACCCCCATGTAAGTTATGGGGCAGTAACAGCACACTTTTGAAAACGTGTTTTTCAGCCCGAAATAAACGCGTTTTTTCAGACAACTGAATCCCTATGTAACTGCAAGACTCAGAAGAGCCCACACACTCAGCTCTTAACCCCAGTGTGCAGAAAGTGTCAAAACGTGTTTTTCAGCAGAAATAAACATGTTTCTGCAAGTTTGGTCACCCCCATGTAAGTTATGGGGCAGTAACAGCACACTTTTGAAAACGTGTTTTTCAGCCCGAAATAAACGCGTTTTTTCAGACAACTGAATCCCTATGTAACTGCAAGACTCAGAAGAGTCCACACACTCAGCTCTTAACCCCAGTGTGCAGAAAGTGTCAAAACGTGTTTTTCAGCAGAAATAAACATGTTTCTGCAAGTTTGGTCACCCCCATGTAAGTTATGGGGCAGTAACAGCACACTTTTGAAAACGTGTTTTTCAGCCCGAAATAAACGCGTTTTTTCAGACAACTGAATCCCTATGTAACTGCAAGACTCAGAAGAGCCCACACACTCAGCTCTTAATCCCAGTGTGCAGAAAGTGTCAAAACGTGTTTTTCAGCAGAAATAAACATGTTTCTGCAAGTTTGGTCACCCCCATGTAAGTTATGGGGCAGTAACAGCACACTTTTGAAAACGTGTTTTTCAGCCCGAAATAAACGCGTTTTTTCAGACAACTGAATCCCTATGTAACTGCAAGACTCAGAAGAGCCCACACACTCAGCTCTTAACCCCAGTGTGCAGAAAGTGTCAAAACATGATTTTCAGCAGAAATAAACATGTTTCTGCAAGTTTGGTCACCCCCATGTAAGTTATGGGGCAGTAACAGCACACTTTTGAAAACGTGTTTTTCAGCCCGAAATAAACGCGTTTTTTCAGACAACTGAATCCCTATGTAACTGCAAGGCTCAAAAGAGCCCACACACTCAGCTCTTAACCCCAGTGTGCAGAAAGTGTCAAAACATGATTTTCAGCAGAAATAAACATGTTTCTGCAAGTTTGGTCACCCCCATGTAAGTTATGGGGCAGTAACAGCACACTTTTGAAAACGTGTTTTTCAGCCCGAAATAAACGCGTTTTTTCAGACAACTGAATCCCTATGTAACTGCAAGACTCAGAAGAGCCCACACACTCAGCTCTTAACCCCAGTGTGCAGAAAGTGTCAAAACGTGTTTTTCAGCAGAAATAAACATGTTTCTGCAAGTTTGGTCACTCCCATGTAAGTTATGGGGCAGTAACAGCACACTTTTGAAAACGTGTTTTTCAGCCTGAAATAAACACGTTTTTTCAGACAACTGAATCCCTATGTAACTGCAAGACTCAGAAGAGCCCACACACTCAGCTCTTAACCCCAGTGTGCAGAAAGTGTCAAAACATGATTTTCAGCAGAAATAAACATGTTTCTGCAAGTTTGGTCACCCCCATGTAAGTTATGGGGCAGTAACAGCACACTTTTGAAAACGTGTTTTTCAGCCCGAAATAAACGCGTTTTTTCAGACAACTGAATCCCTAAGTAACTGCAAGGCTCAAAAGAGCCCACACACTCAGCTCTTAACCCCAGTGTGCAGAAAGTGTCAAAACGTGTTTTTCAGCAGAAATAAACATGTTTCTGCAAGTTTGGTCACCCCCATGTAAGTTATGGGGCAGTAACAGCACACTTTTGAAAACGTGTTTTTCAGCCCGAAATAAACGCGTTTTTTCAGACAACTGAATCCCTATGTAACTGCAAGGCTCAAAAGAGCCCACACACTCAGCTCTTAACCCCAGTGTGCAGAAAGTGTCAAAACGTGTTTTTCAGCAGAAATAAACATGTTTCTGCAAGTTTGGTCACCCCCATGTAAGTTATGGGGCAGTAACAGCACACTTTTGAAAACGTGTTTTTCAGCCCGAAATAAACGCGTTTTTTCAGACAACTGAATCCCTATGTAACTGCAAGACTCAGAAGAGCCCACACACTCAGCTCTTAACCCCAGTGTGCAGAAAGTGTCAAAACATGATTTTCAGCAGAAATAAACATGTTTCTGCAAGTTTGGTCACCCCCATGTAAGTTATGGGGCAGTAACAGCACACTTTTGAAAACGTGTTTTTCAGCCCGAAATAAACGCGTTTTTTCAGACAACTGAATCCCTATGTAACTGCAAGACTCAGAAGAGCCCACACACTCAGCTCTTAACCCCAGTGTGCAGAAAGTGTCAAAACGTGATTTTCAGCAGAAATAAACATGTTTCTGCAAGTTTGGTCACCCCCATGTAAGTTATGGGGCAGTAACAGCACACTTTTGAAAACGTGTTTTTCAGCCCGAAATAAACGCGTTTTTTCAGACAACTGAATCCCTATGTAACTGCAAGACTCAGAAGAGCCCACACACTCAGCTCTTAACCCCACTGTGCAGAAAGTGTCAAAACGTGTTTTTCAGCAGAAATAAACATGTTTCTGCAAGTTTGGTCACCCCCATGTAAGTTATGGGGCAGTAACAGCACACTTTTGAAAACGTGTTTTTCAGCCCGAAATAAACGCGTTTTTTCAGACAACTGAATCCCTATGTAACTGCAAGGCTCAAAAGAGCCCACACACTCAGCTCTTAACCCCAGTGTGCAGAAAGTGTCAAAACGTGTTTTTCAGCAGAAATAAACATGTTTCTGCAAGTTTGGTCACCCCCATGTAAGTTATGGGGCAGTAACAGCACACTTTTGAAAACGTGTTTTTCAGCCCGAAATAAACGCGTTTTTTCAGACAACTGAATCCCTATGTAACTGCAAGACTCAGAAGAGCCCACACACTCAGCTCTTAACCCCAGTGTGCAGAAAGTGACAAAACATGATTTTCAGCAGAAATAAACATGTTTCTGCAAGTTTGGTCACCCCCATGTAAGTTATGGGGCAGTAACAGCACACTTTTGAAAACGTGTTTTTCAGCCCGAAATAAACGCGTTTTTTCAGACAACTGAATCCCTATGTAACTGCAAGGCTCAAAAGAGCCCACACACTCAGCTCTTAACCCCAGTGTGCAGAAAGTGTCAAAACGTGTTTTTCAGCAGAAATAAACATGTTTCTGCAAGTTTGGTCACCCCAATGTAAGTTATGGGGCAGTAACAGCACACTTTTGAAAACGTGTTTTTCAGCCCGAAATAAACGCGTTTTTTCAGACAACTGAATCCCTATGTAACTGCAAGGCTCAAAAGAGCCCACACACTCAGCTCTTAACCCCAGTGTGCAGAAAGTGTCAAAACATGATTTTCAGCAGAAATAAACATGTTTCTGCAAGTTTGGTCACCCCCATGTAAGTTATGGGGCAGTAACAGCACACTTTTGAAAACGTGTTTTTCAGCCCGAAATAAACGCGTTTTTTCAGACAACTGAATCCCTATGTAACTGCAAGACTCAGAAGAGCCCACACACTCAGCTCTTAACCCCAGTGTGCAGAAAGTGTCAAAACGTGTTTTTCAGCAGAAATAAACATGTTTCTGCAAGTTTGGTCACCCCCATGTAAGTTATGGGGCAGTAACAGCACACTTTTGAAAACGTGTTTTTCAGCCCGAAATAAACGCGTTTTTTCAGACAACTGAATCCCTATGTAACTGCAAGACTCAGAAGAGCCCACACACTCAGCTCTTAACCCCAGTGTGCAGAAAGTGTCAAAACATGATTTTCAGCAGAAATAAACATGTTTCTGCAAGTTTGGTCACCCCCATGTAAGTTATGGGGCAGTAACAGCACACTTTTGAAAACGTGTTTTTCAGCCCGAAATAAACGCGTTTTTTCAGACAACTGAATCCCTATGTAAGTGCAAGGCTCAAAAGAGCCCACACACTCAGCTCTTAACCCCAGTGTGCAGAAAGTGTCAAAACATGATTTTCAGCAGAAATAAACATGTTTCTGCAAGTTTGGTCACCCCCATGTAAGTTATGGGGCAGTAACAGCACACTTTTGAAAACGTGTTTTTCAGCCCGAAATAAACGCGTTTTTTCAGACAACTGAATCCCTATGTAACTGCAAGACTCAGAAGAGCCCACACACTCAGCTCTTAACCCCAGTGTGCAGAAAGTGTCAAAACGTGTTTTTCAGCAGAAATAAACATGTTTCTGCAAGTTTGGTCACCCCCATGTAAGTTATGGGGCAGTAACAGCACACTTTTTAAAACGTGTTTTTCAGCCCGAAAATAAACGCGTTTTTTCAGACAACTGAATCCCTATGTAACTGCAAGACTCAGAAGAGCCCACACACTCAGCTCTTAACCCCAGTGTGCAGAAAGTGTCAAAACGTGTTTTTCAGCAGAAATAAACATGTTTCTGCAAGTTTGGTCACCCCCATGTAAGTTATGGGGCAGTAACAGCACACTTTTGAAAACGTGTTTTTCAGCCCGAAATAAACGCGTTTTTTCAGACAACTGAATCCCTATGTAACTGCAAGGCTCAAAAGAGCCCACACACTCAGCTCTTAACCCCAGTGTGCAGAAAGTGTCAAAACATGATTTTCAGCAGAAATAAACATGTTTCTGCAAGTTTGGTCACCCCCATGTAAGTTATGGGGCAGTAACAGCACACTTTTGAAAACGTGTTTTTCAGCCCGAAATAAACGCGTTTTTTCAGACAACTGAATCCCTATGTAACTGCAAGACTCAGAAGAGTCCACACACTCAGCTCTTAACCCCAGTGTGCAGAAAGTGTCAAAACGTGTTTTTCAGCAGAAATAAACATGTTTCTGCAAGTTTGGTCACCCCCATGTAAGTTATGGGGCAGTAACAGCACACTTTTGAAAACGTGTTTTTCAGCCCGAAATAAACGCGTTTTTTCAGACAACTGAATCCCTATGTAACTGCAAGACTCAGAAGAGCCCACACACTCAGCTCTTAATCCCAGTGTGCAGAAAGTGTCAAAACGTGTTTTTCAGCAGAAATAAACATGTTTCTGCAAGTTTGGTCACCCCCATGTAAGTTATGGGGCAGTAACAGCACACTTTTGAAAACGTGTTTTTCAGCCCGAAATAAACGCGTTTTTTCAGACAACTGAATCCCTATGTAACTGCAAGACTCAGAAGAGCCCACACACTCAGCTCTTAACCCCAGTGTGCAGAAAGTGTCAAAACATGATTTTCAGCAGAAATAAACATGTTTCTGCAAGTTTGGTCACCCCCATGTAAGTTATGGGGCAGTAACAGCACACTTTTGAAAACGTGTTTTTCAGCCCGAAATAAACGCGTTTTTTCAGACAACTGAATCCCTATGTAACTGCAAGGCTCAAAAGAGCCCACACACTCAGCTCTTAACCCCAGTGTGCAGAAAGTGTCAAAACATGATTTTCAGCAGAAATAAACATGTTTCTGCAAGTTTGGTCACCCCCATGTAAGTTATGGGGCAGTAACAGCACACTTTTGAAAACGTGTTTTTCAGCCCGAAATAAACGCGTTTTTTCAGACAACTGAATCCCTATGTAACTGCAAGACTCAGAAGAGCCCACACACTCAGCTCTTAACCCCAGTGTGCAGAAAGTGTCAAAACGTGTTTTTCAGCAGAAATAAACATGTTTCTGCAAGTTTGGTCACTCCCATGTAAGTTATGGGGCAGTAACAGCACACTTTTGAAAACGTGTTTTTCAGCCTGAAATAAACACGTTTTTTCAGACAACTGAATCCCTATGTAACTGCAAGACTCAGAAGAGCCCACACACTCAGCTCTTAACCCCAGTGTGCAGAAAGTGTCAAAACATGATTTTCAGCAGAAATAAACATGTTTCTGCAAGTTTGGTCACCCCCATGTAAGTTATGGGGCAGTAACAGCACACTTTTGAAAACGTGTTTTTCAGCCCGAAATAAACGCGTTTTTTCAGACAACTGAATCCCTATGTAACTGCAAGGCTCAAAAGAGCCCACACACTCAGCTCTTAACCCCAGTGTGCAGAAAGTGTCAAAACGTGTTTTTCAGCAGAAATAAACATGTTTCTGCAAGTTTGGTCACCCCAATGTAAGTTATGGGGCAGTAACAGCACACTTTTGAAAACGTGTTTTTCAGCCCGAAATAAACGCGTTTTTTCAGACAACTGAATCCCTATGTAACTGCAAGGCTCAAAAGAGCCCACACACTCAGCTCTTAACCCCAGTGTGCAGAAAGTGTCAAAACATGATTTTCAGCAGAAATAAACATGTTTCTGCAAGTTTGGTCACCCCCATGTAAGTTATGGGGCAGTAACAGCACACTTTTGAAAACGTGTTTTTCAGCCCGAAATAAACGCGTTTTTTCAGACAACTGAATCCCTATGTAACTGCAAGACTCAGAAGAGCCCACACACTCAGCTCTTAACCCCAGTGTGCAGAAAGTGTCAAAACGTGTTTTTCAGCAGAAATAAACATGTTTCTGCAAGTTTGGTCACTCCCATGTAAGTTATGGGGCAGTAACAGCACACTTTTGAAAACGTGTTTTTCAGCCTGAAATAAACACGTTTTTTCAGACAACTGAATCCCTATGTAACTGCAAGACTCAGAAGAGCCCACACACTCAGCTCTTAACCCCAGTGTGCAGAAAGTGTCAAAACATGATTTTCAGCAGAAATAAACATGTTTCTGCAAGTTTGGTCACCCCCATGTAAGTTATGGGGCAGTAACAGCACACTTTTGAAAACGTGTTTTTCAGCCCGAAATAAACGCGTTTTTTCAGACAACTGAATCCCTAAGTAACTGCAAGGCTCAAAAGAGCCCACACACTCAGCTCTTAACCCCAGTGTGCAGAAAGTGTCAAAACGTGTTTTTCAGCAGAAATAAACATGTTTCTGCAAGTTTGGTCACCCCCATGTAAGTTATGGGGCAGTAACAGCACACTTTTGAAAACGTGTTTTTCAGCCCGAAATAAACGCGTTTTTTCAGACAACTGAATCCCTATGTAACTGCAAGGCTCAAAAGAGCCCACACACTCAGCTCTTAACCCCAGTGTGCAGAAAGTGTCAAAACGTGTTTTTCAGCAGAAATAAACATGTTTCTGCAAGTTTGGTCACCCCCATGTAAGTTATGGGGCAGTAACAGCACACTTTTGAAAACGTGTTTTTCAGCCCGAAATAAACGCGTTTTTTCAGACAACTGAATCCCTATGTAACTGCAAGACTCAGAAGAGCCCACACACTCAGCTCTTAACCCCAGTGTGCAGAAAGTGTCAAAACATGATTTTCAGCAGAAATAAACATGTTTCTGCAAGTTTGGTCACCCCCATGTAAGTTATGGGGCAGTAACAGCACACTTTTGAAAACGTGTTTTTCAGCCCGAAATAAACGCGTTTTTTCAGACAACTGAATCCCTATGTAACTGCAAGACTCAGAAGAGCCCACACACTCAGCTCTTAACCCCAGTGTGCAGAAAGTGTCAAAACGTGATTTTCAGCAGAAATAAACATGTTTCTGCAAGTTTGGTCACCCCCATGTAAGTTATGGGGCAGTAACAGCACACTTTTGAAAACGTGTTTTTCAGCCCGAAATAAACGCGTTTTTTCAGACAACTGAATCCCTATGTAACTGCAAGACTCAGAAGAGCCCACACACTCAGCTCTTAACCCCACTGTGCAGAAAGTGTCAAAACGTGTTTTTCAGCAGAAATAAACATGTTTCTGCAAGTTTGGTCACCCCCATGTAAGTTATGGGGCAGTAACAGCACACTTTTGAAAACGTGTTTTTCAGCCCGAAATAAACGCGTTTTTTCAGACAACTGAATCCCTATGTAACTGCAAGGCTCAAAAGAGCCCACACACTCAGCTCTTAACCCCAGTGTGCAGAAAGTGTCAAAACGTGTTTTTCAGCAGAAATAAACATGTTTCTGCAAGTTTGGTCACCCCCATGTAAGTTATGGGGCAGTAACAGCACACTTTTGAAAACGTGTTTTTCAGCCCGAAATAAACGCGTTTTTTCAGACAACTGAATCCCTATGTAACTGCAAGACTCAGAAGAGCCCACACACTCAGCTCTTAACCCCAGTGTGCAGAAAGTGACAAAACATGATTTTCAGCAGAAATAAACATGTTTCTGCAAGTTTGGTCACCCCCATGTAAGTTATGGGGCAGTAACAGCACACTTTTGAAAACGTGTTTTTCAGCCCGAAATAAACGCGTTTTTTCAGACAACTGAATCCCTATGTAACTGCAAGGCTCAAAAGAGCCCACACACTCAGCTCTTAACCCCAGTGTGCAGAAAGTGTCAAAACGTGTTTTTCAGCAGAAATAAACATGTTTCTGCAAGTTTGGTCACCCCAATGTAAGTTATGGGGCAGTAACAGCACACTTTTGAAAACGTGTTTTTCAGCCCGAAATAAACGCGTTTTTTCAGACAACTGAATCACTATGTAACTGCAAGGCTCAAAAGAGCCCACACACTCAGCTCTTAACCCCAGTGTGCAGAAAGTGTCAAAACATGATTTTCAGCAGAAATAAACATGTTTCTGCAAGTTTGGTCACCCCCATGTAAGTTATGGGGCAGTAACAGCACACTTTTGAAAACGTGTTTTTCAGCCCGAAATAAACGCGTTTTTTCAGACAACTGAATCCCTATGTAACTGCAAGACTCAGAAGAGCCCACACACTCAGCTCTTAACCCCAGTGTGCAGAAAGTGTCAAAACGTGTTTTTCAGCAGAAATAAACATGTTTCTGCAAGTTTGGTCACCCCCATGTAAGTTATGGGGCAGTAACAGCACACTTTTGAAAACGTGTTTTTCAGCCCGAAATAAACGCGTTTTTTCAGACAACTGAATCCCTATGTAACTGCAAGACTCAGAAGAGCCCACACACTCAGCTCTTAACCCCAGTGTGCAGAAAGTGTCAAAACATGATTTTCAGCAGAAATAAACATGTTTCTGCAAGTTTGGTCACCCCCATGTAAGTTATGGGGCAGTAACAGCACACTTTTGAAAACGTGTTTTTCAGCCCGAAATAAACGCGTTTTTTCAGACAACTGAATCCCTATGTAAGTGCAAGGCTCAAAAGAGCCCACACACTCAGCTCTTAACCCCAGTGTGCAGAAAGTGTCAAAACATGATTTTCAGCAGAAATAAACATGTTTCTGCAAGTTTGGTCACCCCCATGTAAGTTATGGGGCAGTAACAGCACACTTTTGAAAACGTGTTTTTCAGCCCGAAATAAACGCGTTTTTTCAGACAACTGAATCCCTATGTAACTGCAAGACTCAGAAGAGCCCACACACTCAGCTCTTAACCCCAGTGTGCAGAAAGTGTCAAAACGTGTTTTTCAGCAGAAATAAACATGTTTCTGCAAGTTTGGTCACCCCCATGTAAGTTATGGGGCAGTAACAGCACACTTTTTAAAACGTGTTTTTCAGCCCGAAAATAAACGCGTTTTTTCAGACAACTGAATCCCTATGTAACTGCAAGACTCAGAAGAGCCCACACACTCAGCTCTTAACCCCAGTGTGCAGAAAGTGTCAAAACGTGTTTTTCAGCAGAAATAAACATGTTTCTGCAAGTTTGGTCACCCCCATGTAAGTTATGGGGCAGTAACAGCACACTTTTGAAAACGTGTTTTTCAGCCCGAAATAAACGCGTTTTTTCAGACAACTGAATCCCTATGTAACTGCAAGGCTCAAAAGAGCCCACACACTCAGCTCTTAACCCCAGTGTGCAGAAAGTGTCAAAACATGATTTTCAGCAGAAATAAACATGTTTCTGCAAGTTTGGTCACCCCCATGTAAGTTATGGGGCAGTAACAGCACACTTTTGAAAACGTGTTTTTCAGCCCGAAATAAACGCGTTTTTTCAGACAACTGAATCCCTATGTAACTGCAAGACTCAGAAGAGCCCACACACTCAGCTCTTAACCCCAGTGTGCAGAAAGTGTCAAAACGTGTTTTTCAGCAGAAATAAACATGTTTCTGCAAGTTTGGTCACCCCCATGTAAGTTATGGGGCAGTAACAGCACACTTTTGAAAACGTGTTTTTCAGCCCGAAATAAACGCGTTTTTTCAGACAACTGAATCCCTATGTAACTGCAAGACTCAGAAGAGCCCACACACTCAGCTCTTAACCCCAGTGTGCAGAAAGTGTCAAAACATGATTTTCAGCAGAAATAAACATGTTTCTGCAAGTTTGGTCACCCCCATGTAAGTTATGGGGCAGTAACAGCACACTTTTGAAAACGTGTTTTTCAGCCCGAAATAAACGCGTTTTTTCAGACAACTGAATCCCTATGTAACTGCAAGGCTCAAAAGAGCCCACACACTCAGCTCTTAACCCCAGTGTGCAGAAAGTGTCAAAACGTGTTTTTCAGCAGAAATAAACATGTTTCTGCAAGTTTGGTCACCCCCATGTAAGTTATGGGGCAGTAACAGCACACTTTTGAAAACGTGTTTTTCAGCCCGAAATAAACGCGTTTTTTCAGACAACTGAATCCCTATGTAACTGCAAGGCTCAAAAGAGCCCACACACTCAGCTCTTAACCCCAGTGTGCAGAAAGTGTCAAAACATGATTTTCAGCAGAAATAAACATGTTTCTGCAAGTTTGGTCACCCCCATGTAAGTTATGGGGCAGTAACAGCACACTTTTGAAAACGTGTTTTTCAGCCCGAAATAAACGCGTTTTTTCAGACAACTGAATCCCTATGTAACTGCAAGGCTCAAAAGAGCCCACACACTCAGCTCTTAACCCCAGTGTGCAGAAAGTGTCAAAACGTGTTTTTCAGCAGAAATAAACATGTTTCTGCAAGTTTGGTCACCCCCATGTAAGTTATGGGGCAGTAACAGCACACTTTTGAAAACGTGTTTTTCAGCCCGAAATAAACGCGTTTTTTCAGACAACTGAATCCCTATGTAACTGCAAGGCTCAAAAGAGCCCACACACTCAGCTCTTAACCCCAGTGTGCAGAAAGTGTCAAAACATGATTTTCAGCAGAAATAAACATGTTTCTGCAATTTTGGTCACCCCCATGTAATTTATGGGGCAGTAACAGCACACTTTTGAAAACGTGTTTTTCAGCCCGAAATAAACGCGTTTTTTCAGACAACTGAATCCCTATGTAACTGCAAGACTCAGAAGAGCCCACACACTCAGCTCTTAACCCCAGTGTGCAGAAAGTGTCAAAACGTGTTTTTCAGCAGAAATAAACATGTTTCTGCAAGTTTGGTCACCCCCATGTAAGTTATGGGGCAGTAACAGCACACTTTTGAAAACGTGTTTTTCAGCCTGAAATAAACACGTTTTTTCAGACAACTGAATCCCTATGTAACTGCAAGGCTCAAAAGAGCCCACACACTCAGCTCTTAACCCCAGTGTGCAGAAAGTGTCAAAACATGATTTTCAGCAGAAATAAACATGTTTCTGCAAGTTTGGTCACCCCCATGTAAGTTATGGGGCAGTAACAGCACACTTTTGAAAACGTGTTTTTCAGCCCGAAATAAACGCGTTTTTTCAGACAACTGAATCCCTATGTAACTGCAAGACTCAGAAGAGCCCACACACTCAGCTCTTAACCCCAGTGTGCAGAAAGTGTCAAAACGTGTTTTTCAGCAGAAATAAACATGTTTCTGCAAGTTTGGTCACCCCCATGTAAGTTATGGGGCAGTAACAGCACACTTTTGAAAACGTGTTTTTCAGCCCGAAATAAACGCGTTTTTTCAGACAACTGAATCCCTATGTAACTGCAAGACTCAGAAGAGCCCACACACTCAGCTCTTAACCCCAGTGTGCAGAAAGTGTCAAAACGTGTTTTTCAGCAGAAATAAACATGTTTCTGCAAGTTTGGTCACTCCCATGTAAGTTATGGGGCAGTAACAGCACACTTTTGAAAACGTGTTTTTCAGCCCGAAATAAACGCGTTTTTTCAGACAACTGAATCCCTATGTAACTGCAAGACTCAGAAGAGCCCACACACTCAGCTCTTAACCCCAGTGTGCAGAAAGTGTCAAAACGTGTTTTTCAGCAGAAATAAACATGTTTCTGCAAGTTTGGTCACCCCCATGTAAGTTATGGGGCAGTAACAGCACACTTTTGAAAACGTGTTTTTCAGCCCGAAATAAACGCGTTTTTTCAGACAACTGAATCCCTATGTAAGTGCAAGGCTCAAAAGAGCCCACACACTCAGCTCTTAACCCCAGTGTGCAGAAAGTGTCAAAACGTGTTTTTCAGCAGAAATAAACATGTTTCTGCAAGTTTGGTCACCCCCATGTAAGTTATGGGGCAGTAACAGCACACTTTTGAAAACGTGTTTTTCAGCCCGAAATAAACGCGTTTTTTCAGACAACTGAATCCCTATGTAACTGCAAGACTCAGAAGAGCCCACACACTCAGCTCTTAACCCCAGTGTGCAGAAAGTGTCAAAACGTGTTTTTCAGCAGAAATAAACATGTTTCTGCAAATTTGGTCACCCCCATGTAAGTTATGGGGCAGTAACAGCACACTTTTGAAAACGTGTTTTTCAGCCCGAAATAAACGCGTTTTTTCAGACAACTGAATCCCTATGTAACTGCAAGGCTCAAAAGAGCCCACACACTCAGCTCTTAACCCCAGTGTGCAGAAAGTGTCAAAACATGATTTTCAGCAGAAATAAACATGTTTCTGCAAGTTTGGTCACCCCCATGTAAGTTATGGGGCAGTAACAGCACACTTTTGAAAACGTGTTTTTCAGCCCGAAATAAACGCGTTTTTTCAGACAACTGAATCCCTATGTAACTGCAAGACTCAGAAGAGCCCACACACTCAGCTCTTAACCCCAGTGTGCAGAAAGTGTCAAAACGTGTTTTTCAGCAGAAATAAACATGTTTCTGCAAGTTTGGTCACCCCCATGTAAGTTATGGGGCAGTAACAGCACACTTTTGAAAACGTGTTTTTCAGCCCGAAATAAACGCGTTTTTTCAGACAACTGAATCCCTATGTAACTGCAAGACTCAGAAGAGCCCACACACTCAGCTCTTAACCCCAGTGTGCAGAAAGTGTCAAAACGTGTTTTTCAGCAGAAATAAACATGTTTCTGCAACTTTGGTCACCCCCATGTAAGTTATGGGGCAGTAACAGCACACTTTTGAAAACGTGTTTTTCAGCCCGAAATAAACGCGTTTTTTCAGACAACTGAATCCCTATGTAACTGCAAGACTCAGAAGAGCCCACACACTCAGCTCTTAACCCCAGTGTGCAGAAAGTGTCAAAACGTGTTTTTCAGCAGAAATAAACATGTTTCTGCAACTTTGGTCACCCCCATGTAAGTTATGGGGCAGTAACAGCACACTTTTGAAAACGTGTTTTTCAGCCCGAAATAAACGCGTTTTTTCAGACAACTGAATCCCTATGTAACTGCAAGACTCAGAAGAGCCCACACACTCAGCTCTTAACCCCAGTGTGCAGAAAGTGTCAAAACGTGTTTTTCAGCAGAAATAAACATGTTTCTGCAAGTTTGGTCACCCCCATGTAAGTTATGGGGCAGTAACAGCACACTTTTGAAAACGTGTTTTTCAGCCCGAAATAAACGCGTTTTTTCAGACAACTGAATCCCTATGTAACTGCAAGGCTCAAAAGAGCCCACACACTCAGCTCTTAACCCCAGTGTGCAGAAAGTGTCAAAACGTGTTTTTCAGCAGAAATAAACATGTTTCTGCAAGTTTGGTCACCCCCATGTAAGTTATGGGGCAGTAACAGCACACTTTTGAAAACGTGTTTTTCAGCCCGAAATAAACGCGTTTTTTCAGACAACTGAATCCCTATGTAACTGCAAGACTCAGAAGAGCCCACACACTCAGCTCTTAACCCCAGTGTGCAGAAAGTGTCAAAACGTGTTTTTCAGCAGAAATAAACATGTTTCTGCAAGTTTGGTCACCCCCATGTAAGTTATGGGGCAGTAACAGCACACTTTTGAAAACGTGTTTTTCAGCCCGAAATAAACGCGTTTTTTCAGACAACTGAATCCCTAAGTAACTGCAAGACTCAGAAGAGCCCACACACTCAGCTCTTAACCCCAGTGTGCAGAAAGTGTCAAAACGTGTTTTTCAGCAGAAATAAACATGTTTCTGCAAGTTTGGTCACCCCCATGTAAGTTATGGGGCAGTAACAGCACACTTTTGAAAACGTGTTTTTCAGCCTGAAATAAACACGTTTTTTCACACAACTGAATCCCTATGTAACTGCAAGACTCAAAAGAGCCCACACACTCAGCTCTTAACCCCAGTGTGCAGAAAGTGTCAAAACATGATTTTCAGCAGAAATAAACATGTTTCTGCAAGTTTGGTCACCCCCATGTAAGTTATGGGGCAGTAACAGCACACTTTTGAAAACGTGTTTTTCAGCCCGAAATAAACGCGTTTTTTCAGACAACTGAATCCCTATGTAACTGCAAGACTCAGAAGAGCCCACACACTCAGCTCTTAACCCCAGTGTGCAGAAAGTGTCAAAACGTGTTTTTCAGCAGAAATAAACATATTTCTGCAAGTTTGGTCACCCCCATGTAAGTTATGGGGCAGTAACAGCACACTTTTGAAAAAGTGTTTTTCAGCCCGAAATAAACGCGTTTTTTCAGACAACTGAATCCCTATGTAACTGCAAGGCTCAAAAGAGCCCACACACTCAGCTCTTAACCCCAGTGTGCAGAAAGTGTCAAAACGTGTTTTTCAGCAGAAATAAACATGTTTCTGCAAGTTTGGTCACCCCCATGTAAGTTATGGGGCAGTAACAGCACACTTTTGAAAACGTGTTTTTCAGCCCGAAATAAACGCGTTTTTTCAGACAACTGAATCCCTATGTAACTGCAAGACTCAGAAGAGCCCACACACTCAGCTCTTAACCCCAGTGTGCAGAAAGTGTCAAAACATGATTTTCAGCAGAAATAAACATGTTTCTGCAAGTTTGGTCACCCCCATGTAAGTTATGGGGCAGTAACAGCACACTTTTGAAAACGTGTTTTTCAGCCCGAAATAAACGCGTTTTTTCAGACAACTGAATCCCTATGTAACTGCAAGACTCAGAAGAGCCCACACACTCAGCTCTTAACCCCAGTGTGCAGAAAGTGTCAAAACGTGTTTTTCAGCAGAAATAAACATGTTTCTGCAAGTTTGGTCACCCCCATGTAAGTTATGGGGCAGTAACAGCACACTTTTGAAAACGTGTTTTTCAGCCCGAAATAAACGCGTTTTTTCAGACAACTGAATCCCTATGTAACTGCAAGACTCAGAAGAGCCCACACACTCAGCTCTTAACCCCAGTGTGCAGAAAGTGTCAAAACGTGTTTTTCAGCAGAAATAAACATGTTTCTGCAAGTTTGGTCACCCCCATGTAAGTTATGGGGCAGTAACAGCACACTTTTGAAAACGTGTTTTTCAGCCCGAAATAAACGCGTTTTTTCAGACAACTGAATCCCTATGTAACTGCAAGGCTCAAAAGAGCCCACACACTCAGCTCTTAACCCCAGTGTGCAGAAAGTGTCAAAACATGATTTTCAGCAGAAATAAACATGTTTCTGCAAGTTTGGTCACCCCCATGTAAGTTATGGGGCAGTAACAGCACACTTTTGAAAACGTGTTTTTCAGCCCGAAATAAACGCGTTTTTTCAGACAACTGAATCCCTATGTAACTGCAAGACTCAGAAGAGCCCACACACTCAGCTCTTAACCCCAGTGTGCAGAAAGTGTCAAAACGTGTTTTTCAGCAGAAATAAACATGTTTCTGCAAGTTTGGTCACCCCCATGTAAGTTATGGGGCAGTAACAGCACACTTTTGAAAACGTGTTTTTCAGCCCGAAATAAACGCGTTTTTTCAGACAACTGAATCCCTATGTAAGTGCAAGGCTCAAAAGAGCCCACACACTCAGCTCTTAACCCCAGTGTGCAGAAAGTGTCAAAACGTGTTTTTCAGCAGAAATAAACATGTTTCTGCAAGTTTGGTCACCCCCATGTAAGTTATGGGGCAGTAACAGCACACTTTTGAAAACGTGTTTTTCAGCCCGAAATAAACGCGTTTTTTCAGACAACTGAATCCCTATGTAACTGCAAGACTCAGAAGAGCCCACACACTCAGCTCTTAACCCCAGTGTGCAGAAAGTGTCAAAACGTGTTTTTCAGCAGAAATAAACATGTTTCTGCAAATTTGGTCACCCCCATGTAAGTTATGGGGCAGTAACAGCACACTTTTGAAAACGTGTTTTTCAGCCCGAAATAAACGCGTTTTTTCAGACAACTGAATCCCTATGTAACTGCAAGGCTCAAAAGAGCCCACACACTCAGCTCTTAACCCCAGTGTGCAGAAAGTGTCAAAACATGATTTTCAGCAGAAATAAACATGTTTCTGCAAGTTTGGTCACCCCCATGTAAGTTATGGGGCAGTAACAGCACACTTTTGAAAACGTGTTTTTCAGCCCGAAATAAACGCGTTTTTTCAGACAACTGAATCCCTATGTAACTGCAAGACTCAGAAGAGCCCACACACTCAGCTCTTAACCCCAGTGTGCAGAAAGTGTCAAAACGTGTTTTTCAGCAGAAATAAACATGTTTCTGCAAGTTTGGTCACCCCCATGTAAGTTATGGGGCAGTAACAGCACACTTTTGAAAACGTGTTTTTCAGCCCGAAATAAACGCGTTTTTTCAGACAACTGAATCCCTATGTAACTGCAAGGCTCAAAAGAGCCCACACACTCAGCTCTTAACCCCAGTGTGCAGAAAGTGTCAAAACGTGTTTTTCAGCAGAAATAAACATGTTTCTGCAAGTTTGGTCACCCCCATGTAAGTTATGGGGCAGTAACAGCACACTTTTGAAAACGTGTTTTTCAGCCCGAAATAAACGCGTTTTTTCAGACAACTGAATCCCTATGTAACTGCAAGACTCAGAAGAGCCCACACACTCAGCTCTTAACCCCAGTGTGCAGAAAGTGTCAAAACATGATTTTCAGCAGAAATAAACGTTTCTGCAAGTTTGGTCACCCCCATGTAAGTTATGGGGCAGTAACAGCACACTTTTGAAAACGTGTTTTTCAGCCCGAAATAAACGCGTTTTTTCAGACAACTGAATCCCTATGTAACTGCAAGGCTCAAAAGAGCCCACACACTCAGCTCTTAACCCCAGTGTGCAGAAAGTGTCAAAACGTGTTTTTCAGCAGAAATAAACATGTTTCTGCAAGTTTGGTCACTCCCATGTAAGTTATGGGGCAGTAACAGCACACTTTTGAAAACGTGTTTTTCAGCCTGAAATAAACACGTTTTTTCAGACAACTGAATCCCTATGTAACTGCAAGACTCAGAAGAGCCCACACACTCAGCTCTTAACCCCAGTGTGCAGAAAGTGTCAAAACATGATTTTCAGCAGAAATAAACATGTTTCTGCAAATTTGGTCACCCCCATGTAAGTTATGGGGCAGTAACAGCACACTTTTGAAAACGTGTTTTTCAGCCCGAAATAAACGCGTTTTTTCAGACAACTGAATCCCTATGTAACTGCAAGACTCAGAAGAGCCCACACACTCAGCTCTTAACCCCAGTGTGCAGAAAGTGTCAAAACATGATTTTCAGCAGAAATAAACGTTTCTGCAAGTTTGGTCACCCCCATGTAAGTTATGGGGCAGTAACAGCACACTTTTGAAAACGTGTTTTTCAGCCCGAAATAAACGCGTTTTTTCAGACAACTGAATCCCTATCTAACTGCAAGGCTCAAAAGAGCCCACACACTCAGCTCTTAACCCCAGTGTGCAGAAAGTGTCAAAACGTGTTTTTCAGCAGAAATAAACATGTTTCTGCAAGTTTGGTCACCCCCATGTAAGTTATGGGGCAGTAACAGCACACTTTTGAAATCGTGTTTTTCAGCCCGAAATAAACGCGTTTTTTCAGACAACTGAATCCCTATGTAACTGCAAGGCTCAAAAGAGCCCACACACTCAGCTCTTAACCCCAGTGTGCAGAAAGTGTCAAAACGTGATTTTCAGCAGAAATAAACATGTTTCTGCAAGTTTGGTCAACCCCATGTAAGTTATGGGGCAGTAACAGCACACTTTTGAAAACGTGTTTTTCAGCCCGAAATAAACGCGTTTTTTCAGACAACTGAATCCCTATGTAACTGCAAGACTCAGAAGAGCCCACACACTCAGCTCTTAACCCCAGTGTGCAGAAAGTGTCAAAACGTGATTTTCAGCAGAAATAAACCTGTTTCTGCAAGTTTGGTCACCCCCATGTAAGTTATGGGGCAGTAACAGCACACTTTTGAAAACGTGTTTTTCAGCCCGAAATAAACGCGTTTTTTCAGACAACTGAATCCCTATGTAACTGCAAGGCTCAAAAGAGCCCACACACTCAGCTCTTAACCCCAGTGTGCAGAAAGTGTCAAAACATGATTTTCAGCAGAAATAAACATGTTTCTGCAAGTTTGGTCAC
Source organism: Lepisosteus platostomus (assembly GCF_059453375.1). Classification (NCBI taxonomy): domain Eukaryota; kingdom Metazoa; phylum Chordata; class Actinopteri; order Semionotiformes; family Lepisosteidae; genus Lepisosteus; species Lepisosteus platostomus. The sequence continues at coordinate 37,474,629 of NC_142614.1, read as the reverse complement.
CCCCATGTAAGTTATGGGGCAGTAACAGCACACTTTTGAAAACGTGTTTTTCAGCCCGAAATAAACGCGTTTTTTCAGACAACTGAATCCCTATGTAACTGCAAGACTCAGAAGAGCCCACACACTCAGCTCTTAACCCCAGTGTGCAGAAAGTGTCAAAACGTGTTTTTCAGCAGAAATAAACATGTTTCTGCAAGTTTGGTCACTCCCATGTAAGTTATGGGGCAGTAACAGCACACTTTTGAAAACGTGTTTTTCAGCCTGAAATAAACACGTTTTTTCAGACAACTGAATCCCTATGTAACTGCAAGACTCAGAAGAGCCCACACACTCAGCTCTTAACCCCAGTGTGCAGAAAGTGTCAAAACATGATTTTCAGCAGAAATAAACATGTTTCTGCAAGTTTGGTCACCCCCATGTAAGTTATGGGGCAGTAACAGCACACTTTTGAAAACGTGTTTTTCAGCCCGAAATAAACGCGTTTTTTCAGACAACTGAATCCCTATGTAACTGCAAGGCTCAAAAGAGCCCACACACTCAGCTCTTAACCCCAGTGTGCAGAAAGTGTCAAAACGTGTTTTTCAGCAGAAATAAACATGTTTCTGCAAGTTTGGTCACCCCAATGTAAGTTATGGGGCAGTAACAGCACACTTTTGAAAACGTGTTTTTCAGCCCGAAATAAACGCGTTTTTTCAGACAACTGAATCCCTATGTAACTGCAAGGCTCAAAAGAGCCCACACACTCAGCTCTTAACCCCAGTGTGCAGAAAGTGTCAAAACATGATTTTCAGCAGAAATAAACATGTTTCTGCAAGTTTGGTCACCCCCATGTAAGTTATGGGGCAGTAACAGCACACTTTTGAAAACGTGTTTTTCAGCCCGAAATAAACGCGTTTTTTCAGACAACTGAATCCCTATGTAACTGCAAGACTCAGAAGAGCCCACACACTCAGCTCTTAACCCCAGTGTGCAGAAAGTGTCAAAACGTGTTTTTCAGCAGAAATAAACATGTTTCTGCAAGTTTGGTCACTCCCATGTAAGTTATGGGGCAGTAACAGCACACTTTTGAAAACGTGTTTTTCAGCCTGAAATAAACACGTTTTTTCAGACAACTGAATCCCTATGTAACTGCAAGACTCAGAAGAGCCCACACACTCAGCTCTTAACCCCAGTGTGCAGAAAGTGTCAAAACATGATTTTCAGCAGAAATAAACATGTTTCTGCAAGTTTGGTCACCCCCATGTAAGTTATGGGGCAGTAACAGCACACTTTTGAAAACGTGTTTTTCAGCCCGAAATAAACGCGTTTTTTCAGACAACTGAATCCCTATGTAACTGCAAGGCTCAAAAGAGCCCACACACTCAGCTCTTAACCCCAGTGTGCAGAAAGTGTCAAAACGTGTTTTTCAGCAGAAATAAACATGTTTCTGCAAGTTTGGTCACCCCCATGTAAGTTATGGGGCAGTAACAGCACACTTTTGAAAACGTGTTTTTCAGCCCGAAATAAACGCGTTTTTTCAGACAACTGAATCCCTATGTAACTGCAAGGCTCAAAAGAGCCCACACACTCAGCTCTTAACCCCAGTGTGCAGAAAGTGTCAAAACGTGTTTTTCAGCAGAAATAAACATGTTTCTGCAAGTTTGGTCACCCCCATGTAAGTTATGGGGCAGTAACAGCACACTTTTGAAAACGTGTTTTTCAGCCCGAAATAAACGCGTTTTTTCAGACAACTGAATCCCTATGTAACTGCAAGACTCAGAAGAGCCCACACACTCAGCTCTTAACCCCAGTGTGCAGAAAGTGTCAAAACATGATTTTCAGCAGAAATAAACATGTTTCTGCAAGTTTGGTCACCCCCATGTAAGTTATGGGGCAGTAACAGCACACTTTTGAAAACGTGTTTTTCAGCCCGAAATAAACGCGTTTTTTCAGACAACTGAATCCCTATGTAACTGCAAGACTCAGAAGAGCCCACACACTCAGCTCTTAACCCCAGTGTGCAGAAAGTGTCAAAACGTGTTTTTCAGCAGAAATAAACATGTTTCTGCAAGTTTGGTCACCCCCATGTAAGTTATGGGGCAGTAACAGCACACTTTTGAAAACGTGTTTTTCAGCCCGAAATAAACGCGTTTTTTCAGACAACTGAATCCCTATGTAACTGCAAGACTCAGAAGAGCCCACACACTCAGCTCTTAACCCCAGTGTGCAGAAAGTGTCAAAACGTGTTTTTCAGCAGAAATAAACATGTTTCTGCAAGTTTGGTCACCCCCATGTAAGTTATGGGGCAGTAACAGCACACTTTTGAAAACGTGTTTTTCAGCCCGAAATAAACGCGTTTTTTCAGACAACTGAATCCCTATGTAACTGCAAGGCTCAAAAGAGCCCACACACTCAGCTCTTAACCCCAGTGTGCAGAAAGTGTCAAAACATGATTTTCAGCAGAAATAAACATGTTTCTGCAAGTTTGGTCACCCCCATGTAAGTTATGGGGCAGTAACAGCACACTTTTGAAAACGTGTTTTTCAGCCCGAAATAAACGCGTTTTTTCAGACAACTGAATCCCTATGTAACTGCAAGACTCAGAAGAGCCCACACACTCAGCTCTTAACCCCAGTGTGCAGAAAGTGTCAAAACGTGTTTTTCAGCAGAAATAAACATGTTTCTGCAAGTTTGGTCACCCCCATGTAAGTTATGGGGCAGTAACAGCACACTTTTGAAAACGTGTTTTTCAGCCCGAAATAAACGCGTTTTTTCAGACAACTGAATCCCTATGTAAGTGCAAGGCTCAAAAGAGCCCACACACTCAGCTCTTAACCCCAGTGTGCAGAAAGTGTCAAAACGTGTTTTTCAGCAGAAATAAACATGTTTCTGCAAGTTTGGTCACCCCCATGTAAGTTATGGGGCAGTAACAGCACACTTTTGAAAACGTGTTTTTCAGCCCGAAATAAACGCGTTTTTTCAGACAACTGAATCCCTATGTAACTGCAAGACTCAGAAGAGCCCACACACTCAGCTCTTAACCCCAGTGTGCAGAAAGTGTCAAAACGTGTTTTTCAGCAGAAATAAACATGTTTCTGCAAATTTGGTCACCCCCATGTAAGTTATGGGGCAGTAACAGCACACTTTTGAAAACGTGTTTTTCAGCCCGAAATAAACGCGTTTTTTCAGACAACTGAATCCCTATGTAACTGCAAGGCTCAAAAGAGCCCACACACTCAGCTCTTAACCCCAGTGTGCAGAAAGTGTCAAAACATGATTTTCAGCAGAAATAAACATGTTTCTGCAAGTTTGGTCACCCCCATGTAAGTTATGGGGCAGTAACAGCACACTTTTGAAAACGTGTTTTTCAGCCCGAAATAAACGCGTTTTTTCAGACAACTGAATCCCTATGTAACTGCAAGACTCAGAAGAGCCCACACACTCAGCTCTTAACCCCAGTGTGCAGAAAGTGTCAAAACGTGTTTTTCAGCAGAAATAAACATGTTTCTGCAAGTTTGGTCACCCCCATGTAAGTTATGGGGCAGTAACAGCACACTTTTGAAAACGTGTTTTTCAGCCCGAAATAAACGCGTTTTTTCAGACAACTGAATCCCTATGTAACTGCAAGGCTCAAAAGAGCCCACACACTCAGCTCTTAACCCCAGTGTGCAGAAAGTGTCAAAACGTGTTTTTCAGCAGAAATAAACATGTTTCTGCAAGTTTGGTCACCCCCATGTAAGTTATGGGGCAGTAACAGCACACTTTTGAAAACGTGTTTTTCAGCCCGAAATAAACGCGTTTTTTCAGACAACTGAATCCCTATGTAACTGCAAGACTCAGAAGAGCCCACACACTCAGCTCTTAACCCCAGTGTGCAGAAAGTGTCAAAACATGATTTTCAGCAGAAATAAACGTTTCTGCAAGTTTGGTCACCCCCATGTAAGTTATGGGGCAGTAACAGCACACTTTTGAAAACGTGTTTTTCAGCCCGAAATAAACGCGTTTTTTCAGACAACTGAATCCCTATGTAACTGCAAGGCTCAAAAGAGCCCACACACTCAGCTCTTAACCCCAGTGTGCAGAAAGTGTCAAAACGTGTTTTTCAGCAGAAATAAACATGTTTCTGCAAGTTTGGTCACTCCCATGTAAGTTATGGGGCAGTAACAGCACACTTTTGAAAACGTGTTTTTCAGCCTGAAATAAACACGTTTTTTCAGACAACTGAATCCCTATGTAACTGCAAGACTCAGAAGAGCCCACACACTCAGCTCTTAACCCCAGTGTGCAGAAAGTGTCAAAACATGATTTTCAGCAGAAATAAACATGTTTCTGCAAGTTTGGTCACCCCCATGTAAGTTATGGGGCAGTAACAGCACACTTTTGAAAACGTGTTTTTCAGCCCGAAATAAACGCGTTTTTTCAGACAACTGAATCCCTATGTAACTGCAAGACTCAGAAGAGCCCACACACTCAGCTCTTAACCCCAGTGTGCAGAAAGTGTCAAAACATGATTTTCAGCAGAAATAAACGTTTCTGCAAGTTTGGTCACCCCCATGTAAGTTATGGGGCAGTAACAGCACACTTTTGAAAACGTGTTTTTCAGCCCGAAATAAACGCGTTTTTTCAGACAACTGAATCCCTATCTAACTGCAAGGCTCAAAAGAGCCCACACACTCAGCTCTTAACCCCAGTGTGCAGAAAGTGTCAAAACGTGTTTTTCAGCAGAAATAAACATGTTTCTGCAAGTTTGGTCACCCCCATGTAAGTTATGGGGCAGTAACAGCACACTTTTGAAATCGTGTTTTTCAGCCCGAAATAAACGCGTTTTTTCAGACAACTGAATCCCTATGTAACTGCAAGGCTCAAAAGAGCCCACACACTCAGCTCTTAACCCCAGTGTGCAGAAAGTGTCAAAACGTGATTTTCAGCAGAAATAAACATGTTTCTGCAAGTTTGGTCAACCCCATGTAAGTTATGGGGCAGTAACAGCACACTTTTGAAAACGTGTTTTTCAGCCCGAAATAAACGCGTTTTTTCAGACAACTGAATCCCTATGTAACTGCAAGACTCAGAAGAGCCCACACACTCAGCTCTTAACCCCAGTGTGCAGAAAGTGTCAAAACGTGATTTTCAGCAGAAATAAACCTGTTTCTGCAAGTTTGGTCACCCCCATGTAAGTTATGGGGCAGTAACAGCACACTTTTGAAAACGTGTTTTTCAGCCCGAAATAAACGCGTTTTTTCAGACAACTGAATCCCTATGTAACTGCAAGGCTCAAAAGAGCCCACACACTCAGCTCTTAACCCCAGTGTGCAGAAAGTGTCAAAACATGATTTTCAGCAGAAATAAACATGTTTCTGCAAGTTTGGTCACCCCCATGTAAGTTATGGGGCAGTAACAGCACACTTTTGAAAACGTGTTTTTCAGCCCGAAATAAACGCGTTTTTTCAGACAACTGAATCCCTATGTAACTGCAAGACTCAGAAGAGCCCACACACTCAGCTCTTAACCCCAGTGTGCAGAAAGTGTCAAAACGTGTTTTTCAGCAGAAATAAACATGTTTCTGCAAGTTTGGTCACTCCCATGTAAGTTATGGGGCAGTAACAGCACACTTTTGAAAACGTGTTTTTCAGCCTGAAATAAACACGTTTTTTCAGACAACTGAATCCCTATGTAACTGCAAGACTCAGAAGAGCCCACACACTCAGCTCTTAACCCCAGTGTGCAGAAAGTGTCAAAACATGATTTTCAGCAGAAATAAACATGTTTCTGCAAGTTTGGTCACCCCCATGTAAGTTATGGGGCAGTAACAGCACACTTTTGAAAACGTGTTTTTCAGCCCGAAATAAACGCGTTTTTTCAGACAACTGAATCCCTATGTAACTGCAAGGCTCAAAAGAGCCCACACACTCAGCTCTTAACCCCAGTGTGCAGAAAGTGTCAAAACGTGTTTTTCAGCAGAAATAAACATGTTTCTGCAAGTTTGGTCACCCCAATGTAAGTTATGGGGCAGTAACAGCACACTTTTGAAAACGTGTTTTTCAGCCCGAAATAAACGCGTTTTTTCAGACAACTGAATCCCTATGTAACTGCAAGGCTCAAAAGAGCCCACACACTCAGCTCTTAACCCCAGTGTGCAGAAAGTGTCAAAACATGATTTTCAGCAGAAATAAACATGTTTCTGCAAGTTTGGTCACCCCCATGTAAGTTATGGGGCAGTAACAGCACACTTTTGAAAACGTGTTTTTCAGCCCGAAATAAACGCGTTTTTTCAGACAACTGAATCCCTATGTAACTGCAAGACTCAGAAGAGCCCACACACTCAGCTCTTAACCCCAGTGTGCAGAAAGTGTCAAAACGTGTTTTTCAGCAGAAATAAACATGTTTCTGCAAGTTTGGTCACTCCCATGTAAGTTATGGGGCAGTAACAGCACACTTTTGAAAACGTGTTTTTCAGCCTGAAATAAACACGTTTTTTCAGACAACTGAATCCCTATGTAACTGCAAGACTCAGAAGAGCCCACACACTCAGCTCTTAACCCCAGTGTGCAGAAAGTGTCAAAACATGATTTTCAGCAGAAATAAACATGTTTCTGCAAGTTTGGTCACCCCCATGTAAGTTATGGGGCAGTAACAGCACACTTTTGAAAACGTGTTTTTCAGCCCGAAATAAACGCGTTTTTTCAGACAACTGAATCCCTATGTAACTGCAAGGCTCAAAAGAGCCCACACACTCAGCTCTTAACCCCAGTGTGCAGAAAGTGTCAAAACGTGTTTTTCAGCAGAAATAAACATGTTTCTGCAAGTTTGGTCACCCCCATGTAAGTTATGGGGCAGTAACAGCACACTTTTGAAAACGTGTTTTTCAGCCCGAAATAAACGCGTTTTTTCAGACAACTGAATCCCTATGTAACTGCAAGGCTCAAAAGAGCCCACACACTCAGCTCTTAACCCCAGTGTGCAGAAAGTGTCAAAACGTGTTTTTCAGCAGAAATAAACATGTTTCTGCAAGTTTGGTCACCCCCATGTAAGTTATGGGGCAGTAACAGCACACTTTTGAAAACGTGTTTTTCAGCCCGAAATAAACGCGTTTTTTCAGACAACTGAATCCCTATGTAACTGCAAGACTCAGAAGAGCCCACACACTCAGCTCTTAACCCCAGTGTGCAGAAAGTGTCAAAACATGATTTTCAGCAGAAATAAACATGTTTCTGCAAGTTTGGTCACCCCCATGTAAGTTATGGGGCAGTAACAGCACACTTTTGAAAACGTGTTTTTCAGCCCGAAATAAACGCGTTTTTTCAGACAACTGAATCCCTATGTAACTGCAAGACTCAGAAGAGCCCACACACTCAGCTCTTAACCCCAGTGTGCAGAAAGTGTCAAAACGTGTTTTTCAGCAGAAATAAACATGTTTCTGCAAGTTTGGTCACCCCCATGTAAGTTATGGGGCAGTAACAGCACACTTTTGAAAACGTGTTTTTCAGCCCGAAATAAACGCGTTTTTTCAGACAACTGAATCCCTATGTAACTGCAAGACTCAGAAGAGCCCACACACTCAGCTCTTAACCCCAGTGTGCAGAAAGTGTCAAAACGTGTTTTTCAGCAGAAATAAACATGTTTCTGCAAGTTTGGTCACCCCCATGTAAGTTATGGGGCAGTAACAGCACACTTTTGAAAACGTGTTTTTCAGCCCGAAATAAACGCGTTTTTTCAGACAACTGAATCCCTATGTAACTGCAAGGCTCAAAAGAGCCCACACACTCAGCTCTTAACCCCAGTGTGCAGAAAGTGTCAAAACATGATTTTCAGCAGAAATAAACATGTTTCTGCAAGTTTGGTCACCCCCATGTAAGTTATGGGGCAGTAACAGCACACTTTTGAAAACGTGTTTTTCAGCCCGAAATAAACGCGTTTTTTCAGACAACTGAATCCCTATGTAACTGCAAGACTCAGAAGAGCCCACACACTCAGCTCTTAACCCCAGTGTGCAGAAAGTGTCAAAACGTGTTTTTCAGCAGAAATAAACATGTTTCTGCAAGTTTGGTCACTCCCATGTAAGTTATGGGGCAGTAACAGCACACTTTTGAAAACGTGTTTTTCAGCCTGAAATAAACACGTTTTTTCAGACAACTGAATCCCTATGTAACTGCAAGACTCAGAAGAGCCCACACACTCAGCTCTTAACCCCAGTGTGCAGAAAGTGTCAAAACATGATTTTCAGCAGAAATAAACATGTTTCTGCAAGTTTGGTCACCCCCATGTAAGTTATGGGGCAGTAACAGCACACTTTTGAAAACGTGTTTTTCAGCCCGAAATAAACGCGTTTTTTCAGACAACTGAATCCCTATGTAACTGCAAGGCTCAAAAGAGCCCACACACTCAGCTCTTAACCCCAGTGTGCAGAAAGTGTCAAAACGTGTTTTACAGCAGAAATAAACATGTTTCTGCAAGTTTGGTCACCCCCATGTAAGTTATGGGGCAGTAACAGCACACTTTTGAAAACGTGTTTTTCAGCCCGAAATAAACGCGTTTTTTCAGACAACTGAATCCCTATGTAACTGCAAGGCTCAAAAGAGCCCACACACTCAGCTCTTAACCCCAGTGTGCAGAAAGTGTCAAAACATGATTTTCAGCAGAAATAAACATGTTTCTGCAAGTTTGGTCACCCCCATGTAAGTTATGGGGCAGTAACAGCACACTTTTGAAAACGTGTTTTTCAGCCCGAAATAAACGCGTTTTTTCAGACAACTGAATCCCTATGTAACTGCAAGGCTCAAAAGAGCCCACACACTCAGCTCTTAACCCCAGTGTGCAGAAAGTGTCAAAACGTGTTTTTCAGCAGAAATAAACATGTTTCTGCAAGTTTGGTCACACCCATGTAAGTTATGGGGCAGTAACAGCACACTTTTGAAAACGTGTTTTTCAGCCCGAAATAAACGCGTTTTTTCAGACAACTGAATCCCTATGTAACTGCAAGGCTCAAAAGAGCCCACACACTCAGCTCTTAACCCCAGTGTGCAGAAAGTGTCAAAACGTGTTTTTCAGCAGAAATAAACATGTTTCTGCAAGTTTGGTCACCCCCATGTAAGTTATGGGGCAGTAACAGCACACTTTTGAAAACGTGTTTTTCAGCCCGAAATAAACGCGTTTTTTCAGACAACTGAATCCCTATGTAACTGCAAGACTCAGAAGAGCCCACACACTCAGCTCTTAACCCCAGTGTGCAGAAAGTGTCAAAACATGATTTTCAGCAGAAATAAACATGTTTCTGCAAGTTTGGTCACCCCCATGTAAGTTATGGGGCAGTAACAGCACACTTTTGAAAACGTGTTTTTCAGCCCGAAATAAACGCGTTTTTTCAGACAACTGAATCCCTATGTAACTGCAAGACTCAGAAGAGCCCACACACTCAGCTCTTAACCCCAGTGTGCAGAAAGTGTCAAAACGTGTTTTTCAGCAGAAATAAACATGTTTCTGCAAGTTTGGTCACCCCCATGTAAGTTATGGGGCAGTAACAGCACACTTTTGAAAACGTGTTTTTCAGCCCGAAATAAACGCGTTTTTTCAGACAACTGAATCCCTATGTAACTGCAAGACTCAGAAGAGCCCACACACTCAGCTCTTAACCCCAGTGTGCAGAAAGTGTCAAAACGTGTTTTTCAGCAGAAATAAACATGTTTCTGCAAGTTTGGTCACCCCCATGTAAGTTATGGGGCAGTAACAGCACACTTTTGAAAACGTGTTTTTCAGCCCGAAATAAACGCGTTTTTTCAGACAACTGAATCCCTATGTAACTGCAAGGCTCAAAAGAGCCCACACACTCAGCTCTTAACCCCAGTGTGCAGAAAGTGTCAAAACATGATTTTCAGCAGAAATAAACATGTTTCTGCAAGTTTGGTCACCCCCATGTAAGTTATGGGGCAGTAACAGCACACTTTTGAAAACGTGTTTTTCAGCCCGAAATAAACGCGTTTTTTCAGACAACTGAATCCCTATGTAACTGCAAGACTCAGAAGAGCCCACACACTCAGCTCTTAACCCCAGTGTGCAGAAAGTGTCAAAACGTGTTTTTCAGCAGAAATAAACATGTTTCTGCAAGTTTGGTCACTCCCATGTAAGTTATGGGGCAGTAACAGCACACTTTTGAAAACGTGTTTTTCAGCCTGAAATAAACACGTTTTTTCAGACAACTGAATCCCTATGTAACTGCAAGACTCAGAAGAGCCCACACACTCAGCTCTTAACCCCAGTGTGCAGAAAGTGTCAAAACATGATTTTCAGCAGAAATAAACATGTTTCTGCAAGTTTGGTCACCCCCATGTAAGTTATGGGGCAGTAACAGCACACTTTTGAAAACGTGTTTTTCAGCCCGAAATAAACGCGTTTTTTCAGACAACTGAATCCCTATGTAACTGCAAGGCTCAAAAGAGCCCACACACTCAGCTCTTAACCCCAGTGTGCAGAAAGTGTCAAAACGTGTTTTTCAGCAGAAATAAACATGTTTCTGCAAGTTTGGTCACCCCCATGTAAGTTATGGGGCAGTAACAGCACACTTTTGAAAACGTGTTTTTCAGCCTGAAATAAACACGTTTTTTCAGACAACTGAATCCCTATGTAACTGCAAGACTCAGAAGAGCCCACACACTCAGCTCTTAACCCCAGTGTGCAGAAAGTGTCAAAACATGATTTTCAGCAGAAATAAACATGTTTCTGCAAGTTTGGTCACCCCCATGTAAGTTATGGGGCAGTAACAGCACACTTTTGAAAACGTGTTTTTCAGCCCGAAATAAACGCGTTTTTTCAGACAACTGAATCCCTATGTAACTGCAAGACTCAGAAGAGCCCACACACTCAGCTCTTAACCCCAGTGTGCAGAAAGTGTCAAAACGTGTTTTTCAGCAGAAATAAACATGTTTCTGCAAGTTTGGTCACCCCCATGTAAGTTATGGGGCAGTAACAGCACACTTTTGAAAACGTGTTTTTCAGCCCGAAATAAACGCGTTTTTTCAGACAACTGAATCCCTATGTAACTGCAAGACTCAGAAGAGCCCACACACTCAGCTCTTAACCCCAGTGTGCAGAAAGTGTCAAAACGTGTTTTTCAGCAGAAATAAACATGTTTCTGCAAGTTTGGTCACCCCCATGTAAGTTATGGGGCAGTAACAGCACACTTTTGAAAACGTGTTTTTCAGCCCGAAATAAACGCGTTTTTTCAGACAACTGAATCCCTATGTAACTGCAAGACTCAGAAGAGCCCACACACTCAGCTCTTAACCCCAGTGTGCAGAAAGTGTCAAAACATGTTTTTCAGCAGAAATAAACATGTTTCTGCAACTTTGGTCACCCCCATGTAAGTTATGGGGCAGTAACAGCACACTTTTGAAAACGTGTTTTTCAGCCCGAAATAAACGCGTTTTTTCAGACAACTGAATCCCTATGTAACTGCAAGGCTCAAAAGAGCCCACACACTCAGCTCTTAACCCCAGTGTGCAGAAAGTGTCAAAACATGATTTTCAGCAGAAATAAACATGTTTCTGCAAGTTTGGTCACCCCCATGTAAGTTATGGGGCAGTAACAGCACACTTTTGAAAACGTGTTTTTCAGCCCGAAATAAACGCGTTTTTTCAGACAACTGAATCCCTATGTAACTGCAAGACTCAGAAGAGCCCACACACTCAGCTCTTAACCCCAGTGTGCAGAAAGTGTCAAAACGTGTTTTTCAGCAGAAATAAACATGTTTCTGCAAGTTTGGTCACTCCCATGTAAGTTATGGGGCAGTAACAGCACACTTTTGAAAACGTGTTTTTCAGCCTGAAATAAACACGTTTTTTCAGACAACTGAATCCCTATGTAACTGCAAGACTCAGAAGAGCCCACACACTCAGCTCTTAACCCCAGTGTGCAGAAAGTGTCAAAACATGATTTTCAGCAGAAATAAACATGTTTCTGCAAGTTTGGTCACCCCCATGTAAGTTATGGGGCAGTAACAGCACACTTTTGAAAACGTGTTTTTCAGCCCGAAATAAACGCGTTTTTTCAGACAACTGAATCCCTATGTAACTGCAAGGCTCAAAAGAGCCCACACACTCAGCTCTTAACCCCAGTGTGCAGAAAGTGTCAAAACGTGTTTTTCAGCAGAAATAAACATGTTTCTGCAAGTTTGGTCACCCCCATGTAAGTTATGGGGCAGTAACAGCACACTTTTGAAAACGTGTTTTTCAGCCTGAAATAAACACGTTTTTTCAGACAACTGAATCCCTAGGTAACTGCAAGACTCAGAAGAGCCCACACACTCAGCTCTTAACCCCAGTGTGCAGATAGTGTCAAAACATGATTTTCAGCAGAAATAAACATGTTTCTGCAAGTTTGGTCACCCCCATGTAAGTTATGGGGCAGTAACAGCACACTTTTGAAAACGTGTTTTTCAGCCCGAAATAAACGCGTTTTTTCAGACAACTGAATCCCTATGTAACTGCAAGACTCAGAAGAGCCCACACACTCAGCTCTTAACCCCAGTGTGCAGAAAGTGTCAAAACGTGTTTTTCAGCAGAAATAAACATGTTTCTGCAAGTTTGGTCACTCCCATGTAAGTTATGGGGCAGTAACAGCACACTTTTGAAAACGTGTTTTTCAGCCTGAAATAAACACGTTTTTTCAGACAACTGAATCCCTATGTAACTGCAAGACTCAGAAGAGCCCACACACTCAGCTCTTAACCCCAGTGTGCAGAAAGTGTCAAAACATGATTTTCAGCAGAAATAAACATGTTTCTGCAAGTTTGGTCACCCCCATGTAAGTTATGGGGCAGTAACAGCACACTTTTGAAAACGTGTTTTTCAGCCCGAAATAAACGCGTTTTTTCAGACAACTGAATCCCTATGTAACTGCAAGGCTCAAAAGAGCCCACACACTCAGCTCTTAACCCCAGTGTGCAGAAAGTGTCAAAACGTGTTTTTCAGCAGAAATAAACATGTTTCTGCAAGTTTGGTCACCCCCATGTAAGTTATGGGGCAGTAACAGCACACTTTTGAAAACGTGTTTTTCAGCCCGAAATAAACGCGTTTTTTCAGACAACTGAATCCCTATGTAACTGCAAGGCTCAAAAGAGCCCACACACTCAGCTCTTAACCCCAGTGTGCAGAAAGTGTCAAAACGTGTTTTTCAGCAGAAATAAACATGTTTCTGCAAGTTTGGTCACCCCCATGTAAGTTATGGGGCAGTAACAGCACACTTTTGAAAACGTGTTTTTCAGCCCGAAATAAACGCGTTTTTTCAGACAACTGAATCCCTATGTAACTGCAAGACTCAGAAGAGCCCACACACTCAGCTCTTAACCCCAGTGTGCAGAAAGTGTCAAAACGTGTTTTTCAGCAGAAATAAACATGTTTCTGCAAGTTTGGTCACCCCCATGTAAGTTATGGGGCAGTAACAGCACACTTTTGAAAACGTGTTTTTCAGCCCGAAATAAACGCGTTTTTTCAGACAACTGAATCCCTATGTAACTGCAAGACTCAGAAGAGCCCACACACTCAGCTCTTAACCCCAGTGTGCAGAAAGTGTCAAAACGTGTTTTTCAGCAGAAATAAACATGTTTCTGCAAGTTTGGTCACCCCCATGTAAGTTATGGGGCAGTAACAGCACACTTTTGAAAACGTGTTTTTCAGCCCGAAATAAACGCGTTTTTTCAGACAACTGAATCCCTATGTAACTGCAAGACTCAGAAGAGCCCACACACTCAGCTCTTAACCCCAGTGTGCAGAAAGTGTCAAAACGTGTTTTTCAGCAGAAATAAACATGTTTCTGCAACTTTGGTCACCCCCATGTAAGTTATGGGGCAGTAACAGCACACTTTTGAAAACGTGTTTTTCAGCCCGAAATAAACGCGTTTTTTCAGACAACTGAATCCCTATGTAACTGCAAGACTCAGAAGAGCCCACACACTCAGCTCTTAACCCCAGTGTGCAGAAAGTTTCAAAACGTGTTTTTCAGCAGAAATAAACATGTTTCTGCAAGTTTGGTCACCCCCATGTAAGTTATGGGGCAGTAACAGCACACTTTTGAAAACGTGTTTTTCAGCCCGAAATAAACGCGTTTTTTATGACAACTGAATCCCTATGTAACTGCAAGGCTCAAAAGAGCCCACACACTCAGCTCTTAACCCCAGTGTGCAGAAAGTGTCAAAACGTGTTTTTCAGCAGAAATAAACATGTTTCTGCAAGTTTGGTCACCCCCATGTAAGTTATGGGGCAGTAACAGCACACTTTTGAAAACGTGTTTTTCAGCCCGAAATAAACGCGTTTTTTCAGACAACTGAATCCCTATGTAACTGCAAGACTCAGAAGAGCCCACACACTCAGCTCTTAACCCCAGTGTGCAGAAAGTGTCAAAACATGATTTTCAGCAGAAATAAACGTTTCTGCAAGTTTGGTCACCCCCATGTAAGTTATGGGGCAGTAACAGCACACTTTTGAAAACGTGTTTTTCAGCCCGAAATAAACGCGTTTTTTCAGACAACTGAATCCCTATGTAACTGCAAGGCTCAATAGAGCCCACACACTCAGCTCTTAACCCCAGTGTGCAGAAAGTGTCAAAACGTGTTTTTCAGCAGAAATAAACATGTTTCTGCAAGTTTGGTCACCCCCATGTAAGTTATGGGGCAGTAACAGCACACTTTTGAAAACGTGTTTTTCAGCCCGAAATAAACGCGTTTTTTCAGACAACTGAATCCCTATGTAACTGCAAGGCTCAAAAGAGCCCACACACTCAGCTCTTAACCCCAGTGTGCAGAAAGTGTCAAAACATGATTTTCAGCAGAAATAAACATGTTTCTGCAAGTTTGGTCACCCCCATGTAAGTTATGGGGCAGTAACAGCACACTTTTGAAAACGTGTTTTTCAGCCCGAAATAAACGCGTTTTTTCAGACAACTGAATCCCTATGTAACTGCAAGACTCAGAAGAGCCCACACACTCAGCTCTTAACCCCAGTGTGCAGAAAGTGTCAAAACGTGTTTTTCAGCAGAAATAAACATGTTTCTGCAAGTTTGGTCACTCCCATGTAAGTTATGGGGCAGTAACAGCACACTTTTGAAAACGTGTTTTTCAGCCTGAAATAAACACGTTTTTTCAGACAACTGAATCCCTATGTAACTGCAAGACTCAGAAGAGCCCACACACTCAGCTCTTAACCCCAGTGTGCAGAAAGTGTCAAAACATGATTTTCAGCAGAAATAAACATGTTTCTGCAAGTTTGGTCACCCCCATGTAAGTTATGGGGCAGTAACAGCACACTTTTGAAAACGTGTTTTTCAGCCCGAAATAAACGCGTTTTTTCAGACAACTGAATCCCTATGTAACTGCAAGGCTCAAAAGAGCCCACACACTCAGCTCTTAACCCCAGTGTGCAGAAAGTGTCAAAACGTGTTTTTCAGCAGAAATAAACATGTTTCTGCAAGTTTGGTCACCCCCATGTAAGTTATGGGGCAGTAACAGCACACTTTTGAAAACGTGTTTTTCAGCCCGAAATAAACGCGTTTTTTCAGACAACTGAATCCCTATGTAACTGCAAGGCTCAAAAGAGCCCACACACTCAGCTCTTAACCCCAGTGTGCAGAAAGTGTCAAAACGTGTTTTTCAGCAGAAATAAACATGTTTCTGCAAGTTTGGTCACCCCCATGTAAGTTATGGGGCAGTAACAGCACACTTTTGAAAACGTGTTTTTCAGCCCGAAATAAACGCGTTTTTTCAGACAACTGAATCCCTATGTAACTGCAAGACTCAGAAGAGCCCACACACTCAGCTCTTAACCCCAGTGTGCAGAAAGTGTCAAAACATGATTTTCAGCAGAAATAAACATGTTTCTGCAAGTTTGGTCACCCCCATGTAAGTTATGGGGCAGTAACAGCACACTTTTGAAAACGTGTTTTTCAGCCCGAAATAAACGCGTTTTTTCAGACAACTGAATCCCTATGTAACTGCAAGACTCAGAAGAGCCCACACACTCAGCTCTTAACCCCAGTGTGCAGAAAGTGTCAAAACGTGTTTTTCAGCAGAAATAAACATGTTTCTGCAAGTTTGGTCACCCCCATGTAAGTTATGGGGCAGTAACAGCACACTTTTGAAAACGTGTTTTTCAGCCCGAAATAAACGCGTTTTTTCAGACAACTGAATCCCTATGTAACTGCAAGACTCAGAAGAGCCCACACACTCAGCTCTTAACCCCAGTGTGCAGAAAGTGTCAAAACGTGTTTTTCAGCAGAAATAAACATGTTTCTGCAAGTTTGGTCACCCCCATGTAAGTTATGGGGCAGTAACAGCACACTTTTGAAAACGTGTTTTTCAGCCCGAAATAAACGCGTTTTTTCAGACAACTGAATCCCTATGTAACTGCAAGACTCAGAAGAGCCCACACACTCAGCTCTTAATCCCAGTGTGCAGAAAGTGTCAAAACGTGTTTTTCAGCAGAAATAAACATGTTTCTGCAAGTTTGGTCACCCCCATGTAAGTTATGGGGCAGTAACAGCACACTTTTGAAAACGTGTTTTTCAGCCCGAAATAAACGCGTTTTTTCAGACAACTGAATCCCTATGTAACTGCAAGGATCAAAAGAGCCCACACACTCAGCTCTTAACCCCAGTGTGCAGAAAGTGTCAAAACATGATTTTCAGCAGAAATAAACATGTTTCTGCAAGTTTGGTCACCCCCATGTAAGTTATGGGGCAGTAACAGCACACTTTTGAAAACGTGTTTTTCAGCCCGAAATAAACGCGTTTTTTCAGACAACTGAATCCCTATGTAACTGCAAGACTCAGAAGAGCCCACACACTCAGCTCTTAACCCCAGTGTGCAGAAAGTGTCAAAACGTGATTTTCAGCAGAAATAAACCTGTTTCTGCAAGTTTGGTCACCCCCATGTAAGTTATGGGGCAGTAACAGCACACTTTTGAAAACGTGTTTTTCAGCCCGAAATAAACGCGTTTTTTCAGACAACTGAATCCCTATGTAACTGCAAGGCTCAAAAGAGCCCACACACTCAGCTCTTAACCCCAGTGTGCAGAAAGTGTCAAAACGTGTTTTTCAGCAGAAATAAACATGTTTCTGCAAGTTTGGTCACCCCCATGTAAGTTATGGGGCAGTAACAGCACACTTTTGAAAACGTGTTTTTCAGCCCGAAATAAACGCGTTTTTTCAGACAACTGAATCCCTATGTAACTGCAAGGCTCAAAAGAGCCCACACACTCAGCTCTTAACCCCAGTGTGCAGAAAGTGTCAAAACATCATTTTCAGCAGAAATAAACATGTTTCTGCAAGTTTGGTCACCCCCATGTAAGTTATGGGGCAGTAACAGCACACTTTTGAAAACGTGTTTTTCAGCCCGAAATAAACGCGTTTTTTCAGACAACTGAATCCCTATGTAACTGCAAGACTCAGAAGAGCCCACACACTCAGCTCTTAACCCCAGTGTGCAGAAAGTGTCAAAACGTGTTTTTCAGCAGAAATAAACATGTTTCTGCAAGTTTGGTCACCCCCATGTAAGTTATGGGGCAGTAACAGCACACTTTTGAAAACGTGTTTTTCAGCCCGAAATAAACGCGTTTTTTCAGACAACTGAATCCCTATGTAACTGCAAGACTCAGAAGAGCCCACACACTCAGCTCTTAACCCCAGTGTGCAGAAAGTGTCAAAACGTGTTTTTCAGCAGAAATAAACATGTTTCTGCAAGTTTGGTCACCCCCATGTAAGTTATGGGGCAGTAACAGCACACTTTTGAAAACGTGTTTTTCAGCCCGAAATAAACGCGTTTTTTCAGACAACTGAATCCCTATGTAACTGCAAGACTCAGAAGAGCCCACACACTCAGCTCTTAACCCCAGTGTGCAGAAAGTGTCAAAACGTGTTTTTCAGCAGAAATAAACATGTTTCTGCAAGTTTGGTCACCCCCATGTAAGTTATGGGGCAGTAACAGCACACTTTTGAAAACGTGTTTTTCAGCCCGAAATAAACGCGTTTTTTCAGACAACTGAATCCCTATGTAACTGCAAGACTCAGAAGAGCCCACACACTCAGCTCTTAACCCCAGTGTGCAGAAAGTGTCAAAACGTGTTTTTCAGCAGAAATAAACATGTTTCTGCAAGTTTGGTCACCCCCATGTAAGTTATGGGGCAGTAACAGCACACTTTTGAAAACGTGTTTTTCAGCCCGAAATAAACGCGTTTTTTCAGACAACTGAATCCCTATGTAACTGCAAGGCTCAAAAGAGCCCACACACTCAGCTCTTAACCCCAGTGTGCAGAAAGTGTCAAAACGTGTTTTTCAGCAGAAATAAACATGTTTCTGCAAGTTTGGTCACCCCCATGTAAGTTATGGGGCAGTAACAGCACACTTTTGAAAACGTGTTTTTCAGCCCGAAATAAACGCGTTTTTTCAGACAACTGAATCCCTATGTAACTGCAAGACTCAGAAGAGCCCACACACTCAGCTCTTAACCCCAGTGTGCAGAAAGTGTCAAAACGTGTTTTTCAGCAGAAATAAACATGTTTCTGCAAGTTTGGTCACCCCCATGTAAGTTATGGGGCAGTAACAGCACACTTTTGAAAACGTGTTTTTCAGCCCGAAATAAACGCGTTTTTTCAGACAACTGAATCCCTATGTAACTGCAAGGCTCAAAAGAGCCCACACACTCAGCTCTTAACCCCAGTGTGCAGAAAGTGTCAAAACGTGATTTTCAGCAGAAATAAACATGTTTCTGCAAGTTTGGTCAACCCCATGTAAGTTATGGGGCAGTAACAGCACACTTTTGAAAACGTGTTTTTCAGCCCGAAATAAACGCGTTTTTTCAGACAACTGAATCCCTATGTAACTGCAAGACTCAGAAGAGCCCACACACTCAGCTCTTAACCCCAGTGTGCAGAAAGTGTCAAAACGTGATTTTCAGCAGAAATAAACCTGTTTCTGCAAGTTTGGTCACCCCCATGTAAGTTATGGGGCAGTAACAGCACACTTTTGAAAACGTGTTTTTCAGCCCGAAATAAACGCGTTTTTTCAGACAACTGAATCCCTATGTAACTGCAAGGCTCAAAAGAGCCCACACACTCAGCTCTTAACCCCAGTGTGCAGAAAGTGTCAAAACATGATTTTCAGCAGAAATAAACATGTTTCTGCAAGTTTGGTCACCCCCATGTAAGTTATGGGGCAGTAACAGCACACTTTTGAAAACGTGTTTTTCAGCCCGAAATAAACGCGTTTTTTCAGACAACTGAATCCCTATGTAACTGCAAGACTCAGAAGAGCCCACACACTCAGCTCTTAACCCCAGTGTGCAGAAAGTGTCAAAACGTGTTTTTCAGCAGAAATAAACATGTTTCTGCAAGTTTGGTCACTCCCATGTAAGTTATGGGGCAGTAACAGCACACTTTTGAAAACGTGTTTTTCAGCCTGAAATAAACACGTTTTTTCAGACAACTGAATCCCTATGTAACTGCAAGACTCAGAAGAGCCCACACACTCAGCTCTTAACCCCAGTGTGCAGAAAGTGTCAAAACATGATTTTCAGCAGAAATAAACATGTTTCTGCAAGTTTGGTCACCCCCATGTATGTTATGGGGCAGTAACAGCACACTTTTGAAAACGTGTTTTTCAGCCCGAAATAAACGCGTTTTTTCAGACAACTGAATCCCTATGTAACTGCAAGGCTCAAAAGAGCCCACACACTCAGCTCTTAACCCCAGTGTGCAGAAAGTGTCAAAACGTGTTTTTCAGCAGAAATAAACATGTTTCTGCAAGTTTGGTCACCCCAATGTAAGTTATGGGGCAGTAACAGCACACTTTTGAAAACGTGTTTTTCAGCCCGAAATAAACGCGTTTTTTCAGACAACTGAATCCCTATGTAACTGCAAGGCTCAAAAGAGCCCACACACTCAGCTCTTAACCCCAGTGTGCAGAAAGTGTCAAAACATGATTTTCAGCAGAAATAAACATGTTTCTGCAAGTTTGGTCACCCCCATGTAAGTTATGGGGCAGTAACAGCACACTTTTGAAAACGTGTTTTTCAGCCCGAAATAAACGCGTTTTTTCAGACAACTGAATCCCTATGTAACTGCAAGACTCAGAAGAGCCCACACACTCAGCTCTTAACCCCAGTGTGCAGAAAGTGTCAAAACGTGTTTTTCAGCAGAAATAAACATGTTTCTGCAAGTTTGGTCACTCCCATGTAAGTTATGGGGCAGTAACAGCACACTTTTGAAAACGTGTTTTTCAGCCTGAAATAAACACGTTTTTTCAGACAACTGAATCCCTATGTAACTGCAAGACTCAGAAGAGCCCACACACTCAGCTCTTAACCCCAGTGTGCAGAAAGTGTCAAAACATGATTTTCAGCAGAAATAAACATGTTTCTGCAAGTTTGGTCACCCCCATGTAAGTTATGGGGCAGTAACAGCACACTTTTGAAAACGTGTTTTTCAGCCCGAAATAAACGCGTTTTTTCAGACAACTGAATCCCTATGTAACTGCAAGGCTCAAAAGAGCCCACACACTCAGCTCTTAACCCCAGTGTGCAGAAAGTGTCAAAACGTGTTTTTCAGCAGAAATAAACATGTTTCTGCAAGTTTGGTCACCCCCATGTAAGTTATGGGGCAGTAACAGCACACTTTTGAAAACGTGTTTTTCAGCCCGAAATAAACGCGTTTTTTCAGACAACTGAATCCCTATGTAACTGCAAGGCTCAAAAGAGCCCACACACTCAGCTCTTAACCCCAGTGTGCAGAAAGTGTCAAAACGTGTTTTTCAGCAGAAATAAACATGTTTCTGCAAGTTTGGTCACCCCCATGTAAGTTATGGGGCAGTAACAGCACACTTTTGAAAACGTGTTTTTCAGCCCGAAATAAACGCGTTTTTTCAGACAACTGAATCCCTATGTAACTGCAAGACTCAGAAGAGCCCACACACTCAGCTCTTAACCCCAGTGTGCAGAAAGTGTCAAAACGTGTTTTTCAGCAGAAATAAACATGTTTCTGCAAGTTTGGTCACCCCCATGTAAGTTATGGGGCAGTAACAGCACACTTTTGAAAACGTGTTTTTCAGCCCGAAATAAACGCGTTTTTTCAGACAACTGAATCCCTATGTAACTGCAAGACTCAGAAGAGCCCACACACTCAGCTCTTAACCCCAGTGTGCAGAAAGTGTCAAAACATGATTTTCAGCAGAAATAAACATGTTTCTGCAAGTTTGGTCACCCCCATGTAAGTTATGGGGCAGTAACAGCACACTTTTGAAAACGTGTTTTTCAGCCCGAAATAAACGCGTTTTTTCAGACAACTGAATCCCTATGTAACTGCAAGGCTCAAAAGAGCCCACACACTCAGCTCTTAACCCCAGTGTGCAGAAAGTGTCAAAACATGATTTTCAGCAGAAATAAACATGTTTCTGCAAGTTTGGTCACCCCCATGTAAGTTATGGGGCAGTAACAGCACACTTTTGAAAACGTGTTTTTCAGCCCGAAATAAACGCGTTCTTTCAGACAACTGAATCCCTATGTAACTGCAAGACTCAGAAGAGCCCACACACTCAGCTCTTAACCCCAGTGTGCAGAAAGTGTCAAAACGTGATTTTCAGCAGAAATAAACCTGTTTCTGCAAGTTTGGTCACCCCCATGTAAGTTATGGGGCAGTAACAGCACACTTTTGAAAACGTGTTTTTCAGCCCGAAATAAACGCGTTTTTTCAGACAACTGAATCCCTATGTAACTGCAAGGCTCAAAAGAGCCCACACACTCAGCTCTTAACCCCAGTGTGCAGAAAGTGTCAAAACGTGTTTTTCAGCAGAAATAAACATGTTTCTGCAAGTTTGGTCACCCCCATGTAAGTTATGGGGCAGTAACAGCACACTTTTGAAAACGTGTTTTTCAGCCCGAAATAAACGCGTTTTTTCAGACAACTGAATCCCTATGTAACTGCAAGACTCAGAAGAGCCCACACACTCAGCTCTTAACCCCAGTGTGCAGAAAGTGTCAAAACATGATTTTCAGCAGAAATAAACATGTTTCTGCAAGTTTGGTCACCCCCATGTAAGTTATGGGGCAGTAACAGCACACTTTTGAAAACGTGTTTTTCAGCCCGAAATAAACGCGTTTTTTCAGACAACTGAATCCCTATGTAACTGCAAGGCTCAAAAGAGCCCACACACTCAGCTCTTAACCCCAGTGTGCAGAAAGTGTCAAAACATGATTTTCAGCAGAAATAAACATGTTTCTGCAAGTTTGGTCACCCCCATGTAAGTTATGGGGCAGTAACAGCACACTTTTGAAAACGTGTTTTTCAGCCCGAAATAAACGCGTTCTTTCAGACAACTGAATCCCTATGTAACTGCAAGACTCAGAAGAGCCCACACACTCAGCTCTTAACCCCAGTGTGCAGAAAGTGTCAAAACGTGATTTTCAGCAGAAATAAACCTGTTTCTGCAAGTTTGGTCACCCCCATGTAAGTTATGGGGCAGTAACAGCACACTTTTGAAAACGTGTTTTTCAGCCCGAAATAAACGCGTTTTTTCAGACAACTGAATCCCTATGTAACTGCAAGGCTCAAAAGAGCCCACACACTCAGCTCTTAACCCCAGTGTGCAGAAAGTGTCAAAACGTGTTTTTCAGCAGAAATAAACATGTTTCTGCAAGTTTGGTCACCCCAATGTAAGTTATGGGGCAGTAACAGCACACTTTTGAAAACGTGTTTTTCAGCCCGAAATAAACGCGTTTTTTCAGACAACTGAATCCCTATGTAACTGCAAGGCTCAAAAGAGCCCACACACTCAGCTCTTAACCCCAGTGTGCAGAAAGTGTCAAAACATGATTTTCAGCAGAAATAAACATGTTTCTGCAAGTTTGGTCACCCCCATGTAAGTTATGGGGCAGTAACAGCACACTTTTGAAAACGTGTTTTTCAGCCCGAAATAAACGCGTTTTTTCAGACAACTGAATCCCTATGTAACTGCAAGACTCAGAAGAGTTCACACACTCAGCTCTTAACCCCAGTGTGCAGAAAGTGTCAAAACGTGTTTTTCAGCAGAAATAAACATGTTTCTGCAAGTTTGGTCACTCCCATGTAAGTTATGGGGCAGTAACAGCACACTTTTGAAAACGTGTTTTTCAGCCTGAAATAAACACGTTTTTTCAGACAACTGAATCCCTATGTAACTGCAAGACTCAGAAGAGCCCACACACTCAGCTCTTAACCCCAGTGTGCAGAAAGTGTCAAAACATGATTTTCAGCAGAAATAAACATGTTTCTGCAAGTTTGGTCACCCCCATGTAAGTTATGGGGCAGTAACAGCACACTTTTGAAAACGTGTTTTTCAGCCCGAAATAAACGCGTTTTTTCAGACAACTGAATCCCTATGTAACTGCAAGGCTCAAAAGAGCCCACACACTCAGCTCTTAACCCCAGTGTGCAGAAAGTGTCAAAACGTGTTTTTCAGCAGAAATAAACATGTTTCTGCAAGTTTGGTCACCCCCATGTAAGTTATGGGGCAGTAACAGCACACTTTTGAAAACGTGTTTTTCAGCCCGAAATAAACGCGTTTTTTCAGACAACTGAATCCCTATGTAACTGCAAGGCTCAAAAGAGCCCACACACTCAGCTCTTAACCCCAGTGTGCAGAAAGTGTCAAAACGTGTTTTTCAGCAGAAATAAACATGTTTCTGCAAGTTTGGTCACCCCCATGTAAGTTATGGGGCAGTAACAGCACACTTTTGAAAACGTGTTTTTCAGCCCGAAATAAACGCGTTTTTTCAGACAACTGAATCCCTATGTAACTGCAAGACTCAGAAGAGCCCACACACTCAGCTCTTAACCCCAGTGTGCAGAAAGTGTCAAAACATGATTTTCAGCAGAAATAAACATGTTTCTGCAAGTTTGGTCACCCCCATGTAAGTTATGGGGCAGTAACAGCACACTTTTGAAAACGTGTTTTTCAGCCCGAAATAAACGCGTTTTTTCAGACAACTGAATCCCTATGTAACTGCAAGACTCAGAAGAGCCCACACACTCAGCTCTTAACCCCAGTGTGCAGAAAGTGTCAAAACGTGTTTTTCAGCAGAAATAAACATGTTTCTGCAAGTTTGGTCACCCCCATGTAAGTTATGGGGCAGTAACAGCACACTTTTGAAAACGTGTTTTTCAGCCCGAAATAAACGCGTTTTTTCAGACAACTGAATCCCTATGTAACTGCAAGACTCAGAAGAGCCCACACACTCAGCTCTTAACCCCAGTGTGCAGAAAGTGTCAAAACATGTTTTTCAGCAGAAATAAACATGTTTCTGCAAGTTTGGTCACCCCCATGTAAGTTATGGGGCAGTAACAGCACACTTTTGAAAACGTGTTTTTCAGCCCGAAATAAACGCGTTTTTTCAGACAACTGAATCCCTATGTAACTGCAAGACTCAGAAGAGCCCACACACTCAGCTCTTAACCCCAGTGTGCAGAAAGTGTCAAAACATGATTTTCAGCAGAAATAAACATGTTTCTGCAAGTTTGGTCACCCCCATGTAAGTTATGGGGCAGTAACAGCACACTTTTGAAAACGTGTTTTTCAGCCCGAAATAAACGCGTTTTTTCAGACAACTGAATCCCTATGTAACTGCAAGACTCAGAAGAGCCCACACACTCAGCTCTTAACCCCAGTGTGCAGAAAGTGTCAAAACGTGATTTTCAGCAGAAATAAACCTGTTTCTGCAAGTTTGGTCACCCCCATGTAAGTTATGGGGCAGTAACAGCACACTTTTGAAAACGTGTTTTTCAGCCCGAAATAAACGCGTTTTTTCAGACAACTGAATCCCTATGTAACTGCAAGGCTCAAAAGAGCCCACACACTCAGCTCTTAACCCCAGTGTGCAGAAAGTGTCAAAACGTGTTTTTCAGCAGAAATAAACATGTTTCTGCAAGTTTGGTCACCCCCATGTAAGTTATGGGGCAGTAACAGCACACTTTTGAAAACGTGTTTTTCAGCCCGAAATAAACGCGTTTTTTCAGACAACTGAATCCCTATGTAACTGCAAGACTCAGAAGAGCCCACACACTCAGCTCTTAACCCCAGTGTGCAGAAAGTGTCAAAACATGATTTTCAGCAGAAATAAACATGTTTCTGCAAGTTTGGTCACCCCCATGTAAGTTATGGGGCAGTAACAGCACACTTTTGAAAACGTGTTTTTCAGCCCGAAATAAACGCGTTTTTTCAGACAACTGAATCCCTATGTAACTGCAAGACTCAGAAGAGCCCACACACTCAGCTCTTAACCCCAGTGTGCAGAAAGTGTCAAAACGTGTTTTTCAGCAGAAATAAACATGTTTCTGCAAGTTTGGTCACCCCCATGTAAGTTATGGGGCAGTAACAGCACACTTTTGAAAACGTGTTTTTCAGCCCGAAATAAACGCGTTTTTTCAGACAACTGAATCCCTATGTAACTGCAAGACTCAGAAGAGCCCACACACTCAGCTCTTAACCCCAGTGTGCAGAAAGTGTCAAAACGTGTTTTTCAGCAGAAATAAACATGTTTCTGCAAGTTTGGTCACCCCCATGTAAGTTATGGGGCAGTAACAGCACACTTTTGAAAACGTGTTTTTCAGCCCGAAATAAACGCGTTTTTTCAGACAACTGAATCCCTATGTAACTGCAAGACTCAGAAGAGCCCACACACTCAGCTCTTAATCCCAGTGTGCAGAAAGTGTCAAAACGTGTTTTTCAGCAGAAATAAACATGTTTCTGCAAGTTTGGTCACCCCCATGTAAGTTATGGGGCAGTAACAGCACACTTTTGAAAACGTGTTTTTCAGCCCGAAATAAACGCGTTTTTTCAGACAACTGAATCCCTATGTAACTGCAAGGCTCAAAAGAGCCCACACACTCAGCTCTTAACCCCAGTGTGCAGAAAGTGTCAAAACATGATTTTCAGCAGAAATAAACATGTTTCTGCAAGTTTGGTCACCCCCATGTAAGTTATGGGGCAGTAACAGCACACTTTTGAAAACGTGTTTTTCAGCCCGAAATAAACGCGTTCTTTCAGACAACTGAATCCCTATGTAACTGCAAGACTCAGAAGAGCCCACACACTCAGCTCTTAACCCCAGTGTGCAGAAAGTGACAAAACATGATTTTCAGCAGAAATAAACCTGTTTCTGCAAGTTTGGTCACCCCCATGTAAGTTATGGGGCAGTAACAGCACACTTTTGAAAACGTGTTTTTCAGCCCGAAATAAACGCGTTTTTTCAGACAACTGAATCCCTATGTAACTGCAAGGCTCAAAAGAGCCCACACACTCAGCTCTTAACCCCAGTGTGCAGAAAGTGTCAAAACGTGTTTTTCAGCAGAAATAAACATGTTTCTGCAAGTTTGGTCACCCCCATGTAAGTTATGGGGCAGTAACAGCACACTTTTGAAAACGTGTTTTTCAGCCCGAAATAAACGCGTTTTTTCAGACAACTGAATCCCTATGTAACTGCAAGACTCAGAAGAGCCCACACACTCAGCTCTTAACCCCAGTGTGCAGAAAGTGTCAAAACATGATTTTCAGCAGAAATAAACATGTTTCTGCAAGTTTGGTCACCCCCATGTAAGTTATGGGGCAGTAACAGCACACTTTTGAAAACGTGTTTTTCAGCCCGAAATAAACGCGTTTTTTCAGACAACTGAATCCCTATGTAACTGCAAGACTCAGAAGAGCCCACACACTCAGCTCTTAACCCCAGTGTGCAGAAAGTGTCAAAACGTGTTTTTCAGCAGAAATAAACATGTTTCTGCAAGTTTGGTCACCCCCATGTAAGTTATGGGGCAGTAACAGCACACTTTTGAAAACGTGTTTTTCAGCCCGAAATAAACGCGTTTTTTCAGACAACTGAATCCCTATGTAACTGCAAGACTCAGAAGAGCCCACACACTCAGCTCTTAATCCCAGTGTGCAGAAAGTGTCAAAACGTGTTTTTCAGCAGAAATAAACATGTTTCTGCAAGTTTGGTCACCCCCATGTAAGTTATGGGGCAGTAACAGCACACTTTTGAAAACGTGTTTTTCAGCCCGAAATAAACGCGTTTTTTCAGACAACTGAATCCCTATGTAACTGCAAGGCTCAAAAGAGCCCACACACTCAGCTCTTAACCCCAGTGTGCAGAAAGTGTCAAAACATGATTTTCAGCAGAAATAAACATGTTTCTGCAAGTTTGGTCACCCCCATGTAAGTTATGGGGCAGTAACAGCACACTTTTGAAAACGTGTTTTTCAGCCCGAAATAAACGCGTTCTTTCAGACAACTGAATCCCTATGTAACTGCAAGACTCAGAAGAGCCCACACACTCAGCTCTTAACCCCAGTGTGCAGAAAGTGTCAAAACGTGATTTTCAGCAGAAATAAACCTGTTTCTGCAAGTTTGGTCACCCCCATGTAAGTTATGGGGCAGTAACAGCACACTTTTGAAAACGTGTTTTTCAGCCCGAAATAAACGCGTTTTTTCAGACAACTGAATCCCTATGTAACTGCAAGGCTCAAAAGAGCCCACACACTCAGCTCTTAACCCCAGTGTGCAGAAAGTGTCAAAACATGATTTTCAGCAGAAATAAACATGTTTCTGCAAGTTTGGTCACCCCCATGTAAGTTATGGGGCAGTAACAGCACACTTTTGAAAACGTGTTTTTCAGCCCGAAATAAACGCGTTTTTTCAGACAACTGAATCCCTATGTAACTGCAAGACTCAGAAGAGCCCACACACTCAGCTCTTAACCCCAGTGTGCAGAAAGTGTCAAAACGTGTTTTTCAGCAGAAATAAACATGTTTCTGCAAGTTTGGTCACTCCCATGTAAGTTATGGGGCAGTAACAGCACACTTTTGAAAACGTGTTTTTCAGCCTGAAATAAACACGTTTTTTCAGACAACTGAATCCCTATGTAACTGCAAGACTCAGAAGAGCCCACACACTCAGCTCTTAACCCCAGTGTGCAGAAAGTGTCAA
Source organism: Lepisosteus platostomus (assembly GCF_059453375.1). NCBI lineage: Eukaryota > Metazoa > Chordata > Actinopteri > Semionotiformes > Lepisosteidae > Lepisosteus > Lepisosteus platostomus. The sequence goes on along the minus strand of NC_142614.1, from coordinate 37,446,666 downwards.
AACATGATTTTCAGCAGAAATAAACATGTTTCTGCAAGTTTGGTCACCCCCATGTAAGTTATGGGGCAGTAACAGCACACTTTTGAAAACGTGTTTTTCAGCCCGAAATAAACGCGTTTTTTCAGACAACTGAATCCCTATGTAACTGCAAGGCTCAAAAGAGCCCACACACTCAGCTCTTAACCCCAGTGTGCAGAAAGTGTCAAAACGTGTTTTTCAGCAGAAATAAACATGTTTCTGCAAGTTTGGTCACCCCAATGTAAGTTATGGGGCAGTAACAGCACACTTTTGAAAACGTGTTTTTCAGCCCGAAATAAACGCGTTTTTTCAGACAACTGAATCCCTATGTAACTGCAAGGCTCAAAAGAGCCCACACACTCAGCTCTTAACCCCAGTGTGCAGAAAGTGTCAAAACATGATTTTCAGCAGAAATAAACATGTTTCTGCAAGTTTGGTCACCCCCATGTAAGTTATGGGGCAGTAACAGCACACTTTTGAAAACGTGTTTTTCAGCCCGAAATAAACGCGTTTTTTCAGACAACTGAATCCCTATGTAACTGCAAGACTCAGAAGAGCCCACACACTCAGCTCTTAACCCCAGTGTGCAGAAAGTGTCAAAACGTGTTTTTCAGCAGAAATAAACATGTTTCTGCAAGTTTGGTCACTCCCATGTAAGTTATGGGGCAGTAACAGCACACTTTTGAAAACGTGTTTTTCAGCCTGAAATAAACACGTTTTTTCAGACAACTGAATCCCTATGTAACTGCAAGACTCAGAAGAGCCCACACACTCAGCTCTTAACCCCAGTGTGCAGAAAGTGTCAAAACATGATTTTCAGCAGAAATAAACATGTTTCTGCAAGTTTGGTCACCCCCATGTAAGTTATGGGGCAGTAACAGCACACTTTTGAAAACGTGTTTTTCAGCCCGAAATAAACGCGTTTTTTCAGACAACTGAATCCCTAAGTAACTGCAAGGCTCAAAAGAGCCCACACACTCAGCTCTTAACCCCAGTGTGCAGAAAGTGTCAAAACGTGTTTTTCAGCAGAAATAAACATGTTTCTGCAAGTTTGGTCACCCCCATGTAAGTTATGGGGCAGTAACAGCACACTTTTGAAAACGTGTTTTTCAGCCCGAAATAAACGCGTTTTTTCAGACAACTGAATCCCTATGTAACTGCAAGGCTCAAAAGAGCCCACACACTCAGCTCTTAACCCCAGTGTGCAGAAAGTGTCAAAACGTGTTTTTCAGCAGAAATAAACATGTTTCTGCAAGTTTGGTCACCCCCATGTAAGTTATGGGGCAGTAACAGCACACTTTTGAAAACGTGTTTTTCAGCCCGAAATAAACGCGTTTTTTCAGACAACTGAATCCCTATGTAACTGCAAGGCTCAAAAGAGCCCACACACTCAGCTCTTAACCCCAGTGTGCAGAAAGTGTCAAAACGTGTTTTTCAGCAGAAATAAACATGTTTCTGCAAGTTTGGTCACCCCCATGTAAGTTATGGGGCAGTAACAGCACACTTTTGAAAACGTGTTTTTCAGCCCGAAATAAACGCGTTTTTTCAGACAACTGAATCCCTATGTAACTGCAAGACTCAGAAGAGCCCACACACTCAGCTCTTAACCCCAGTGTGCAGAAAGTGTCAAAACGTGTTTTTCAGCAGAAATAAACATGTTTCTGCAAGTTTGGTCACCCCCATGTAAGTTATGGGGCAGTAACAGCACACTTTTGAAAACGTGTTTTTCAGCCCGAAATAAACGCGTTTTTTCAGACAACTGAATCCCTATGTAACTGCAAGACTCAGAAGAGCCCACACACTCAGCTCTTAACCCCAGTGTGCAGAAAGTGTCAAAACATGATTTTCAGCAGAAATAAACATGTTTCTGCAAGTTTGGTCACCCCCATGTAAGTTATGGGGCAGTAACAGCACACTTTTGAAAACGTGTTTTTCAGCCCGAAATAAACGCGTTTTTTCAGACAACTGAATCCCTATGTAACTGCAAGGCTCAAAAGAGCCCACACACTCAGCTCTTAACCCCAGTGTGCAGAAAGTGTCAAAACATGATTTTCAGCAGAAATAAACATGTTTCTGCAAGTTTGGTCACCCCCATGTAAGTTATGGGGCAGTAACAGCACACTTTTGAAAACGTGTTTTTCAGCCCGAAATAAACGCGTTCTTTCAGACAACTGAATCCCTATGTAACTGCAAGACTCAGAAGAGCCCACACACTCAGCTCTTAACCCCAGTGTGCAGAAAGTGTCAAAACGTGATTTTCAGCAGAAATAAACCTGTTTCTGCAAGTTTGGTCACCCCCATGTAAGTTATGGGGCAGTAACAGCACACTTTTGAAAACGTGTTTTTCAGCCCGAAATAAACGCGTTTTTTCAGACAACTGAATCCCTATGTAACTGCAAGGCTCAAAAGAGCCCACACACTCAGCTCTTAACCCCAGTGTGCAGAAAGTGTCAAAACATGATTTTCAGCAGAAATAAACATGTTTCTGCAAGTTTGGTCACCCCCATGTACGTTATGGGGCAGTAACAGCACACTTTTGAAAACGTGTTTTTCAGCCCGAAATAAACGCGTTTTTTCAGACAACTGAATCCCTATGTAACTGCAAGGCTCAAAAGAGCCCACACACTCAGCTCTTAACCCCAGTGTGCAGAAAGTGTCAAAACGTGTTTTTCAGCAGAAATAAACATGTTTCTGCAAGTTTGGTCACCCCAATGTAAGTTATGGGGCAGTAACAGCACACTTTTGAAAACGTGTTTTTCAGCCCGAAATAAACGCGTTTTTTCAGACAACTGAATCCCTATGTAACTGCAAGGCTCAAAAGAGCCCACACACTCAGCTCTTAACCCCAGTGTGCAGAAAGTGTCAAAACATGATTTTCAGCAGAAATAAACATGTTTCTGCAAGTTTGGTCACCCCCATGTAAGTTATGGGGCAGTAACAGCACACTTTTGAAAACGTGTTTTTCAGCCCGAAATAAACGCGTTTTTTCAGACAACTGAATCCCTATGTAACTGCAAGACTCAGAAGAGCCCACACACTCAGCTCTTAACCCCAGTGTGCAGAAAGTGTCAAAACGTGTTTTTCAGCAGAAATAAACATGTTTCTGCAAGTTTGGTCACTCCCATGTAAGTTATGGGGCAGTAACAGCACACTTTTGAAAACGTGTTTTTCAGCCTGAAATAAACACGTTTTTTCAGACAACTGAATCCCTATGTAACTGCAAGACTCAGAAGAGCCCACACACTCAGCTCTTAACCCCAGTGTGCAGAAAGTGTCAAAACATGATTTTCAGCAGAAATAAACATGTTTCTGCAAGTTTGGTCACCCCCATGTAAGTTATGGGGCAGTAACAGCACACTTTTGAAAACGTGTTTTTCAGCCCGAAATAAACGCGTTTTTTCAGACAACTGAATCCCTATGTAACTGCAAGGCTCAAAAGAGCCCACACACTCAGCTCTTAACCCCAGTGTGCAGAAAGTGTCAAAACGTGTTTTTCAGCAGAAATAAACATGTTTCTGCAAGTTTGGTCACCCCCATGTAAGTTATGGGGCAGTAACAGCACACTTTTGAAAACGTGTTTTTCAGCCCGAAATAAACGCGTTTTTTCAGACAACTGAATCCCTATGTAACTGCAAGGCTCAAAAGAGCCCACACACTCAGCTCTTAACCCCAGTGTGCAGAAAGTGTCAAAACGTGTTTTTCAGCAGAAATAAACATGTTTCTGCAAGTTTGGTCACCCCCATGTAAGTTATGGGGCAGTAACAGCACACTTTTGAAAACGTGTTTTTCAGCCCGAAATAAACGCGTTTTTTCAGACAACTGAATCCCTATGTAACTGCAAGACTCAGAAGAGCCCACACACTCAGCTCTTAACCCCAGTGTGCAGAAAGTGTCAAAACATGATTTTCAGCAGAAATAAACATGTTTCTGCAAGTTTGGTCACCCCCATGTAAGTTATGGGGCAGTAACAGCACACTTTTGAAAACGTGTTTTTCAGCCCGAAATAAACGCGTTTTTTCAGACAACTGAATCCCTATGTAACTGCAAGACTCAGAAGAGCCCACACACTCAGCTCTTAACCCCAGTGTGCAGAAAGTGTCAAAACGTGTTTTTCAGCAGAAATAAACATGTTTCTGCAAGTTTGGTCACCCCCATGTAAGTTATGGGGCAGTAACAGCACACTTTTGAAAACGTGTTTTTCAGCCCGAAATAAACGCGTTTTTTCAGACAACTGAATCCCTATGTAACTGCAAGACTCAGAAGAGCCCACACACTCAGCTCTTAACCCCAGTGTGCAGAAAGTGTCAAAACATGTTTTTCAGCAGAAATAAACATGTTTCTGCAAGTTTGGTCACCCCCATGTAAGTTATGGGGCAGTAACAGCACACTTTTGAAAACGTGTTTTTCAGCCCGAAATAAACGCGTTTTTTCAGACAACTGAATCCCTATGTAACTGCAAGACTCAGAAGAGCCCACACACTCAGCTCTTAACCCCAGTGTGCAGAAAGTGTCAAAACATGATTTTCAGCAGAAATAAACATGTTTCTGCAAGTTTGGTCACCCCCATGTAAGTTATGGGGCAGTAACAGCACACTTTTGAAAACGTGTTTTTCAGCCCGAAATAAACGCGTTTTTTCAGACAACTGAATCCCTATGTAACTGCAAGACTCAGAAGAGCCCACACACTCAGCTCTTAACCCCAGTGTGCAGAAAGTGTCAAAACGTGATTTTCAGCAGAAATAAACCTGTTTCTGCAAGTTTGGTCACCCCCATGTAAGTTATGGGGCAGTAACAGCACACTTTTGAAAACGTGTTTTTCAGCCCGAAATAAACGCGTTTTTTCAGACAACTGAATCCCTATGTAACTGCAAGGCTCAAAAGAGCCCACACACTCAGCTCTTAACCCCAGTGTGCAGAAAGTGTCAAAACGTGTTTTTCAGCAGAAATAAACATGTTTCTGCAAGTTTGGTCACCCCCATGTAAGTTATGGGGCAGTAACAGCACACTTTTGAAAACGTGTTTTTCAGCCCGAAATAAACGCGTTTTTTCAGACAACTGAATCCCTATGTAACTGCAAGACTCAGAAGAGCCCACACACTCAGCTCTTAACCCCAGTGTGCAGAAAGTGTCAAAACATGATTTTCAGCAGAAATAAACATGTTTCTGCAAGTTTGGTCACCCCCATGTAAGTTATGGGGCAGTAACAGCACACTTTTGAAAACGTGTTTTTCAGCCCGAAATAAACGCGTTTTTTCAGACAACTGAATCCCTATGTAACTGCAAGACTCAGAAGAGCCCACACACTCAGCTCTTAACCCCAGTGTGCAGAAAGTGTCAAAACGTGTTTTTCAGCAGAAATAAACATGTTTCTGCAAGTTTGGTCACCCCCATGTAAGTTATGGGGCAGTAACAGCACACTTTTGAAAACGTGTTTTTCAGCCCGAAATAAACGCGTTTTTTCAGACAACTGAATCCCTATGTAACTGCAAGACTCAGAAGAGCCCACACACTCAGCTCTTAACCCCAGTGTGCAGAAAGTGTCAAAACGTGTTTTTCAGCAGAAATAAACATGTTTCTGCAAGTTTGGTCACCCCCATGTAAGTTATGGGGCAGTAACAGCACACTTTTGAAAACGTGTTTTTCAGCCCGAAATAAACGCGTTTTTTCAGACAACTGAATCCCTATGTAACTGCAAGACTCAGAAGAGCCCACACACTCAGCTCTTAATCCCAGTGTGCAGAAAGTGTCAAAACGTGTTTTTCAGCAGAAATAAACATGTTTCTGCAAGTTTGGTCACCCCCATGTAAGTTATGGGGCAGTAACAGCACACTTTTGAAAACGTGTTTTTCAGCCCGAAATAAACGCGTTTTTTCAGACAACTGAATCCCTATGTAACTGCAAGGCTCAAAAGAGCCCACACACTCAGCTCTTAACCCCAGTGTGCAGAAAGTGTCAAAACATGATTTTCAGCAGAAATAAACATGTTTCTGCAAGTTTGGTCACCCCCATGTAAGTTATGGGGCAGTAACAGCACACTTTTGAAAACGTGTTTTTCAGCCCGAAATAAACGCGTTCTTTCAGACAACTGAATCCCTATGTAACTGCAAGACTCAGAAGAGCCCACACACTCAGCTCTTAACCCCAGTGTGCAGAAAGTGTCAAAACGTGATTTTCAGCAGAAATAAACCTGTTTCTGCAAGTTTGGTCACCCCCATGTAAGTTATGGGGCAGTAACAGCACACTTTTGAAAACGTGTTTTTCAGCCCGAAATAAACGCGTTTTTTCAGACAACTGAATCCCTATGTAACTGCAAGGCTCAAAAGAGCCCACACACTCAGCTCTTAACCCCAGTGTGCAGAAAGTGTCAAAACGTGTTTTTCAGCAGAAATAAACATGTTTCTGCAAGTTTGGTCACCCCCATGTAAGTTATGGGGCAGTAACAGCACACTTTTGAAAACGTGTTTTTCAGCCCGAAATAAACGCGTTTTTTCAGACAACTGAATCCCTATGTAACTGCAAGACTCAGAAGAGCCCACACACTCAGCTCTTAACCCCAGTGTGCAGAAAGTGTCAAAACATGATTTTCAGCAGAAATAAACATGTTTCTGCAAGTTTGGTCACCCCCATGTAAGTTATGGGGCAGTAACAGCACACTTTTGAAAACGTGTTTTTCAGCCCGAAATAAACGCGTTTTTTCAGACAACTGAATCCCTATGTAACTGCAAGACTCAGAAGAGCCCACACACTCAGCTCTTAACCCCAGTGTGCAGAAAGTGTCAAAACGTGTTTTTCAGCAGAAATAAACATGTTTCTGCAAGTTTGGTCACCCCCATGTAAGTTATGGGGCAGTAACAGCACACTTTTGAAAACGTGTTTTTCAGCCCGAAATAAACGCGTTTTTTCAGACAACTGAATCCCTATGTAACTGCAAGACTCAGAAGAGCCCACACACTCAGCTCTTAATCCCAGTGTGCAGAAAGTGTCAAAACGTGTTTTTCAGCAGAAATAAACATGTTTCTGCAAGTTTGGTCACCCCCATGTAAGTTATGGGGCAGTAACAGCACACTTTTGAAAACGTGTTTTTCAGCCCGAAATAAACGCGTTTTTTCAGACAACTGAATCCCTATGTAACTGCAAGGCTCAAAAGAGCCCACACACTCAGCTCTTAACCCCAGTGTGCAGAAAGTGTCAAAACATGATTTTCAGCAGAAATAAACATGTTTCTGCAAGTTTGGTCACCCCCATGTAAGTTATGGGGCAGTAACAGCACACTTTTGAAAACGTGTTTTTCAGCCCGAAATAAACGCGTTCTTTCAGACAACTGAATCCCTATGTAACTGCAAGACTCAGAAGAGCCCACACACTCAGCTCTTAACCCCAGTGTGCAGAAAGTGTCAAAACGTGATTTTCAGCAGAAATAAACCTGTTTCTGCAAGTTTGGTCACCCCCATGTAAGTTATGGGGCAGTAACAGCACACTTTTGAAAACGTGTTTTTCAGCCCGAAATAAACGCGTTTTTTCAGACAACTGAATCCCTATGTAACTGCAAGGCTCAAAAGAGCCCACACACTCAGCTCTTAACCCCAGTGTGCAGAAAGTGTCAAAACATGATTTTCAGCAGAAATAAACATGTTTCTGCAAGTTTGGTCACCCCCATGTAAGTTATGGGGCAGTAACAGCACACTTTTGAAAACGTGTTTTTCAGCCCGAAATAAACGCGTTTTTTCAGACAACTGAATCCCTATGTAACTGCAAGACTCAGAAGAGCCCACACACTCAGCTCTTAACCCCAGTGTGCAGAAAGTGTCAAAACGTGTTTTTCAGCAGAAATAAACATGTTTCTGCAAGTTTGGTCACTCCCATGTAAGTTATGGGGCAGTAACAGCACACTTTTGAAAACGTGTTTTTCAGCCTGAAATAAACACGTTTTTTCAGACAACTGAATCCCTATGTAACTGCAAGACTCAGAAGAGCCCACACACTCAGCTCTTAACCCCAGTGTGCAGAAAGTGTCAAAACATGATTTTCAGCAGAAATAAACATGTTTCTGCAAGTTTGGTCACCCCCATGTAAGTTATGGGGCAGTAACAGCACACTTTTGAAAACGTGTTTTTCAGCCCGAAATAAACGCGTTTTTTCAGACAACTGAATCCCTATGTAACTGCAAGGCTCAAAAGAGCCCACACACTCAGCTCTTAACCCCAGTGTGCAGAAAGTGTCAAAACGTGTTTTTCAGCAGAAATAAACATGTTTCTGCAAGTTTGGTCACCCCAATGTAAGTTATGGGGCAGTAACAGCACACTTTTGAAAACGTGTTTTTCAGCCCGAAATAAACGCGTTTTTTCAGACAACTGAATCCCTATGTAACTGCAAGGCTCAAAAGAGCCCACACACTCAGCTCTTAACCCCAGTGTGCAGAAAGTGTCAAAACATGATTTTCAGCAGAAATAAACATGTTTCTGCAAGTTTGGTCACCCCCATGTAAGTTATGGGGCAGTAACAGCACACTTTTGAAAACGTGTTTTTCAGCCCGAAATAAACGCGTTTTTTCAGACAACTGAATCCCTATGTAACTGCAAGACTCAGAAGAGCCCACACACTCAGCTCTTAACCCCAGTGTGCAGAAAGTGTCAAAACGTGTTTTTCAGCAGAAATAAACATGTTTCTGCAAGTTTGGTCACTCCCATGTAAGTTATGGGGCAGTAACAGCACACTTTTGAAAACGTGTTTTTCAGCCTGAAATAAACACGTTTTTTCAGACAACTGAATCCCTATGTAACTGCAAGACTCAGAAGAGCCCACACACTCAGCTCTTAACCCCAGTGTGCAGAAAGTGTCAAAACATGATTTTCAGCAGAAATAAACATGTTTCTGCAAGTTTGGTCACCCCCATGTAAGTTATGGGGCAGTAACAGCACACTTTTGAAAACGTGTTTTTCAGCCCGAAATAAACGCGTTTTTTCAGACAACTGAATCCCTAAGTAACTGCAAGGCTCAAAAGAGCCCACACACTCAGCTCTTAACCCCAGTGTGCAGAAAGTGTCAAAACGTGTTTTTCAGCAGAAATAAACATGTTTCTGCAAGTTTGGTCACCCCCATGTAAGTTATGGGGCAGTAACAGCACACTTTTGAAAACGTGTTTTTCAGCCCGAAATAAACGCGTTTTTTCAGACAACTGAATCCCTATGTAACTGCAAGGCTCAAAAGAGCCCACACACTCAGCTCTTAACCCCAGTGTGCAGAAAGTGTCAAAACGTGTTTTTCAGCAGAAATAAACATGTTTCTGCAAGTTTGGTCACCCCCATGTAAGTTATGGGGCAGTAACAGCACACTTTTGAAAACGTGTTTTTCAGCCCGAAATAAACGCGTTTTTTCAGACAACTGAATCCCTATGTAACTGCAAGACTCAGAAGAGCCCACACACTCAGCTCTTAACCCCAGTGTGCAGAAAGTGTCAAAACATGATTTTCAGCAGAAATAAACATGTTTCTGCAAGTTTGGTCACCCCCATGTAAGTTATGGGGCAGTAACAGCACACTTTTGAAAACGTGTTTTTCAGCCCGAAATAAACGCGTTTTTTCAGACAACTGAATCCCTATGTAACTGCAAGACTCAGAAGAGCCCACACACTCAGCTCTTAACCTCAGTGTGCAGAAAGTGTCAAAACGTGTTTTTCAGCAGAAATAAACATGTTTCTGCAAGTTTGGTCACCCCCATGTAAGTTATGGGGCAGTAACAGCACACTTTTGAAAACGTGTTTTTCAGCCCGAAATAAACGCGTTTTTTCAGACAACTGAATCCCTATGTAACTGCAAGACTCAGAAGAGCCCACACACTCAGCTCTTAACCCCAGTGTGCAGAAAGTGTCAAAACGTGATTTTCAGCAGAAATAAACATGTTTCTGCAAGTTTGGTCACCCCCATGTAAGTTATGGGGCAGTAACAGCACACTTTTGAAAACGTGTTTTTCAGCCCGAAATAAACGCGTTTTTTCAGACAACTGAATCCCTATGTAACTGCAAGACTCAGAAGAGCCCACACACTCAGCTCTTAATCCCAGTGTGCAGAAAGTGTCAAAACGTGTTTTTCAGCAGAAATAAACATGTTTCTGCAAGTTTGGTCACCCCCATGTAAGTTATGGGGCAGTAACAGCACACTTTTGAAAACGTGTTTTTCAGCCCGAAATAAACGCGTTTTTTCAGACAACTGAATCCCTATGTAACTGCAAGACTCAGAAGAGCCCACACACTCAGCTCTTAACCCCAGTGTGCAGAAAGTGTCAAAACGTGATTTTCAGCAGAAATAAACCTGTTTCTGCAAGTTTGGTCACCCCCATGTAAGTTATGGGGCAGTAACAGCACACTTTTGAAAACGTGTTTTTCAGCCCGAAATAAACGCGTTTTTTCAGACAACTGAATCCCTATGTAACTGCAAGGCTCAAAAGAGCCCACACACTCAGCTCTTAACCCCAGTGTGCAGAAAGTGTCAAAACATGATTTTCAGCAGAAATAAACATGTTTCTGCAAGTTTGGTCACCCCCATGTAAGTTATGGGGCAGTAACAGCACACTTTTGAAAACGTGTTTTTCAGCCCGAAATAAACGCGTTTTTTCAGACAACTGAATCCCTATGTAACTGCAAGACTCAGAAGAGCCCACACACTCAGCTCTTAACCCCAGTGTGCAGAAAGTGTCAAAACGTGTTTTTCAGCAGAAATAAACATGTTTCTGCAAGTTTGGTCACCCCCATGTAAGTTATGGGGCAGTAACAGCACACTTTTGAAAACGTGTTTTTCAGCCCGAAATAAACGCGTTTTTTCAGACAACTGAATCCCTATGTAACTGCAAGGCTCAAAAGAGCCCACACACTCAGCTCTTAACCCCAGTGTGCAGAAAGTGTCAAAACGTGTTTTTCAGCAGAAATAAACATGTTTCTGCAAGTTTGGTCACCCCCATGTAAGTTATGGGGCAGTAACAGCACACTTTTGAAAACGTGTTTTTCAGCCCGAAATAAACGCGTTTTTTCAGACAACTGAATCCCTATGTAACTGCAAGACTCAGAAGAGCCCACACACTCAGCTCTTAACCCCAGTGTGCAGAAAGTGACAAAACATGATTTTCAGCAGAAATAAACATGTTTCTGCAAGTTTGGTCACCCCCATGTAAGTTATGGGGCAGTAACAGCACACTTTTGAAAACGTGTTTTTCAGCCCGAAATAAACGCGTTTTTTCAGACAACTGAATCCCTATGTAACTGCAAGACTCAGAAGAGCCCACACACTCAGCTCTTAACCCCAGTGTGCAGAAAGTGTCAAAACGTGTTTTTCAGCAGAAATAAACATGTTTCTGCAAGTTTGGTCACTCCCATGTAAGTTATGGGGCAGTAACAGCACACTTTTGAAAACGTGTTTTTCAGCCTGAAATAAACACGTTTTTTCAGACAACTGAATCCCTATGTAACTGCAAGACTCAGAAGAGCCCACACACTCAGCTCTTAACCCCAGTGTGCAGAAAGTGTCAAAACATGATTTTCAGCAGAAATAAACATGTTTCTGCAAGTTTGGTCACCCCCATGTAAGTTATGGGGCAGTAACAGCACACTTTTGAAAACGTGTTTTTCAGCCCGAAATAAACGCGTTTTTTCAGACAACTGAATCCCTATGTAACTGCAAGGCTCAAAAGAGCCCACACACTCAGCTCTTAACCCCAGTGTGCAGAAAGTGTCAAAACGTGTTTTTCAGCAGAAATAAACATGTTTCTGCAAGTTTGGTCACCCCCATGTAAGTTATGGGGCAGTAACAGCACACTTTTGAAAACGTGTTTTTCAGCCCGAAATAAACGCGTTTTTTCAGACAACTGAATCCCTATGTAACTGCAAGACTCAGAAGAGCCCACACACTCAGCTCTTAACCCCAGTGTGCAGAAAGTGTCAAAACATGATTTTCAGCAGAAATAAACATGTTTCTGCAAGTTTGGTCACCCCCATGTAAGTTATGGGGCAGTAACAGCACACTTTTGAAAACGTGTTTTTCAGCCCGAAATAAACGCGTTTTTTCAGACAACTGAATCCCTATGTAACTGCAAGACTCAGAAGAGCCCACACACTCAGCTCTTAACCCCAGTGTGCAGAAAGTGTCAAAACGTGTTTTTCAGCAGAAATAAACATGTTTCTGCAAGTTTGGTCACCCCCATGTAAGTTATGGGGCAGTAACAGCACACTTTTGAAAACGTGTTTTTCAGCCCGAAATAAACGCGTTTTTTCAGACAACTGAATCCCTATGTAACTGCAAGACTCAGAAGAGCCCACACACTCAGCTCTTAACCCCAGTGTGCAGAAAGTGTCAAAACGTGTTTTTCAGCAGAAATAAACATGTTTCTGCAAGTTTGGTCACCCCCATGTAAGTTATGGGGCAGTAACAGCACACTTTTGAAAACGTGTTTTTCAGCCCGAAATAAACGCGTTTTTTCAGACAACTGAATCCCTATGTAACTGAAAGACTCAGAAGAGCCCACACACTCAGCTCTTAATCCCAGTGTGCAGAAAGTGTCAAAACGTGTTTTTCAGCAGAAATAAACATGTTTCTGCAAGTTTGGTCACCCCCATGTAAGTTATGGGGCAGTAACAGCACACTTTTGAAAACGTGTTTTTCAGCCCGAAATAAACGCGTTTTTTCAGACAACTGAATCCCTATGTAACTGCAAGGCTCAAAAGAGCCCACACACTCAGCTCTTAACCCCAGTGTGCAGAAAGTGTCAAAACATGATTTTCAGCAGAAATAAACATGTTTCTGCAAGTTTGGTCACCCCCATGTAAGTTATGGGGCAGTAACAGCACACTTTTGAAAACGTGTTTTTCAGCCCGAAATAAACGCGTTTTTTCAGACAACTGAATCCCTATGTAACTGCAAGACTCAGAAGAGCCCACACACTCAGCTCTTAACCCCAGTGTGCAGAAAGTGTCAAAACATGATTTTCAGCAGAAATAAACATGTTTCTGCAAGTTTGGTCACCCCCATGTAAGTTATGGGGCAGTAACAGCACACTTTTGAAAACGTGTTTTTCAGCCCGAAATAAACGCGTTTTTTCAGACAACTGAATCCCTATGTAACTGCAAGACTCAGAAGAGCCCACACACTCAGCTCTTAACCCCAGTGTGCAGAAAGTGTCAAAACATGATTTTCAGCAGAAATAAACATGTTTCTGCAAGTTTGGTCACCCCCATGTAAGTTATGGGGCAGTAACAGCACACTTTTGAAAACGTGTTTTTCAGCCCGAAATAAACGCGTTTTTTCAGACAACTGAATCCCTATGTAACTGCAAGACTCAGAAGAGCCCACACACTCAGCTCTTAACCCCAGTGTGCAGAAAGTGTCAAAACGTGTTTTTCAGCAGAAATAAACATGTTTCTGCAAGTTTGGTCACCCCCATGTAAGTTATGGGGCAGTAACAGCACACTTTTGAAAACGTGTTTTTCAGCCCGAAATAAACGCGTTTTTTCAGACAACTGAATCCCTATGTAACTGCAAGACTCAGAAGAGCCCACACACTCAGCTCTTAACCCCAGTGTGCAGAAAGTGTCAAAACGTGATTTTCAGCAGAAATAAACATGTTTCTGCAAGTTTGGTCACCCCCATGTAAGTTATGGGGCAGTAACAGCACACTTTTGAAAACGTGTTTTTCAGCCCGAAATAAACGCGTTTTTTCAGACAACTGAATCCCTATGTAACTGCAAGACTCAGAAGAGCCCACACACTCAGCTCTTAATCCCAGTGTGCAGAAAGTGTCAAAACGTGTTTTTCAGCAGAAATAAACATGTTTCTGCAAGTTTGGTCACCCCCATGTAAGTTATGGGGCAGTAACAGCACACTTTTGAAAACGTGTTTTTCAGCCCGAAATAAACGCGTTTTTTCAGACAACTGAATCCCTATGTAACTGCAAGGCTCAAAAGAGCCCACACACTCAGCTCTTAACCCCAGTGTGCAGAAAGTGTCAAAACATGATTTTCAGCAGAAATAAACATGTTTCTGCAAGTTTGGTCACCCCCATGTAAGTTATGGGGCAGTAACAGCACACTTTTGAAAACGTGTTTTTCAGCCCGAAATAAACGCGTTTTTTCAGACAACTGAATCCCTATGTAACTGCAAGACTCAGAAGAGCCCACACACTCAGCTCTTAACCCCAGTGTGCAGAAAGTGTCAAAACGTGATTTTCAGCAGAAATAAACCTGTTTCTGCAAGTTTGGTCACCCCCATGTAAGTTATGGGGCAGTAACAGCACACTTTTGAAAACGTGTTTTTCAGCCCGAAATAAACGCGTTTTTTCAGACAACTGAATCCCTATGTAACTGCAAGGCTCAAAAGAGCCCACACACTCAGCTCTTAACCCCAGTGTGCAGAAAGTGTCAAAACATGATTTTCAGCAGAAATAAACATGTTTCTGCAAGTTTGGTCACCCCCATGTAAGTTATGGGGCAGTAACAGCACACTTTTGAAAACGTGTTTTTCAGCCCGAAATAAACGCGTTTTTTCAGACAACTGAATCCCTATGTAACTGCAAGACTCAGAAGAGCCCACACACTCAGCTCTTAACCCCAGTGTGCAGAAAGTGTCAAAACGTGTTTTTCAGCAGAAATAAACATGTTTCTGCAAGTTTGGTCACTCCCATGTAAGTTATGGGGCAGTAACAGCACACTTTTGAAAACGTGTTTTTCAGCCTGAAATAAACACGTTTTTTCAGACAACTGAATCCCTATGTAACTGCAAGACTCAGAAGAGCCCACACACTCAGCTCTTAACCCCAGTGTGCAGAAAGTGTCAAAACATGATTTTCAGCAGAAATAAACATGTTTCTGCAAGTTTGGTCACCCCCATGTAAGTTATGGGGCAGTAACAGCACACTTTTGAAAACGTGTTTTTCAGCCCGAAATAAACGCGTTTTTTCAGACAACTGAATCCCTATGTAACTGCAAGGCTCAAAAGAGCCCACACACTCAGCTCTTAACCCCAGTGTGCAGAAAGTGTCAAAACGTGTTTTTCAGCAGAAATAAACATGTTTCTGCAAGTTTGGTCACCCCCATGTAAGTTATGGGGCAGTAACAGCACACTTTTGAAAACGTGTTTTTCAGCCCGAAATAAACGCGTTTTTTCAGACAACTGAATCCCTATGTAACTGCAAGGCTCAAAAGAGCCCACACACTCAGCTCTTAACCCCAGTGTGCAGAAAGTGTCAAAACGTGTTTTTCAGCAGAAATAAACATGTTTCTGCAAGTTTGGTCACCCCCATGTAAGTTATGGGGCAGTAACAGCACACTTTTGAAAACGTGTTTTTCAGCCCGAAATAAACGCGTTTTTTCAGACAACTGAATCCCTATGTAACTGCAAGACTCAGAAGAGCCCACACACTCAGCTCTTAACCCCAGTGTGCAGAAAGTGTCAAAACATGATTTTCAGCAGAAATAAACATGTTTCTGCAAGTTTGGTCACCCCCATGTAAGTTATGGGGCAGTAACAGCACACTTTTGAAAACGTGTTTTTCAGCCCGAAATAAACGCGTTTTTTCAGACAACTGAATCCCTATGTAACTGCAAGACTCAGAAGAGCCCACACACTCAGCTCTTAACCCCAGTGTGCAGAAAGTGTCAAAACGTGTTTTTCAGCAGAAATAAACATGTTTCTGCAAGTTTGGTCACCCCCATGTAAGTTATGGGGCAGTAACAGCACACTTTTGAAAACGTGTTTTTCAGCCCGAAATAAACGCGTTTTTTCAGACAACTGAATCCCTATGTAACTGCAAGACTCAGAAGAGCCCACACACTCAGCTCTTAACCCCAGTGTGCAGAAAGTGTCAAAACGTGATTTTCAGCAGAAATAAACATGTTTCTGCAAGTTTGGTCACCCCCATGTAAGTTATGGGGCAGTAACAGCACACTTTTGAAAACGTGTTTTTCAGCCCGAAATAAACGCGTTTTTTCAGACAACTGAATCCCTATGTAACTGCAAGACTCAGAAGAGCCCACACACTCAGCTCTTAATCCCAGTGTGCAGAAAGTGTCAAAACGTGTTTTTCAGCAGAAATAAACATGTTTCTGCAAGTTTGGTCACCCCCATGTAAGTTATGGGGCAGTAACAGCACACTTTTGAAAACGTGTTTTTCAGCCCGAAATAAACGCGTTTTTTCAGACAACTGAATCCCTATGTAACTGCAAGGCTCAAAAGAGCCCACACACTCAGCTCTTAACCCCAGTGTGCAGAAAGTGTCAAAACATGATTTTCAGCAGAAATAAACATGTTTCTGCAAGTTTGGTCACCCCCATGTAAGTTATGGGGCAGTAACAGCACACTTTTGAAAACGTGTTTTTCAGCCCGAAATAAACGCGTTTTTTCAGACAACTGAATCCCTATGTAACTGCAAGACTCAGAAGAGCCCACACACTCAGCTCTTAACCCCAGTGTGCAGAAAGTGTCAAAACGTGATTTTCAGCAGAAATAAACCTGTTTCTGCAAGTTTGGTCACCCCCATGTAAGTTATGGGGCAGTAACAGCACACTTTTGAAAACGTGTTTTTCAGCCCGAAATAAACGCGTTTTTTCAGACAACTGAATCCCTATGTAACTGCAAGGCTCAAAAGAGCCCACACACTCAGCTCTTAACCCCAGTGTGCAGAAAGTGTCAAAACATGATTTTCAGCAGAAATAAACATGTTTCTGCAAGTTTGGTCACCCCCATGTAAGTTATGGGGCAGTAACAGCACACTTTTGAAAACGTGTTTTTCAGCCCGAAATAAACGCGTTTTTTCAGACAACTGAATCCCTATGTAACTGCAAGACTCAGAAGAGCCCACACACTCAGCTCTTAACCCCAGTGTGCAGAAAGTGTCAAAACGTGTTTTTCAGCAGAAATAAACATGTTTCTGCAAGTTTGGTCACTCCCATGTAAGTTATGGGGCAGTAACAGCACACTTTTGAAAACGTGTTTTTCAGCCTGAAATAAACACGTTTTTTCAGACAACTGAATCCCTATGTAACTGCAAGACTCAGAAGAGCCCACACACTCAGCTCTTAACTCCAGTGTGCAGAAAGTGTCAAAACATGATTTTCAGCAGAAATAAACATGTTTCTGCAAGTTTGGTCACCCCCATGTAAGTTATGGGGCAGTAACAGCACACTTTTGAAAACGTGTTTTTCAGCCCGAAATAAACGCGTTTTTTCAGACAACTGAATCCCTATGTAACTGCAAGGCTCAAAAGAGCCCACACACTCAGCTCTTAACCCCAGTGTGCAGAAAGTGTCAAAACGTGTTTTTCAGCAGAAATAAACATGTTTCTGCAAGTTTGGTCACCCCAATGTAAGTTATGGGGCAGTAACAGCACACTTTTGAAAACGTGTTTTTCAGCCCGAAATAAACGCGTTTTTTCAGACAACTGAATCCCTATGTAACTGCAAGGCTCAAAAGAGCCCACACACTCAGCTCTTAACCCCAGTGTGCAGAAAGTGTCAAAACATGATTTTCAGAAGAAATAAACATGTTTCTGCAAGTTTGGTCACCCCCATGTAAGTTATGGGGCAGTAACAGCACACTTTTGAAAACGTGTTTTTCAGCCCGAAATAAACGCGTTTTTTCAGACAACTGAATCCCTATGTAACTGCAAGACTCAGAAGAGCCCACACACTCAGCTCTTAACCCCAGTGTGCAGAAAGTGTCAAAACGTGTTTTTCAGCAGAAATAAACATGTTTCTGCAAGTTTGGTCACTCCCATGTAAGTTATGGGGCAGTAACAGCACACTTTTGAAAACGTGTTTTTCAGCCTGAAATAAACACGTTTTTTCAGACAACTGAATCCCTATGTAACTGCAAGACTCAGAAGAGCCCACACACTCAGCTCTTAACCCCAGTGTGCAGAAAGTGTCAAAACATGATTTTCAGCAGAAATAAACATGTTTCTGCAAGTTTGGTCACCCCCATGTAAGTTATGGGGCAGTAACAGCACACTTTTGAAAACGTGTTTTTCAGCCCGAAATAAACGCGTTTTTTCAGACAACTGAATCCCTATGTAACTGCAAGGCTCAAAAGAGCCCACACACTCAGCTCTTAACCCCAGTGTGCAGAAAGTGTCAAAACGTGTTTTTCAGCAGAAATAAACATGTTTCTGCAAGTTTGGTCACCCCCATGTAAGTTATGGGGCAGTAACAGCACACTTTTGAAAACGTGTTTTTCAGCCCGAAATAAACGCGTTTTTTCAGACAACTGAATCCCTATGTAACTGCAAGACTCAGAAGAGCCCACACACTCAGCTCTTAACCCCAGTGTGCAGAAAGTGTCAAAACATGATTTTCAGCAGAAATAAACATGTTTCTGCAAGTTTGGTCACCCCCATGTAAGTTATGGGGCAGTAACAGCACACTTTTGAAAACGTGTTTTTCAGCCCGAAATAAACGCGTTTTTTCAGACAACTGAATCCCTATGTAACTGCAAGACTCAGAAGAGCCCACACACTCAGCTCTTAACCTCAGTGTGCAGAAAGTGTCAAAACGTGTTTTTCAGCAGAAATAAACATGTTTCTGCAAGTTTGGTCACCCCCATGTAAGTTATGGGGCAGTAACAGCACACTTTTGAAAACGTGTTTTTCAGCCCGAAATAAACGCGTTTTTTCAGACAACTGAATCCCTATGTAACTGCAAGACTCAGAAGAGCCCACACACTCAGCTCTTAACCCCAGTGTGCAGAAAGTGTCAAAACGTGATTTTCAGCAGAAATAAACATGTTTCTGCAAGTTTGGTCACCCCCATGTAAGTTATGGGGCAGTAACAGCACACTTTTGAAAACGTGTTTTTCAGCCCGAAATAAACGCGTTTTTTCAGACAACTGAATCCCTATGTAACTGCAAGACTCAGAAGAGCCCACACACTCAGCTCTTAATCCCAGTGTGCAGAAAGTGTCAAAACGTGTTTTTCAGCAGAAATAAACATGTTTCTGCAAGTTTGGTCACCCCCATGTAAGTTATGGGGCAGTAACAGCACACTTTTGAAAACGTGTTTTTCAGCCCGAAATAAACGCGTTTTTTCAGACAACTGAATCCCTATGTAACTGCAAGGCTCAAAAGAGCCCACACACTCAGCTCTTAACCCCAGTGTGCAGAAAGTGTCAAAACATGATTTTCAGCAGAAATAAACATGTTTCTGCAAGTTTGGTCACCCCCATGTAAGTTATGGGGCAGTAACAGCACACTTTTGAAAACGTGTTTTTCAGCCCGAAATAAACGCGTTTTTTCAGACAACTGAATCCCTATGTAACTGCAAGACTCAGAAGAGCCCACACACTCAGCTCTTAACCCCAGTGTGCAGAAAGTGTCAAAACGTGTTTTTCAGCAGAAATAAACATGTTTCTGCAAGTTTGGTCACTCCCATGTAAGTTATGGGGCAGTAACAGCACACTTTTGAAAACGTGTTTTTCAGCCTGAAATAAACACGTTTTTTCAGACAACTGAATCCCTATGTAACTGCAAGACTCAGAAGAGCCCACACACTCAGCTCTTAACTCCAGTGTGCAGAAAGTGTCAAAACATGATTTTCAGCAGAAATAAACATGTTTCTGCAAGTTTGGTCACCCCCATGTAAGTTATGGGGCAGTAACAGCACACTTTTGAAAACGTGTTTTTCAGCCCGAAATAAACGCGTTTTTTCAGACAACTGAATCCCTATGTAACTGCAAGGCTCAAAAGAGCCCACACACTCAGCTCTTAACCCCAGTGTGCAGAAAGTGTCAAAACGTGTTTTTCAGCAGAAATAAACATGTTTCTGCAAGTTTGGTCACCCCAATGTAAGTTATGGGGCAGTAACAGCACACTTTTGAAAACGTGTTTTTCAGCCCGAAATAAACGCGTTTTTTCAGACAACTGAATCCCTATGTAACTGCAAGGCTCAAAAGAGCCCACACACTCAGCTCTTAACCCCAGTGTGCAGAAAGTGTCAAAACATGATTTTCAGCAGAAATAAACATGTTTCTGCAAGTTTGGTCACCCCCATGTAAGTTATGGGGCAGTAACAGCACACTTTTGAAAACGTGTTTTTCAGCCCGAAATAAACACGTTTTTTCAGACAACTGAATCCCTATGTAACTGCAAGACTCAGAAGAGCCCACACACTCAGCTCTTAACCCCAGTGTGCAGAAAGTGTCAAAACGTGTTTTTCAGCAGAAATAAACATGTTTCTGCAAGTTTGGTCACTCCCATGTAAGTTATGGGGCAGTAACAGCACACTTTTGAAAATGTGTTTTTCAGCCTGAAATAAACACGTTTTTTCAGACAACTGAATCCCTATGTAACTGCAAGACTCAGAAGAGCCCACACACTCAGCTCTTAACCCCAGTGTGCAGAAAGTGTCAAAACATGATTTTCAGCAGAAATAAACATGTTTCTGCAAGTTTGGTCACCCCCATGTAAGTTATGGGGCAGTAACAGCACACTTTTGAAAACGTGTTTTTCAGCCCGAAATAAACGCGTTTTTTCAGACAACTGAATCCCTATGTAACTGCAAGGCTCAAAAGAGCCCACACACTCAGCTCTTAACCCCAGTGTGCAGAAAGTGTCAAAACGTGTTTTTCAGCAGAAATAAACATGTTTCTGCAAGTTTGGTCACCCCCATGTAAGTTATGGGGCAGTAACAGCACACTTTTGAAAACGTGTTTTTCAGCCCGAAATAAACGCGTTTTTTCAGACAACTGAATCCCTATGTAACTGCAAGACTCAGAAGAGCCCACACACTCAGCTCTTAACCCCAGTGTGCAGAAAGTGTCAAAACATGATTTTCAGCAGAAATAAACATGTTTCTGCAAGTTTGGTCACCCCCATGTAAGTTATGGGGCAGTAACAGCACACTTTTGAAAACGTGTTTTTCAGCCCGAAATAAACGTGTTTTTTCAGACAACTGAATCCCTATGTAACTGCAAGACTCAGAAGAGCCCACACACTCAGCTCTTAACCTCAGTGTGCAGAAAGTGTCAAAACGTGTTTTTCAGCAGAAATAAACATGTTTCTGCAAGTTTGGTCACCCCCATGTAAGTTATGGGGCAGTAACAGCACACTTTTGAAAACGTGTTTTTCAGCCCGAAATAAACGCGTTTTTTCAGACAACTGAATCCCTATGTAACTGCAAGACTCAGAAGAGCCCACACACTCAGCTCTTAACCCCAGTGTGCAGAAAGTGTCAAAACGTGATTTTCAGCAGAAATAAACATGTTTCTGCAAGTTTGGTCACCCCCATGTAAGTTATGGGGCAGTAACAGCACACTTTTGAAAACGTGTTTTTCAGCCCGAAATAAACGCGTTTTTTCAGACAACTGAATCCCTATGTAACTGCAAGACTCAGAAGAGCCCACACACTCAGCTCTTAATCCCAGTGTGCAGAAAGTGTCAAAACGTGTTTTTCAGCAGAAATAAACATGTTTCTGCAAGTTTGGTCACCCCCATGTAAGTTATGGGGCAGTAACAGCACACTTTTGAAAACGTGTTTTTCAGCCCGAAATAAACGCGTTTTTTCAGAAAACTGAATCCCTATGTAACTGCAAGGCTCAAAAGAGCCCACACACTCAGCTCTTAACCCCAGTGTGCAGAAAGTGTCAAAACATGATTTTCAGCAGAAATAAACATGTTTCTGCAAGTTTGGTCACCCCCATGTAAGTTATGGGGCAGTAACAGCACACTTTTGAAAACGTGTTTTTCAGCCCGAAATAAACGCGTTTTTTCAGACAACTGAATCCCTATGTAACTGCAAGACTCAGAAGAGCCCACACACTCAGCTCTTAACCCCAGTGTGCAGAAAGTGTCAAAACGTGTTTTTCAGCAGAAATAAACATGTTTCTGCAAGTTTGGTCACCCCCATGTAAGTTATGGGGCAGTAACAGCACACTTTTGAAAACGTGTTTTTCAGCCCGAAATAAACGCGTTTTTTCAGACAACTGAATCCCTATGTAACTGCAAGGCTCAAAAGAGCCCACACACTCAGCTCTTAACCCCAGTGTGCAGAAAGTGTCAAAACGTGTTTTTCAGCAGAAATAAACATGTTTCTGCAAGTTTGGTCACCCCCATGTAAGTTATGGGGCAGTAACAGCACACTTTTGAAAACGTGTTTTTCAGCCTGAAATAAACACGTTTTTTCAGACAACTGAATCCCTATGTAACTGCAAGACTCAGAAGAGCCCACACACTCAGCTCTTAACTCCAGTGTGCAGAAAGTGTCAAAACATGATTTTCAGCAGAAATAAACATGTTTCTGCAAGTTTGGTCACCCCCATGTAAGTTATGGGGCAGTAACAGCACACTTTTGAAAACGTGTTTTTCAGCCCGAAATAAACGCGTTTTTTCAGACAACTGAATCCCTATGTAACTGCAAGGCTCAAAAGAGCCCACACACTCAGCTCTTAACCCCAGTGTGCAGAAAGTGTCAAAACGTGTTTTTCAGCAGAAATAAACATGTTTCTGCAAGTTTGGTCACCCCAATGTAAGTTATGGGGCAGTAACAGCACACTTTTGAAAACGTGTTTTTCAGCCCGAAATAAACGCGTTTTTTCAGACAACTGAATCCCTATGTAACTGCAAGGCTCAAAAGAGCCCACACACTCAGCTCTTAACCCCAGTGTGCAGAAAGTGTCAAAACATGATTTTCAGCAGAAATAAACATGTTTCTGCAAGTTTGGTCACCCCCATGTAAGTTATGGGGCAGTAACAGCACACTTTTGAAAACGTGTTTTTCAGCCCGAAATAAACGCGTTTTTTCAGACAACTGAATCCCTATGTAACTGCAAGACTCAGAAGAGCCCACACACTCAGCTCTTAACCCCAGTGTGCAGAAAGTGTCAAAACGTGTTTTTCAGCAGAAATAAACATGTTTCTGCAAGTTTGGTCACTCCCATGTAAGTTATGGGGCAGTAACAGCACACTTTTGAAAACGTGTTTTTCAGCCTGAAATAAACACGTTTTTTCAGACAACTGAATCCCTATGTAACTGCAAGACTCAGAAGAGCCCACACACTCAGCTCTTAACCCCAGTGTGCAGAAAGTGTCAAAACATGATTTTCAGCAGAAATAAACATGTTTCTGCAAGTTTGGTCACCCCCATGTAAGTTATGGGGCAGTAACAGCACACTTTTGAAAACGTGTTTTTCAGCCCGAAATAAACGCGTTTTTTCAGACAACTGAATCCCTATGTAACTGCAAGGCTCAAAAGAGCCCACACACTCAGCTCTTAACCCCAGTGTGCAGAAAGTGTCAAAACGTGTTTTTCAGCAGAAATAAACATGTTTCTGCAAGTTTGGTCACCCCCATGTAAGTTATGGGGCAGTAACAGCACACTTTTGAAAACGTGTTTTTCAGCCCGAAATAAACGCGTTTTTTCAGACAACTGAATCCCTATGTAACTGCAAGACTCAGAAGAGCCCACACACTCAGCTCTTAACCCCAGTGTGCAGAAAGTGTCAAAACATGATTTTCAGCAGAAATAAACATGTTTCTGCAAGTTTGGTCACCCCCATGTAAGTTATGGGGCAGTAACAGCACACTTTTGAAAACGTGTTTTTCAGCCCGAAATAAACGCGTTTTTTCAGACAACTGAATCCCTATGTAACTGCAAGACTCAGAAGAGCCCACACACTCAGCTCTTAACCTCAGTGTGCAGAAAGTGTCAAAACGTGTTTTTCAGCAGAAATAAACATGTTTCTGCAAGTTTGGTCACCCCCATGTAAGTTATGGGGCAGTAACAGCACACTTTTGAAAACGTGTTTTTCAGCCCGAAATAAACGCGTTTTTTCAGACAACTGAATCCCTATGTAACTGCAAGACTCAGAAGAGCCCACACACTCAGCTCTTAACCCCAGTGTGCAGAAAGTGTCAAAACGTGATTTTCAGCAGAAATAAACATGTTTCTGCAAGTTTGGTCACCCCCATGTAAGTTATGGGGCAGTAACAGCACACTTTTGAAAACGTGTTTTTCAGCCCGAAATAAACGCGTTTTTTCAGACAACTGAATCCCTATGTAACTGCAAGACTCAGAAGAGCCCACACACTCAGCTCTTAATCCCAGTGTGCAGAAAGTGTCAAAACGTGTTTTTCAGCAGAAATAAACATGTTTCTGCAAGTTTGGTCACCCCCATGTAAGTTATGGGGCAGTAACAGCACACTTTTGAAAACGTGTTTTTCAGCCCGAAATAAACGCGTTTTTTCAGACAACTGAATCCCTATGTAACTGCAAGGCTCAAAAGAGCCCACACACTCAGCTCTTAACCCCAGTGTGCAGAAAGTGTCAAAACATGATTTTCAGCAGAAATAAACATGTTTCTGCAAGTTTGGTCACCCCCATGTAAGTTATGGGGCAGTAACAGCACACTTTTGAAAACGTGTTTTTCAGCCCGAAATAAACGCGTTTTTTCAGACAACTGAATCCCTATGTAACTGCAAGGCTCAAAAGAGCCCACACACTCAGCTCTTAACCCCAGTGTGCAGAAAGTGTCAAAACATGATTTTCAGCAGAAATAAACATGTTTCTGCAAGTTTGGTCACCCCCATGTAAGTTATGGGGCAGTAACAGCACACTTTTGAAAACGTGTTTTTCAGCCCGAAATAAACGCGTTTTTTCAGACAACTGAATCCCTATGTAACTGCAAGACTCAGAAGAGCCCACACACTCAGCTCTTAACCCCAGTGTGCAGAAAGTGTCAAAACGTGTTTTTCAGCAGAAATAAACATGTTTCTGCAAGTTTGGTCACTCCCATGTAAGTTATGGGGCAGTAACAGCACACTTTTGAAAATGTGTTTTTCAGCCTGAAATAAACACGTTTTTTCAGACAACTGAATCCCTATGTAACTGCAAGACTCAGAAGAGCCCACACACTCAGCTCTTAACCCCAGTGTGCAGAAAGTGTCAAAACATGATTTTCAGCAGAAATAAACATGTTTCTGCAAGTTTGGTCACCCCCATGTAAGTTATGGGGCAGTAACAGCACACTTTTGAAAACGTGTTTTTCAGCCCGAAATAAACGCGTTTTTTCAGACAACTGAATCCCTATGTAACTGCAAGGCTCAAAAGAGCCCACACACTCAGCTCTTAACCCCAGTGTGCAGAAAGTGTCAAAACGTGTTTTTCAGCAGAAATAAACATGTTTCTGCAAGTTTGGTCACCCCCATGTAAGTTATGGGGCAGTAACAGCACACTTTTGAAAACGTGTTTTTCAGCCCGAAATAAACGCGTTTTTTCAGACAACTGAATCCCTATGTAACTGCAAGACTCAGAAGAGCCCACACACTCAGCTCTTAACCCCAGTGTGCAGAAAGTGTCAAAACGTGTTTTTCAGCAGAAATAAACATGTTTCTGCAAGTTTGGTCACCCCCATGTAAGTTATGGGGCAGTAACAGCACACTTTTGAAAACGTGTTTTTCAGCCCGAAATAAACGCGTTTTTTCAGACAACTGAATCCCTATGTAACTGCAAGACTCAGAAGAGCCCACACACTCAGCTCTTAACCCCAGTGTGCAGAAAGTGTCAAAACGTGATTTTCAGCAGAAATAAACATGTTTCTGCAAGTTTGGTCACCCCCATGTAAGTTATGGGGCAGTAACAGCACACTTTTGAAAACGTGTTTTTCAGCCCGAAATAAACGCGTTTTTTCAGACAACTGAATCCCTATGTAACTGCAAGACTCAGAAGAGCCCACACACTCAGCTCTTAATCCCAGTGTGCAGAAAGTGTCAAAACGTGTTTTTCAGCAGAAATAAACATGTTTCTGCAAGTTTGGTCACCCCCATGTAAGTTATGGGGCAGTAACAGCACACTTTTGAAAACGTGTTTTTCAGCCCGAAATAAACGCGTTTTTTCAGAAAACTGAATCCCTATGTAACTGCAAGGCTCAAAAGAGCCCACACACTCAGCTCTTAACCCCAGTGTGCAGAAAGTGTCAAAACATGATTTTCAGCAGAAATAAACATGTTTCTGCAAGTTTGGTCACCCCCATGTAAGTTATGGGGCAGTAACAGCACACTTTTGAAAACGTGTTTTTCAGCCCGAAATAAACGCGTTTTTTCAGACAACTGAATCCCTATGTAACTGCAAGACTCAGAAGAGCCCACACACTCAGCTCTTAACCCCAGTGTGCAGAAAGTGTCAAAACGTGTTTTTCAGCAGAAATAAACATGTTTCTGCAAGTTTGGTCACCCCCATGTAAGTTATGGGGCAGTAACAGCACACTTTTGAAAACGTGTTTTTCAGCCCGAAATAAACGCGTTTTTTCAGACAACTGAATCCCTATGTAACTGCAAGGCTCAAAAGAGCCCACACACTCAGCTCTTAACCCCAGTGTGCAGAAAGTGTCAAAACGTGTTTTTCAGCAGAAATAAACATGTTTCTGCAAGTTTGGTCACCCCCATGTAAGTTATGGGGCAGTAACAGCACACTTTTGAAAACGTGTTTTTCAGCCCGAAATAAACGCGTTTTTTCAGACAACTGAATCCCTATGTAACTGCAAGACTCAGAAGAGCCCACACACTCAGCTCTTAACCCCAGTGTGCAGAAAGTGACAAAACATGATTTTCAGCAGAAATAAACATGTTTCTGCAAGTTTGGTCACCCCCATGTAAGTTATGGGGCAGTAACAGCACACTTTTGAAAACGTGTTTTTCAGCCCGAAATAAACGCGTTTTTTTAAACAACTGAATCCCTATGTAACTGCAAGGCTCAAAAGAGCCCACACACTCAGCTCTTAACCCCAGTGTGCAGAAAGTGTCAAAACGTGTTTTTCAGCAGAAATAAACATGTTTCTGCAAGTTTGGTCACCCCCATGTAAGTTATGGGGCAGTAACAGCACACTTTTGAAAACGTGTTTTTCAGCCCGAAATAAACGCGTTTTTTCAGACAACTGAATCCCTATGTAACTGCAAGACTCAGAAGAGCCCACACACTCAGCTCTTAACCCCAGTGTGCAGAAAGTGTCAAAACGTGTTTTTCAGCAGAAATAAACATGTTTCTGCAAGTTTGGTCACCCCCATGTAAGTTATGGGGCAGTAACAGCACACTTTTGAAAACGTGTTTTTCAGCCCGAAATAAACGCGTTTTTTCAGACAACTGAATCCCTATGTAACTGCAAGGCTCAAAAGAGCCCACACACTCAGCTCTTAACCCCAGTGTGCAGAAAGTGTCAAAACGTGATTTTCAGCAGAAATAAACCTGTTTCTGCAAGTTTGGTCACCCCCATGTAAGTTATGGGGCAGTAACAGCACACTTTTGAAAACGTGTTTTTCAGCCCGAAATAAACGCGTTTTTTCAGACAACTGAATCCCTATGTAACTGCAAGGCTCAAAAGAGCCCACACACTCAGCTCTTAACCCCAGTGTGCAGAAAGTGTCAAAACGTGTTTTTCAGCAGAAATAAACATGTTTCTGCAAGTTTGGTCACCCCCATGTAAGTTATGGGGCAGTAACAGCACACTTTTGAAAACGTGTTTTTCAGCCCGAAATAAACGCGTTTTTTCAGACAACTGAATCCCTATGTAACTGCAAGACTCAGAAGAGCCCACACACTCAGCTCTTAACCCCAGTGTGCAGAAAGTGTAAAAACGTGTTTTTCAGCAGAAATAAACATGTTTCTGCAAGTTTGGTCACCCCCATGTAAGTTATGGGGCAGTAACAGCACACTTTTGAAAACGTGTTTTTCAGCCCGAAATAAACGCGTTTTTTCAGACAACTGAATCCCTATGTAACTGCAAGACTCAGAAGAGCCCACACACTCAGCTCTTAACCCCAGTGTGCAGAAAGTGTCAAAACGTGTTTTTCAGCAGAAATAAACATGTTTCTGCAAGTTTGGTCACCCCCATGTAAGTTATGGGGCAGTAACAGCACACTTTTGAAAACGTGTTTTTCAGCCCGAAATAAACGCGTTTTTTCAGACAACTGAATCCCTATGTAACTGCAAGACTCAGAAGAGCCCACACACTCAGCTCTTAATCCCAGTGTGCAGAAAGTGTCAAAACGTGTTTTTCAGCAGAAATAAACATGTTTCTGCAAGTTTGGTCACCCCCATGTAAGTTATGGGGCAGTAACAGCACACTTTTGAAAACGTGTTTTTCAGCCCGAAATAAACGCGTTTTTTCAGACAACTGAATCCCTATGTAACTGCAAGGCTCAAAAGAGCCCACACACTCAGCTCTTAACCCCAGTGTGCAGAAAGTGTCAAAACATGATTTTCAGCAGAAATAAACATGTTTCTGCAAGTTTGGTCACCCCCATGTAAGTTATGGGGCAGTAACAGCACACTTTTGAAAACGTGTTTTTCAGCCCGAAATAAACGCGTTTTTTCAGACAACTGAATCCCTATGTAACTGCAAGACTCAGAAGAGCCCACACACTCAGCTCTTAACCCCAGTGTGCAGAAAGTGTCAAAACGTGATTTTCAGCAGAAATAAACCTGTTTCTGCAAGTTTGGTCACCCCCATGTAAGTTATGGGGCAGTAACAGCACACTTTTGAAAACGTGTTTTTCAGCCCGAAATAAACGCGTTTTTTCAGACAACTGAATCCCTATGTAACTGCAAGGCTCAAAAGAGCCCACACACTCAGCTCTTAACCCAAGTGTGCAGAAAGTGTCAAAACATGATTTTCAGCAGAAATAAACATGTTTCTGCATGTTTGGTCACCCCCATGTAAGTTATGGGGCAGTAACAGCACACTTTTGAAAACGTGTTTTTCAGCCCGAAATAAATGCGTTTTTTCAGACAACTGAATCCCTATGTAACTGCAAGACTCAGAAGAGCCCACACACTCAGCTCTTAACCCCAGTGTGCAGAAAGTGTCAAAACGTGTTTTTCAGCAGAAATAAACATGTTTCTGCAAGTTTGGTCACTCCCATGTAAGTTATGGGGCAGTAACAGCACACTTTTGAAAACGTGTTTTTCAGCCTGAAATAAACACGTTTTTTCAGACAACTGAATCCCTATGTAACTGCAAGACTCAGAAGAGCCCACACACTCAGCTCTTAACCCCAGTGTGCAGAAAGTGTCAAAACATGATTTTCAGCAGAAATAAACATGTTTCTGCAAGTTTGGTCACCCCCATGTAAGTTATGGGGCAGTAACAGCACACTTTTGAAAACGTGTTTTTCAGCCCGAAATAAACGCGTTTTTTCAGACAACTGAATCCCTATGTAACTGCAAGGCTCAAAAGAGCCCACACACTCAGCTCTTAACCCCAGTGTGCAGAAAGTGTCAAAACGTGTTTTTCAGCAGAAATAAACATGTTTCTGCAAGTTTGGTCACCCCAATGTAAGTTATGGGGCAGTAACAGCACACTTTTGAAAACGTGTTTTTCAGCCCGAAATAAACGCGTTTTTTCAGACAACTGAATCCCTATGTAACTGCAAGGCTCAAAAGAGCCCACACACTCAGCTCTTAACCCCAGTGTGCAGAAAGTGTCAAAACATGATTTTCAGCAGAAATAAACATGTTTCTGCAAGTTTGGTCACCCCCATGTAAGTTATGGGGCAGTAACAGCACACTTTTGAAAACGTGTTTTTCAGCCCGAAATAAACGCGTTTTTTCAGACAACTGAATCCCTATGTAACTGCAAGACTCAGAAGAGCCCACACACTCAGCTCTTAACCCCAGTGTGCAGAAAGTGTCAAAACATGATTTTCAGCAGAAATAAACATGTTTCTGCAAGTTTGGTCACCCCCATGTAAGTTATGGGGCAGTAACAGCACACTTTTGAAAACGTGTTTTTCAGCCCGAAATAAACGCGTTTTTTCAGACAACTGAATCCCTAAGTAACTGCAAGGCTCAAAAGAGCCCACACACTCAGCTCTTAACCCCAGTGTGCAGAAAGTGTCAAAACGTGTTTTTCAGCAGAAATAAACATGTTTCTGCAAGTTTGGTCACCCCCATGTAAGTTATGGGGCAGTAACAGCACACTTTTGAAAACGTGTTTTTCAGCCCGAAATAAACGCGTTTTTTCAGACAACTGAATCCCTATGTAACTGCAAGGCTCAAAAGAGCCCACACACTCAGCTCTTAACCCCAGTGTGCAGAAAGTGTCAAAACGTGTTTTTCAGCAGAAATAAACATGTTTCTGCAAGTTTGGTCACCCCCATGTATGTTATGGGGCAGTAACAGCACACTTTTGAAAACGTGTTTTTCAGCCCGAAATAAACGCGTTTTTTCAGACAACTGAATCCCTATGTAACTGCAAGACTCAGAAGAGCCCACACACTCAGCTCTTAACCCCAGTGTGCAGAAAGTGTCAAAACATGATTTTCAGCAGAAATAAACATGTTTCTGCAAGTTTGGTCACCCCCATGTAAGTTATGGGGCAGTAACAGCACACTTTTGAAAACGTGTTTTTCAGCCCGAAATAAACGCGTTTTTTCAGACAACTGAATCCCTATGTAACTGCAAGACTCAGAAGAGCCCACACACTCAGCTCTTAACCTCAGTGTGCAGAAAGTGTCAAAACGTGTTTTTCAGCAGAAATAAACATGTTTCTGCAAGTTTGGTCACCCCCATGTAAGTTATGGGGCAGTAACAGCACACTTTTGAAAACGTGTTTTTCAGCCCGAAATAAACGCGTTTTTTCAGAAAACTGAATCCCTATGTAACTGCAAGGCTCAAAAGAGCCCACACACTCAGCTCTTAACCCCAGTGTGCAGAAAGTGTCAAAACATGATTTTCAGCAGAAATAAACATGTTTCTGCAAGTTTGGTCACCCCCATGTAAGTTATGGGGCAGTAACAGCACACTTTTGAAAACGTGTTTTTCAGCCCGAAATAAACGCGTTTTTTCAGACAACTGAATCCCTATGTAACTGCAAGACTCAGAAGAGCCCACACACTCAGCTCTTAACCCCAGTGTGCAGAAAGTGTCAAAACGTGTTTTTCAGCAGAAATAAACATGTTTCTGCAAGTTTGGTCACCCCCATGTAAGTTATGGGGCAGTAACAGCACACTTTTGAAAACGTGTTTTTCAGCCCGAAATAAACGCGTTTTTTCAGACAACTGAATCCCTATGTAACTGCAAGGCTCAAAAGAGCCCACACACTCAGCTCTTAACCCCAGTGTGCAGAAAGTGTCAAAACGTGTTTTTCAGCAGAAATAAACATGTTTCTGCAAGTTTGGTCACCCCCATGTAAGTTATGGGGCAGTAACAGCACACTTTTGAAAACGTGTTTTTCAGCCCGAAATAAACGCGTTTTTTCAGACAACTGAATCCCTATGTAACTGCAAGACTCAGAAGAGCCCACACACTCAGCTCTTAACCCCAGTGTGCAGAAAGTGACAAAACATGATTTTCAGCAGAAATAAACATGTTTCTGCAAGTTTGGTCACCCCCATGTAAGTTATGGGGCAGTAACAGCACACTTTTGAAAACGTGTTTTTCAGCCCGAAATAAACGCGTTTTTTTAAACAACTGAATCCCTATGTAACTGCAAGGCTCAAAAGAGCCCACACACTCAGCTCTTAACCCCAGTGTGCAGAAAGTGTCAAAACGTGTTTTTCAGCAGAAATAAACATGTTTCTGCAAGTTTGGTCACCCCAATGTAAGTTATGGGGCAGTAACAGCACACTTTTGAAAACGTGTTTTTCAGCCCGAAATAAACGCGTTTTTTCAGACAACTGAATCCCTATGTAACTGCAAGGCTCAAAAGAGCCCACACACTCAGCTCTTAACCCCAGTGTGCAGAAAGTGTCAAAACATGATTTTCAGCAGAAATAAACATGTTTCTGCAAGTTTGGTCACCCCCATGTAAGTTATGGGGCAGTAACAGCACACTTTTGAAAACGTGTTTTTCAGCCCGAAATAAACGCGTTTTTTCAGACAACTGAATCCCTATGTAACTGCAAGACTCAGAAGAGCCCACACACTCAGCTCTTAACCCCAGTGTGCAGAAAGTGTCAAAACGTGTTTTTCAGCAGAAATAAACATGTTTCTGCAAGTTTGGTCACCCCCATGTATGTTATGGGGCAGTAACAGCACACTTTTGAAAACGTGTTTTTCAGCCCGAAATAAACGCGTTTTTTCAGACAACTGAATCCCTATGTAACTGCAAGACTCAGAAGAGCCCACACACTCAGCTCTTAACCCCAGTGTGCAGAAAGTGTCAAAACATGATTTTCAGCAGAAATAAACATGTTTCTGCAAGTTTGGTCACCCCCATGTAAGTTATGGGGCAGTAACAGCACACTTTTGAAAACGTGTTTTTCAGCCCGAAATAAACGCGTTTTTTCAGACAACTGAATCCCTATGTAACTGCAAGACTCAGAAGAGCCCACACACTCAGCTCTTAACCTCAGTGTGCAGAAAGTGTCAAAACGTGTTTTTCAGCAGAAATAAACATGTTTCTGCAAGTTTGGTCACCCCCATGTAAGTTATGGGGCAGTAACAGCACACTTTTGAAAACGTGTTTTTCAGCCCGAAATAAACGCGTTTTTTCAGAAAACTGAATCCCTATGTAACTGCAAGGCTCAAAAGAGCCCACACACTCAGCTCTTAACCCCAGTGTGCAGAAAGTGTCAAAACATGATTTTCAGCAGAAATAAACATGTTTCTGCAAGTTTGGTCACCCCCATGTAAGTTATGGGGCAGTAACAGCACACTTTTGAAAACGTGTTTTTCAGCCCGAAATAAACGCGTTTTTTCAGACAACTGAATCCCTATGTAACTGCAAGACTCAGAAGAGCCCACACACTCAGCTCTTAACCCCAGTGTGCAGAAAGTGTCAAAACGTGTTTTTCAGCAGAAATAAACATGTTTCTGCAAGTTTGGTCACCCCCATGTAAGTTATGGGGCAGTAACAGCACACTTTTGAAAACGTGTTTTTCAGCCCGAAATAAACGCGTTTTTTCAGACAACTGAATCCCTATGTAACTGCAAGGCTCAAAAGAGCCCACACACTCAGCTCTTAACCCCAGTGTGCAGAAAGTGTCAAAACGTGTTTTTCAGCAGAAATAAACATGTTTCTGCAAGTTTGGTCACCCCCATGTAAGTTATGGGGCAGTAACAGCACACTTTTGAAAACGTGTTTTTCAGCCCGAAATAAACGCGTTTTTTCAGACAACTGAATCCCTATGTAACTGCAAGACTCAGAAGAGCCCACACACTCAGCTCTTAACCCCAGTGTGCAGAAAGTGACAAAACATGATTTTCAGCAGAAATAAACATGTTTCTGCAAGTTTGGTCACCCCCATGTAAGTTATGGGGCAGTAACAGCACACTTTTGAAAACGTGTTTTTCAGCCCGAAATAAACGCGTTTTTTTAAACAACTGAATCCCTATGTAACTGCAAGGCTCAAAAGAGCCCACACACTCAGCTCTTAACCCCAGTGTGCAGAAAGTGTCAAAACGTGTTTTTCAGCAGAAATAAACATGTTTCTGCAAGTTTGGTCACCCCAATGTAAGTTATGGGGCAGTAACAGCACACTTTTGAAAACGTGTTTTTCAGCCCGAAATAAACGCGTTTTTTCAGACAACTGAATCCCTATGTAACTGCAAGGCTCAAAAGAGCCCACACACTCAGCTCTTAACCCCAGTGTGCAGAAAGTGTCAAAACATGATTTTCAGCAGAAATAAACATGTTTCTGCAAGTTTGGTCACCCCCATGTAAGTTATGGGGCAGTAACAGCACACTTTTGAAAACGTGTTTTTCAGCCCGAAATAAACGCGTTTTTTCAGACAACTGAATCCCTATGTAACTGCAAGACTCAGAAGAGCCCACACACTCAGCTCTTAACCCCAGTGTGCAGAAAGTGTCAAAACGTGTTTTTCAGCAGAAATAAACATGTTTCTGCAAGTTTGGTCACTCCCATGTAAGTTATGGGGCAGTAACAGCACACTTTTGAAAACGTGTTTTTCAGCCTGAAATAAACACGTTTTTTCAGACAACTGAATCCCTATGTAACTGCAAGACTCAGAAGAGCCCACACACTCAGCTCTTAACCCCAGTGTGCAGAAAGTGTCAAAACATGATTTTCAGCAGAAATAAACATGTTTCTGCAAGTTTGGTCACCCCCATGTAAGTTATGGGGCAGTAACAGCACACTTTTGAAAACGTGTTTTTCAGCCCGAAATAAACGCGTTTTTTCAGACAACTGAATCCCTATGTAACTGCAAGGCTCAAAAGAGCCCACACACTCAGCTCTTAACCCCAGTGTGCAGAAAGTGTCAAAACGTGTTTTTCAGCAGAAATAAACATGTTTCTGCAAGTTTGGTCACCCCCATGTAAGTTATGGGGCAGTAACAGCACACTTTTGAAAACGTGTTTTTCAGCCCGAAATAAACGCGTTTTTTCAGACAACTGAATCCCTATGTAACTGCAAGGCTCAAAAGAGCCCACACACTCAGCTCTTAACCCCAGTGTGCAGAAAGTGTCAAAACGTGTTTTTCAGCAGAAATAAACATGTTTCTGCAAGTTTGGTCAGCCCCATGTAAGTTATGGGGCAGTAACAGCACACTTTTGAAAACGTGTTTTTCAGCCCGAAATAAACGCGTTTTTTCAGACAACTGAATCCCTATGTAACTGCAAGACTCAGAAGAGCCCACACACTCAGCTCTTAACCCCAGTGTGCAGAAAGTGTCAAAACATGATTTTCAGCAGAAATAAACATGTTTCTGCAAGTTTGGTCACCCCCATGTAAGTTATGGGGCAGTAACAGCACACTTTTGAAAACGTGTTTTTCAGCCCGAAATAAACGCGTTTTTTCAGACAACTGAATCCCTATGTAACTGCAAGACTCAGAAGAGCCCACACACTCAGCTCTTAACCCCAGTGTGCAGAAAGTGTCAAAACGTGTTTTTCAGCAGAAATAAACATGTTTCTGCAAGTTTGGTCACCCCCATGTAAGTTATGGGGCAGTAACAGCACACTTTTGAAAACGTGTTTTTCAGCCCGAAATAAACGCGTTTTTTCAGACAACTGAATCCCTATGTAACTGCAAGACTCAGAAGAGCCCACACACTCAGCTCTTAACCCCAGTGTGCAGAAAGTGTCAAAACGTGTTTTTCAGCAGAAATAAACATGTTTCTGCAAGTTTGGTCACCCCCATGTAAGTTATGGGGCAGTAACAGCACACTTTTGAAAACGTGTTTTTCAGCCCGAAATAAACGCGTTTTTTCATACAACTGAATCCCTATGTAACTGCAAGACTCAGAAGAGCCCACACACTCAGCTCTTAATCCCAGTGTGCAGAAAGTGTCAAAACGTGTTTTTCAGCAGAAATAAACATGTTTCTGCAAGTTTGGTCACCCCCATGTAAGTTATGGGGCAGTAACAGCACACTTTTGAAAACGTGTTTTTCAGCCCGAAATAAACGCGTTTTTTCAGACAACTGAATCCCTATGTAACTGCAAGGCTCAAAAGAGCCCACACACTCAGCTCTTAACCCCAGTGTGCAGAAAGTGTCAAAACGTGTTTTTCAGCAGAAATAAACATGTTTCTGCAAGTTTGGTCACCCCCATGTAAGTTATGGGGCAGTAACAGCACACTTTTGAAAACGTGTTTTTCAGCCCGAAATAAACGCGTTTTTTCAGACAACTGAATCCCTATGTAACTGCAAGACTCAGAAGAGCCCACACACTCAGCTCTTAACCCCAGTGTGCAGAAAGTGTCAAAACGTGATTTTCAGCAGAAATAAACATGTTTCTGCAAGTTTGGTCACCCCCATGTAAGTTATGGGGCAGTAACAGCACACTTTTGAAAACGTGTTTTTCAGCCCGAAATAAACGCGTTTTTTCAGACAACTGAATCCCTATGTAACTGCAAGACTCAGAAGAGCCCACACACTCAGCTCTTAATCCCAGTGTGCAGAAAGTGTCAAAACGTGTTTTTCAGCAGAAATAAACATGTTTCTGCAAGTTTGGTCACCCCCATGTAAGTTATGGGGCAGTAACAGCACACTTTTGAAAACGTGTTTTTCAGCCCGAAATAAACGCGTTTTTTCAGAAAACTGAATCCCTATGTAACTGCAAGGCTCAAAAGAGCCCACACACTCAGCTCTTAACCCCAGTGTGCAGAAAGTGTCAAAACATGATTTTCAGCAGAAATAAACATGTTTCTGCAAGTTTGGTCACCCCCATGTAAGTTATGGGGCAGTAACAGCACACTTTTGAAAACGTGTTTTTCAGCCCGAAATAAACGCGTTTTTTCAGACAACTGAATCCCTATGTAACTGCAAGACTCAGAAGAGCCCACACACTCAGCTCTTAACCCCAGTGTGCAGAAAGTGTCAAAACGTGTTTTTCAGCAGAAATAAACATGTTTCTGCAAGTTTGGTCACCCCCATGTAAGTTATGGGGCACTAACAGCACACTTTTGAAAACGTGTTTTTCAGCCCGAAATAAACGCGTTTTTTCAGACAACTGAATCCCTATGTAACTGCAAGGCTCAAAAGAGCCCACACACTCAGCTCTTAACCCCAGTGTGCAGAAAGTGTCAAAACGTGTTTTTCAGCAGAAATAAACATGTTTCTGCAAGTTTGGTCACCCCCATGTAAGTTATGGGGCAGTAACAGCACACTTTTGAAAACGTGTTTTTCAGCCCGAAATAAACGCGTTTTTTCAGACAACTGAATCCCTATGTAACTGCAAGACTCAGAAGAGCCCACACACTCAGCTCTTAACCCCAGTGTGCAGAAAGTGACAAAACATGATTTTCAGCAGAAATAAACATGTTTCTGCAAGTTTGGTCACCCCCATGTAAGTTATGGGGCAGTAACAGCACACTTTTGAAAACGTGTTTTTCAGCCCGAAATAAACGCGTTTTTTTAAACAACTGAATCCCTATGTAACTGCAAGGCTCAAAAGAGCCCACA
Source organism: Lepisosteus platostomus (assembly GCF_059453375.1). Classification (NCBI taxonomy): domain Eukaryota; kingdom Metazoa; phylum Chordata; class Actinopteri; order Semionotiformes; family Lepisosteidae; genus Lepisosteus; species Lepisosteus platostomus. The sequence goes on along the minus strand of NC_142614.1, from coordinate 37,409,829 downwards.
CACTCAGCTCTTAACCCCAGTGTGCAGAAAGTGTCAAAACGTGTTTTTCAGCAGAAATAAACATGTTTCTGCAAGTTTGGTCACCCCCATGTAAGTTATGGGGCAGTAACAGCACACTTTTGAAAACGTGTTTTTCAGCCCGAAATAAACGCGTTTTTTCAGACAACTGAATCCCTATGTAACTGCAAGACTCAGAAGAGCCCACACACTCTGCTCTTAACTCCAGTGTGCAGAAAGTGTCAAAACGTGTTTTTCAGCAGAAATAAACATGTTTCTGCAAGTTTGGTCACCCCCATGTAAGTTATGGGGCAGTAACAGCACACTTTTGAAAACGTGTTTTTCAGCCCGAAATAAACGCGTTTTTTCAGACAACTGAATCCCTATGTAACTGCAAGGCTCAAAAGAGCCAACACACTCAGCTCTTAACCCCAGTGTGCAGAAAGTGTCAAAACGTGTTTTTCAGCAGAAATAAACATGTTTCTGCAAGTTTGGTCACCCCCATGTAAGTTATGGGGCAGTAACAGCACACTTTTGAAAACGTGTTTTTCAGCCCGAAATAAACGCGTTTTTTCAGACAACTGAATCCCTATGTAACTGCAAGACTCAGAAGAGCCCACACACTCAGCTCTTAACCCCAGTGTGCAGAAAGTGTAAAAACGTGTTTTTCAGCAGAAATAAACATGTTTCTGCAAGTTTGGTCACCCCCATGTAAGTTATGGGGCAGTAACAGCACACTTTTGAAAACGTGTTTTTCAGCCCGAAATAAACGCGTTTTTTCAGACAACTGAATCCCTATGTAACTGCAAGACTCAGAAGAGCCCACACACTCAGCTCTTAACCCCAGTGTGCAGAAAGTGTCAAAACGTGTTTTTCAGCAGAAATAAACATGTTTCTGCAAGTTTGGTCACCCCCATGTAAGTTATGGGGCAGTAACAGCACACTTTTGAAAACGTGTTTTTCAGCCCGAAATAAACGCGTTTTTTCAGACAACTGAATCCCTATGTAACTGCAAGACTCAGAAGAGCCCACACACTCAGCTCTTAATCCCAGTGTGCAGAAAGTGTCAAAACGTGTTTTTCAGCAGAAATAAACATGTTTCTGCAAGTTTGGTCACCCCCATGTAAGTTATGGGGCAGTAACAGCACACTTTTGAAAACGTGTTTTTCAGCCCGAAATAAACGCGTTTTTTCAGACAACTGAATCCCTATGTAACTGCAAGGCTCAAAAGAGCCCACACACTCAGCTCTTAACCCCAGTGTGCAGAAAGTGTCAAAACATGATTTTCAGCAGAAATAAACATGTTTCTGCAAGTTTGGTCACCCCCATGTAAGTTATGGGGCAGTAACAGCACACTTTTGAAAACGTGTTTTTCAGCCCGAAATAAACGCGTTTTTTCAGACAACTGAATCCCTATGTAACTGCAAGACTCAGAAGAGCCCACACACTCAGCTCTTAACCCCAGTGTGCAGAAAGTGTCAAAACGTGATTTTCAGCAGAAATAAACCTGTTTCTGCAAGTTTGGTCACCCCCATGTAAGTTATGGGGCAGTAACAGCACACTTTTGAAAACGTGTTTTTCAGCCCGAAATAAACGCGTTTTTTCAGACAACTGTATCCCTATGTAACTGCAAGGCTCAAAAGAGCCCACACACTCAGCTCTTAACCCCAGTGTGCAGAAAGTGTCAAAACATGATTTTCAGCAGAAATAAACATGTTTCTGCAAGTTTGGTCACCCCCATGTAAGTTATGGGGCAGTAACAGCACACTTTTGAAAACGTGTTTTTCAGCCCGAAATAAATGCGTTTTTTCAGACAACTGAATCCCTATGTAACTGCAAGACTCAGAAGAGCCCACACACTCAGCTCTTAACCCCAGTGTGCAGAAAGTGTCAAAACGTGTTTTTCAGCAGAAATAAACATGTTTCTGCAAGTTTGGTCACTCCCATGTAAGTTATGGGGCAGTAACAGCACACTTTTGAAAACGTGTTTTTCAGCCTGAAATAAACACGTTTTTTCAGACAACTGAATCCCTATGTAACTGCAAGACTCAGAAGAGCCCACACACTCAGCTCTTAACCCCAGTGTGCAGAAAGTGTCAAAACATGATTTTCAGCAGAAATAAACATGTTTCTGCAAGTTTGGTCACCCCCATGTAAGTTATGGGGCAGTAACAGCACACTTTTGAAAACGTGTTTTTCAGCCCGAAATAAACGCGTTTTTTCAGACAACTGAATCCCTATGTAACTGCAAGGCTCAAAAGAGCCCACACACTCAGCTCTTAACCCCAGTGTGCAGAAAGTGTCAAAACGTGTTTTTCAGCAGAAATAAACATGTTTCTGCAAGTTTGGTCACCCCAATGTAAGTTATGGGGCAGTAACAGCACACTTTTGAAAACGTGTTTTTCAGCCCGAAATAAACGCGTTTTTTCAGACAACTGAATCCCTATGTAACTGCAAGGCTCAAAAGAGCCCACACACTCAGCTCTTAACCCCAGTGTGCAGAAAGTGTCAAAACATGATTTTCAGCAGAAATAAACATGTTTCTGCAAGTTTGGTCACCCCCATGTAAGTTATGGGGCAGTAACAGCACACTTTTGAAAACGTGTTTTTCAGCCCGAAATAAACGCGTTTTTTCAGACAACTGAATCCCTATGTAACTGCAAGACTCAGAAGAGCCCACACACTCAGCTCTTAACCCCAGTGTGCAGAAAGTGTCAAAACGTGTTTTTCAGCAGAAATAAACATGTTTCTGCAAGTTTGGTCACTCCCATGTAAGTTATGGGGCAGTAACAGCACACTTTTGAAAACGTGTTTTTCAGCCTGAAATAAACACGTTTTTTCAGACAACTGAATCCCTATGTAACTGCAAGACTCAGAAGAGCCCACACACTCAGCTCTTAACCCCAGTGTGCAGAAAGTGTCAAAACATGATTTTCAGCAGAAATAAACATGTTTCTGCAAGTTTGGTCACCCCCATGTAAGTTATGGGGCAGTAACAGCACACTTTTGAAAACGTGTTTTTCAGCCCGAAATAAACGCGTTTTTTCAGACAACTGAATCCCTAAGTAACTGCAAGGCTCAAAAGAGCCCACACACTCAGCTCTTAACCCCAGTGTGCAGAAAGTGTCAAAACGTGTTTTTCAGCAGAAATAAACATGTTTCTGCAAGTTTGGTCACCCCCATGTAAGTTATGGGGCAGTAACAGCACACTTTTGAAAACGTGTTTTTCAGCCCGAAATAAACGCGTTTTTTCAGACAACTGAATCCCTATGTAACTGCAAGGCTCAAAAGAGCCCACACACTCAGCTCTTAACCCCAGTGTGCAGAAAGTGTCAAAACGTGTTTTTCAGCAGAAATAAACATGTTTCTGCAAGTTTGGTCACCCCCATGTATGTTATGGGGCAGTAACAGCACACTTTTGAAAACGTGTTTTTCAGCCCGAAATAAACGCGTTTTTTCAGACAACTGAATCCCTATGTAACTGCAAGACTCAGAAGAGCCCACACACTCAGCTCTTAACCCCAGTGTGCAGAAAGTGTCAAAACATGATTTTCAGCAGAAATAAACATGTTTCTGCAAGTTTGGTCACCCCCATGTAAGTTATGGGGCAGTAACAGCACACTTTTGAAAACGTGTTTTTCAGCCCGAAATAAACGCGTTTTTTCAGACAACTGAATCCCTATGTAACTGCAAGACTCAGAAGAGCCCACACACTCAGCTCTTAACCTCAGTGTGCAGAAAGTGTCAAAACATGATTTTCAGCAGAAATAAACATGTTTCTGCAAGTTTGGTCACCCCCATGTAAGTTATGGGGCAGTAACAGCACACTTTTGAAAACGTGTTTTTCAGCCCGAAATAAACGCGTTTTTTCAGACAACTGAATCCCTATGTAACTGCAAGACTCAGAAGAGCCCACACACTCAGCTCTTAACCCCAGTGTGCAGAAAGTGTCAAAACGTGATTTTCAGCAGAAATAAACATGTTTCTGCAAGTTTGGTCACCCCCATGTAAGTTATGGGGCAGTAACAGCACACTTTTGAAAACGTGTTTTTCAGCCCGAAATAAACGCGTTTTTTCAGACAACTGAATCCCTATGTAACTGCAAGACTCAGAAGAGCCCACACACTCAGCTCTTAATCCCAGTGTGCAGAAAGTGTCAAAACGTGTTTTTCAGCAGAAATAAACATGTTTCTGCAAGTTTGGTCACCCCCATGTAAGTTATGGGGCAGTAACAGCACACTTTTGAAAACGTGTTTTTCAGCCCGAAATAAACGCGTTTTTTCAGAAAACTGAATCCCTATGTAACTGCAAGGCTCAAAAGAGCCCACACACTCAGCTCTTAACCCCAGTGTGCAGAAAGTGTCAAAACATGATTTTCAGCAGAAATAAACATGTTTCTGCAAGTTTGGTCACCCCCATGTAAGTTATGGGGCAGTAACAGCACACTTTTGAAAACGTGTTTTTCAGCCCGAAATAAACGCGTTTTTTCAGACAACTGAATCCCTATGTAACTGCAAGACTCAGAAGAGCCCACACACTCAGCTCTTAACCCCAGTGTGCAGAAAGTGTCAAAACGTGTTTTTCAGCAGAAATAAACATGTTTCTGCAAGTTTGGTCACCCCCATGTAAGTTATGGGGCAGTAACAGCACACTTTTGAAAACGTGTTTTTCAGCCCGAAATAAACGCGTTTTTTCAGACAACTGAATCCCTATGTAACTGCAAGGCTCAAAAGAGCCCACACACTCAGCTCTTAACCCCAGTGTGCAGAAAGTGTCAAAACGTGTTTTTCAGCAGAAATAAACATGTTTCTGCAAGTTTGGTCACTCCCATGTAAGTTATGGGGCAGTAACAGCACACTTTTGAAAACGTGTTTTTCAGCCTGAAATAAACACGTTTTTTCAGACAACTGAATCCCTATGTAACTGCAAGACTCAGAAGAGCCCACACACTCAGCTCTTAACCCCAGTGTGCAGAAAGTGTCAAAACATGATTTTCAGCAGAAATAAACATGTTTCTGCAAGTTTGGTCACCCCCATGTAAGTTATGGGGCAGTAACAGCACACTTTTGAAAACGTGTTTTTCAGCCCGAAATAAACGCGTTTTTTCAGACAACTGAATCCCTATGTAACTGCAAGGCTCAAAAGAGCCCACACACTCAGCTCTTAACCCCAGTGTGCAGAAAGTGTCAAAACGTGTTTTTCAGCAGAAATAAACATGTTTCTGCAAGTTTGGTCACCCCCATGTAAGTTATGGGGCAGTAACAGCACACTTTTGAAAACGTGTTTTTCAGCCCGAAATAAACGCGTTTTTTCAGACAACTGAATCCCTATGTAACTGCAAGACTCAGAAGAGCCCACACACTCAGCTCTTAACCCCAGTGTGCAGAAAGTGTCAAAACATGATTTTCAGCAGAAATAAACATGTTTCTGCAAGTTTGGTCACCCCCATGTAAGTTATGGGGCAGTAACAGCACACTTTTGAAAACGTGTTTTTCAGCCCGAAATAAACGCGTTTTTTCAGACAACTGAATCCCTATGTAACTGCAAGACTCAGAAGAGCCCACACACTCAGCTCTTAACCCCAGTGTGCAGAAAGTGTCAAAACGTGATTTTCAGCAGAAATAAACATGTTTCTGCAAGTTTGGTCACCCCCATGTAAGTTATGGGGCAGTAACAGCACACTTTTGAAAACGTGTTTTTCAGCCCGAAATAAACGCGTTTTTTCAGACAACTGAATCCCTATGTAACTGCAAGACTCAGAAGAGCCCACACACTCAGCTCTTAATCCCAGTGTGCAGAAAGTGTCAAAACGTGTTTTTCAGCAGAAATAAACATGTTTCTGCAAGTTTGGTCACCCCCATGTAAGTTATGGGGCAGTAACAGCACACTTTTGAAAACGTGTTTTTCAGCCCGAAATAAACGCGTTTTTTCAGAAAACTGAATCCCTATGTAACTGCAAGGCTCAAAAGAGCCCACACACTCAGCTCTTAACCCCAGTGTGCAGAAAGTGTCAAAACATGATTTTCAGCAGAAATAAACATGTTTCTGCAAGTTTGGTCACCCCCATGTAAGTTATGGGGCAGTAACAGCACACTTTTGAAAACGTGTTTTTCAGCCCGAAATAAACGCGTTTTTTCAGACAACTGAATCCCTATGTAACTGCAAGACTCAGAAGAGCCCACACACTCAGCTCTTAACCCCAGTGTGCAGAAAGTGTCAAAACGTGTTTTTCAGCAGAAATAAACATGTTTCTGCAAGTTTGGTCACCCCCATGTAAGTTATGGGGCAGTAACAGCACACTTTTGAAAACGTGTTTTTCAGCCCGAAATAAACGCGTTTTTTCAGACAACTGAATCCCTATGTAACTGCAAGGCTCAAAAGAGCCCACACACTCAGCTCTTAACCCCAGTGTGCAGAAAGTGTCAAAACGTGTTTTTCAGCAGAAATAAACATGTTTCTGCAAGTTTGGTCACTCCCATGTAAGTTATGGGGCAGTAACAGCACACTTTTGAAAACGTGTTTTTCAGCCTGAAATAAACACGTTTTTTCAGACAACTGAATCCCTATGTAACTGCAAGACTCAGAAGAGCCCACACACTCAGCTCTTAACCCCAGTGTGCAGAAAGTGTCAAAACATGATTTTCAGCAGAAATAAACATGTTTCTGCAAGTTTGGTCACCCCCATGTAAGTTATGGGGCAGTAACAGCACACTTTTGAAAACGTGTTTTTCAGCCCGAAATAAACGCGTTTTTTCAGACAACTGAATCCCTATGTAACTGCAAGGCTCAAAAGAGCCCACACACTCAGCTCTTAACCCCAGTGTGCAGAAAGTGTCAAAACGTGTTTTTCAGCAGAAATAAACATGTTTCTGCAAGTTTGGTCACCCCCATGTAAGTTATGGGGCAGTAACAGCACACTTTTGAAAACGTGTTTTTCAGCCCGAAATAAACGCGTTTTTTCAGACAACTGAATCCCTATGTAACTGCAAGGCTCAAAAGAGCCCACACACTCAGCTCTTAACCCCAGTGTGCAGAAAGTGTCAAAACGTGTTTTTCAGCAGAAATAAACATGTTTCTGCAAGTTTGGTCACCCCCATGTAAGTTATGGGGCAGTAACAGCACACTTTTGAAAACGTGTTTTTCAGCCCGAAATAAACGCGTTTTTTCAGACAACTGAATCCCTATGTAACTGCAAGACTCAGAAGAGCCCACACACTCAGCTCTTAACCCCAGTGTGCAGAAAGTGTCAAAACATGATTTTCAGCAGAAATAAACATGTTTCTGCAAGTTTGGTCACCCCCATGTAAGTTATGGGGCAGTAACAGCACACTTTTGAAAACGTGTTTTTCAGCCCGAAATAAACGCGTTTTTTCAGACAACTGAATCCCTATGTAACTGCAAGGCTCAAAAGAGCCCACACACTCAGCTCTTAACCCCAGTGTGCAGAAAGTGTCAAAACGTGTTTTTCAGCAGAAATAAACATGTTTCTGCAAGTTTGGTCACCCCCATGTAAGTTATGGGGCAGTAACAGCACACTTTTGAAAACGTGTTTTTCAGCCCGAAATAAACGCGTTTTTTCAGACAACTGAATCCCTATGTAACTGCAAGACTCAGAAGAGCCCACACACTCAGCTCTTAACCCCAGTGTGCAGAAAGTGTCAAAACGTGTTTTTCAGCAGAAATAAACATGTTTCTGCAAGTTTGGTCACCCCCATGTAAGTTATGGGGCAGTAACAGCACACTTTTGAAAACGTGTTTTTCAGCCCGAAATAAACGCGTTTTTTCAGACAACTGAATCCCTATGTAACTGCAAGACTCAGAAGAGCCCACACACTCAGCTCTTAACCCCAGTGTGCAGAAAGTGTCAAAACGTGTTTTTCAGCAGAAATAAACATGTTTCTGCAAGTTTGGTCACCCCCATGTAAGTTATGGGGCAGTAACAGCACACTTTTGAAAACGTGTTTTTCAGCCCGAAATAAACGCGTTTTTTCAGACAACTGAATCCCTATGTAACTGCAAGGCTCAAAAGAGCCCAGACACTCAGCTCTTAACCCCAGTGTGCAGAAAGTGTCAAAACATGATTTTCAGCAGAAATAAACATGTTTCTGCAAGTTTGGTCACCCCCATGTAAGTTATGGGGCAGTAACAGCACACTTTTGAAAACGTGTTTTTCAGCCCGAAATAAACGCGTTTTTTCAGACAACTGAATCCCTATGTAACTGCAAGACTCAGAAGAGCCCACACACTCAGCTCTTAACCCCAGTGTGCAGAAAGTGTCAAAACGTGTTTTTCAGCAGAAATAAACATGTTTCTGCAAGTTTGGTCACCCCCATGTAAGTTATGGGGCAGTAACAGCACACTTTTGAAAACGTGTTTTTCAGCCCGAAATAAACGCGTTTTTTCAGACAACTGAATCCCTATGTAACTGCAAGACTCAGAAGAGCCCACACACTCAGCTCTTAACCCCAGTGTGCAGAAAGTGACAAAACATGATTTTCAGCAGAAATAAACATGTTTCTGCAAGTTTGGTCACCCCCATGTAAGTTATGGGGCAGTAACAGCACACTTTTGAAAACGTGTTTTTCAGCCCGAAATAAACGCGTTTTTTCAGACAACTGAATCCCTATGTAACTGCAAGACTCAGAAGAGCCCACACACTCAGCTCTTAACCCCAGTGTGCAGAAAGTGTCAAAACATGATTTTCAGCAGAAATAAACATGTTTCTGCAAGTTTGGTCACCCCCATGTAAGTTATGGGGCAGTAACAGCACACTTTTGAAAACGTGTTTTTCAGCCCGAAATAAACGCGTTTTTTCAGACAACTGAATCCCTATGTAACTGCAAGGCTCAAAAGAGCCCACACACTCAGCTCTTAACCCCAGTGTGCAGAAAGTGTCAAAACGTGTTTTTCAGCAGAAATAAACATGTTTCTGCAAGTTTGGTCACCCCCATGTAAGTTATGGGGCAGTAACAGCACACTTTTGAAAACGTGTTTTTCAGCCCGAAATAAACGCGTTTTTTCAGACAACTGAATCCCTATGTAACTGCAAGACTCAGAAGAGCCCACACACTCAGCTCTTAACCCCAGTGTGCAGAAAGTGTCAAAACGTGTTTTTCAGCAGAAATAAACATGTTTCTGCAAGTTTGGTCACCCCCATGTAAGTTATGGGGCAGTAACAGCACACTTTTGAAAACGTGTTTTTCAGCCCGAAATAAACGCGTTTTTTCAGACAACTGAATCCCTATGTAACTGCAAGACTCAGAAGAGCCCACACACTCAGCTCTTAACCCCAGTGTGCAGAAAGTGTCAAAACGTGTTTTTCAGCAGAAATAAACATGTTTCTGCAAGTTTGGTCACCCCCATGTAAGTTATGGGGCAGTAACAGCACACTTTTGAAAACGTGTTTTTCAGCCCGAAATAAACGCGTTTTTTCAGACAACTGAATCCCTATGTAACTGCAAGGCTCAAAAGAGCCCAGACACTCAGCTCTTAACCCCAGTGTGCAGAAAGTGTCAAAACATGATTTTCAGCAGAAATAAACATGTTTCTGCAAGTTTGGTCACCCCCATGTAAGTTATGGGGCAGTAACAGCACACTTTTGAAAACGTGTTTTTCAGCCCGAAATAAACGCGTTTTTTCAGACAACTGAATCCCTATGTAACTGCAAGACTCAGAAGAGCCCACACACTCAGCTCTTAACCCCAGTGTGCAGAAAGTGTCAAAACGTGTTTTTCAGCAGAAATAAACATGTTTCTGCAAGTTTGGTCACCCCCATGTAAGTTATGGGGCAGTAACAGCACACTTTTGAAAACGTGTTTTTCAGCCCGAAATAAACGCGTTTTTTCAGACAACTGAATCCCTATGTAACTGCAAGACTCAGAAGAGCCCACACACTCAGCTCTTAACCCCAGTGTGCAGAAAGTGACAAAACATGATTTTCAGCAGAAATAAACATGTTTCTGCAAGTTTGGTCACCCCCATGTAAGTTATGGGGCAGTAACAGCACACTTTTGAAAACGTGTTTTTCAGCCCGAAATAAACGCGTTTTTTCAGACAACTGAATCCCTATGTAACTGCAAGACTCAGAAGAGCCCACACACTCAGCTCTTAACCCCAGTGTGCAGAAAGTGTCAAAACGTGTTTTTCAGCAGAAATAAACATGTTTCTGCAAGTTTGGTCACCCCCATGTAAGTTATGGGGCAGTAACAGCACACTTTTGAAAACGTGTTTTTCAGCCTGAAATAAACACGTTTTTTCACACAACTGAATCCCTAGGTAACTGCAAGACTCAAAAGAGCCCACACACTCAGCTCTTAACCCCAGTGTGCAGAAAGTGTCAAAACATGATTTTCAGCAGAAATAAACATGTTTCTGCAAGTTTGGTCACCCCCATGTAAGTTATGGGGCAGTAACAGCACACTTTTGAAAACGTGTTTTTCAGCCCGAAATAAACGCGTTTTTTCAGACAACTGAATCCCTATGTAACTGCAAGACTCAGAAGAGCCCACACACTCAGCTCTTAACCCCAGTGTGCAGAAAGTGTCAAAACGTGTTTTTCAGCAGAAATAAACATGTTTCTGCAAGTTTGGTCACCCCCATGTAAGTTATGGGGCAGTAACAGCACACTTTTGAAAACGTGTTTTTCAGCCCGAAATAAACGCGTTTTTTCAGACAACTGAATCCCTATGTAACTGCAAGGCTCAAAAGAGCCCACACACTCAGCTCTTAACCCCAGTGTGCAGAAAGTGTCAAAACGTGTTTTTCAGCAGAAATAAACATGTTTCTGCAAGTTTGGTCACCCCCATGTAAGTTATGGGGCAGTAACAGCACACTTTTGAAAACGTGTTTTTCAGCCCGAAATAAACGCGTTTTTTCAGACAACTGAATCCCTATGTAACTGCAAGACTCAGAAGAGCCCACACACTCAGCTCTTAACCCCAGTGTGCAGAAAGTGTCAAAACATGATTTTCAGCAGAAATAAACATGTTTCTGCAAGTTTGGTCACCCCCATGTAAGTTATGGGGCAGTAACAGCACACTTTTGAAAACGTGTTTTTCAGCCCGAAATAAACGCGTTTTTTCAGACAACTGAATCCCTATGTAACTGCAAGACTCAGAAGAGCCCACACACTCAGCTCTTAACCCCAGTGTGCAGAAAGTGTCAAAACGTGTTTTTCAGCAGAAATAAACATGTTTCTGCAAGTTTGGTCACCCCCATGTAAGTTATGGGGCAGTAACAGCACACTTTTGAAAACGTGTTTTTCAGCCCGAAATAAACGCGTTTTTTCAGACAACTGAATCCCTATGTAACTGCAAGACTCAGAAGAGCCCACACACTCAGCTCTTAACCCCAGTGTGCAGAAAGTGTCAAAACGTGTTTTTCAGCAGAAATAAACATGTTTCTGCAAGTTTGGTCACCCCCATGTAAGTTATGGGGCAGTAACAGCACACTTTTGAAAACGTGTTTTTCAGCCCGAAATAAACGCGTTTTTTCAGACAACTGAATCCCTATGTAACTGCAAGGCTCAAAAGAGCCCACACACTCAGCTCTTAACCCCAGTGTGCAGAAAGTGTCAAAACATGATTTTCAGCAGAAATAAACATGTTTCTGCAAGTTTGGTCACCCCCATGTAAGTTATGGGGCAGTAACAGCACACTTTTGAAAACGTGTTTTTCAGCCCGAAATAAACGCGTTTTTTCAGACAACTGAATCCCTATGTAACTGCAAGACTCAGAAGAGCCCACACACTCAGCTCTTAACCCCAGTGTGCAGAAAGTGTCAAAACGTGTTTTTCAGCAGAAATAAACATGTTTCTGCAAGTTTGGTCACCCCCATGTAAGTTATGGGGCAGTAACAGCACACTTTTGAAAACGTGTTTTTCAGCCCGAAATAAACGCGTTTTTTCAGACAACTGAATCCCTATGTAACTGCAAGACTCAGAAGAGCCCACACACTCAGCTCTTAATCCCAGTGTGCAGATAGTGTCAAAACGTGTTTTTCAGCAGAAATAAACATGTTTCTGCAAGTTTGGTCACCCCCATGTAAGTTATGGGGCAGTAACAGCACACTTTTGAAAACGTGTTTTTCAGCCCGAAATAAACGCGTTTTTTCAGACAACTGAATCCCTATGTAACTGCAAGGCTCAAAAGAGCCCACACACTCAGCTCTTAACCCCAGTGTGCAGAAAGTGTCAAAACGTGTTTTTCAGCAGAAATAAACATGTTTCTGCAAGTTTGGTCACCCCCATGTAAGTTATGGGGCAGTAACAGCACACTTTTGAAAACGTGTTTTTCAGCCCGAAATAAACGCGTTTTTTCAGACAACTGAATCCCTATGTAACTGCAAGACTCAGAAGAGCCCACACACTCAGCTCTTAACCCCAGTGTGCAGAAAGTGTCAAAACGTGTTTTTCAGCAGAAATAAACATGTTTCTGCAAGTTTGGTCACCCCCATGTAAGTTATGGGGCAGTAACAGCACACTTTTGAAAACGTGTTTTTCAGCCCGAAATAAACGCGTTTTTTCAGACAACTGAATCCCTATGTAACTGCAAGGCTCAAAAGAGCCCACACACTCAGCTCTTAACCCCAGTGTGCAGAAAGTGTCAAAACGTGTTTTTCAGCAGAAATAAACATGTTTCTGCAAGTTTGGTCACCCCCATGTAAGTTATGGGGCAGTAACAGCACACTTTTGAAAACGTGTTTTTCAGCCCGAAATAAACGCGTTTTTTCAGACAACTGAATCCCTATGTAACTGCAAGACTCAGAAGAGCCCACACACTCAGCTCTTAACCCCAGTGTGCAGAAAGTGTCAAAACATGATTTTCAGCAGAAATAAACATGTTTCTGCAAGTTTGGTCACCCCCATGTAAGTTATGGGGCAGTAACAGCACACTTTTGAAAACGTGTTTTTCAGCCCGAAATAAACGCGTTTTTTCAGACAACTGAATCCCTATGTAACTGCAAGACTCAGAAGAGCCCACACACTCAGCTCTTAACCCCAGTGTGCAGAAAGTGTCAAAACGTGTTTTTCAGCAGAAATAAACGTTTCTGCAAGTTTGGTCACCCCCATGTAAGTTATGGGGCAGTAACAGCACACTTTTGAAAACGTGTTTTTCAGCCCGAAATAAACGCGTTTTTTCAGACAACTGAATCCCTATGTAACTGCAAGACTCAGAAGAGCCCACACACTCAGCTCTTAACCCCAGTGTGCAGAAAGTGTCAAAACGTGTTTTTCAGCAGAAATAAACATGTTTCTGCAAGTTTGGTCACCCCCATGTAAGTTATGGGGCAGTAACAGCACACTTTTGAAAACGTGTTTTTCAGCCCGAAATAAACGCGTTTTTTCAGACAACTGAATCCCTATGTAACTGCAAGGCTCAAAAGAGCCCACACACTCAGCTCTTAACCCCAGTGTGCAGAAAGTGTCAAAACATGATTTTCAGCAGAAATAAACATGTTTCTGCAAGTTTGGTCACCCCCATGTAAGTTATGGGGCAGTAACAGCACACTTTTGAAAACGTGTTTTTCAGCCCGAAATAAACGCGTTTTTTCAGACAACTGAATCCCTATGTAACTGCAAGACTCAGAAGAGCCCACACACTCAGCTCTTAACCCCAGTGTGCAGAAAGTGTCAAAACGTGTTTTTCAGCAGAAATAAACATGTTTCTGCAAGTTTGGTCACCCCCATGTAAGTTATGGGGCAGTAACAGCACACTTTTGAAAACGTGTTTTTCAGCCCGAAATAAACGCGTTTTTTCAGACAACTGAATCCCTATGTAACTGCAAGACTCAGAAGAGCCCACACACTCAGCTCTTAACCCCAGTGTGCAGAAAGTGTCAAAACGTGTTTTTCAGCAGAAATAAACATGTTTCTGCAAGTTTGGTCACCCCCATGTAAGTTATGGGGCAGTAACAGCACACTTTTGAAAACGTGTTTTTCAGCCCGAAATAAACGCGTTTTTTCAGACAACTGAATCCCTATGTAACTGCAAGACTCAGAAGAGCCCACACACTCAGCTCTTAATCCCAGTGTGCAGAAAGTGTCAAAACGTGTTTTTCAGCAGAAATAAACATGTTTCTGCAAGTTTGGTCACCCCCATGTAAGTTATGGGGCAGTAACAGCACACTTTTGAAAACGTGTTTTTCAGCCCGAAATAAACGCGTTTTTTCAGACAACTGAATCCCTATGTAACTGCAAGGCTCAAAAGAGCCCACACACTCAGCTCTTAACCCCAGTGTGCAGAAAGTGTCAAAACGTGTTTTTCAGCAGAAATAAACATGTTTCTGCAAGTTTGGTCACCCCCATGTAAGTTATGGGGCAGTAACAGCACACTTTTGAAAACGTGTTTTTCAGCCTGAAATAAACACGTTTTTTCACACAACTGAATCCCTATGTAACTGCAAGACTCAAAAGAGCCCACACACTCAGCTCTTAACCCCAGTGTGCAGAAAGTGTCAAAACATGATTTTCAGCAGAAATAAACATGTTTCTGCAAGTTTGGTCACCCCCATGTAAGTTATGGGGCAGTAACAGCACACTTTTGAAAACGTGTTTTTCAGCCCGAAATAAACGCGTTTTTTCAGACAACTGAATCCCTATGTAACTGCAAGACTCAGAAGAGCCCACACACTCAGCTCTTAACCCCAGTGTGCAGAAAGTGTCAAAACGTGTTTTTCAGCAGAAATAAACATGTTTCTGCAAGTTTGGTCACCCCCATGTAAGTTATGGGGCAGTAACAGCACACTTTTGAAAACGTGTTTTTCAGCCCGAAATAAACGCGTTTTTTCAGACAACTGAATCCCTATGTAACTGCAAGACTCAGAAGAGCCCACACACTCAGCTCTTAACCCCAGTGTGCAGAAAGTGTCAAAACGTGTTTTTCAGCAGAAATAAACATGTTTCTGCAAGTTTGGTCACCCCCATGTAAGTTATGGGGCAGTAACAGCACACTTTTGAAAACGTGTTTTTCAGCCCGAAATAAACGCGTTTTTTCAGACAACTGAATCCCTATGTAACTGCAAGGCTCAAAAGAGCCCACACACTCAGCTCTTAACCCCAGTGTGCAGAAAGTGTCAAAACATGATTTTCAGCAGAAATAAACATGTTTCTGCAAGTTTGGTCACCCCCATGTAAGTTATGGGGCAGTAACAGCACACTTTTGAAAACGTGTTTTTCAGCCCGAAATAAACGCGTTTTTTCAGACAACTGAATCCCTATGTAACTGCAAGACTCAGAAGAGCCCACACACTCAGCTCTTAACCCCAGTGTGCAGAAAGTGTCAAAACGTGTTTTTCAGCAGAAATAAACATGTTTCTGCAACTTTGGTCACCCCCATGTAAGTTATGGGGCAGTAACAGCACACTTTTGAAAACGTGTTTTTCAGCCCGAAATAAACGCGTTTTTTCAGACAACTGAATCCCTATGTAACTGCAAGGCTCAAAAGAGCCCACACACTCAGCTCTTAACCCCAGTGTGCAGAAAGTGTCAAAACGTGTTTTTCAGCAGAAATAAACATGTTTCTGCAAGTTTGGTCACCCCCATGTAAGTTATGGGGCAGTAACAGCACACTTTTGAAAACGTGTTTTTCAGCCCGAAATAAACGCGTTTTTTCAGACAACTGAATCCCTATGTAACTGCAAGACTCAGAAGAGCCCACACACTCAGCTCTTAACCCCAGTGTGCAGAAAGTGACAAAACATGATTTTCAGCAGAAATAAACATGTTTCTGCAAGTTTGGTCACCCCCATGTAAGTTATGGGGCAGTAACAGCACACTTTTGAAA
Source organism: Lepisosteus platostomus (assembly GCF_059453375.1). NCBI lineage: Eukaryota > Metazoa > Chordata > Actinopteri > Semionotiformes > Lepisosteidae > Lepisosteus > Lepisosteus platostomus. The sequence continues at coordinate 37,394,050 of NC_142614.1, read as the reverse complement.
ACGTGTTTTTCAGCCCGAAATAAACGCGTTTTTTCAGACAACTGAATCCCTAAGTAACTGCAAGACTCAGAAGAGCCCACACACTCAGCTCTTAACCCCAGTGTGCAGAAAGTGTCAAAACGTGTTTTTCAGCAGAAATAAACATGTTTCTGCAAGTTTGGTCACCCCCATGTAAGTTATGGGGCAGTAACAGCACACTTTTGAAAACGTGTTTTTCAGCCTGAAATAAACACGTTTTTTCACACAACTGAATCCCTAGGTAACTGCAAGACTCAAAAGAGCCCACACACTCAGCTCTTAACCCCAGTGTGCAGAAAGTGTCAAAACATGATTTTCAGCAGAAATAAACATGTTTCTGCAAGTTTGGTCACCCCCATGTAAGTTATGGGGCAGTAACAGCACACTTTTGAAAACGTGTTTTTCAGCCCGAAATAAACGCGTTTTTTCAGACAACTGAATCCCTATGTAACTGCAAGACTCAGAAGAGCCCACACACTCAGCTCTTAACCCCAGTGTGCAGAAAGTGTCAAAACGTGTTTTTCAGCAGAAATAAACATGTTTCTGCAAGTTTGGTCACCCCCATGTAAGTTATGGGGCAGTAACAGCACACTTTTGAAAACGTGTTTTTCAGCCCGAAATAAACGCGTTTTTTCAGACAACTGAATTCCTATGTAACTGCAAGGCTCAAAAGAGCCCACACACTCAGCTCTTAACCCCAGTGTGCAGAAAGTGTCAAAACGTGTTTTTCAGCAGAAATAAACATGTTTCTGCAAGTTTGGTCACCCCCATGTAAGTTATGGGGCAGTAACAGCACACTTTTGAAAACGTGTTTTTCAGCCCGAAATAAACGCGTTTTTTCAGACAACTGAATCCCTATGTAACTGCAAGACTCAGAAGAGCCCACACACTCAGCTCTTAACCCCAGTGTGCAGAAAGTGTCAAAACATGATTTTCAGCAGAAATAAACATGTTTCTGCAAGTTTGGTCACCCCCATGTAAGTTATGGGGCAGTAACAGCACACTTTTGAAAACGTGTTTTTCAGCCCGAAATAAACGCGTTTTTTCAGACAACTGAATCCCTATGTAACTGCAAGACTCAGAAGAGCCCACACACTCAGCTCTTAACCCCAGTGTGCAGAAAGTGTCAAAACGTGTTTTTCAGCAGAAATAAACATGTTTCTGCAAGTTTGGTCACCCCCATGTAAGTTATGGGGCAGTAACAGCACACTTTTGAAAACGTGTTTTTCAGCCCGAAATAAACGCGTTTTTTCAGACAACTGAATCCCTATGTAACTGCAAGGCTCAAAAGAGCCCACACACTCAGCTCTTAACCCCAGTGTGCAGAAAGTGTCAAAACATGATTTTCAGCAGAAATAAACATGTTTCTGCAAGTTTGGTCACCCCCATGTAAGTTATGGGGCAGTAACAGCACACTTTTGAAAACGTGTTTTTCAGCCCGAAATAAACGCGTTTTTTCAGACAACTGAATCCCTATGTAACTGCAAGACTCAGAAGAGCCCACACACTCAGCTCTTAACCCCAGTGTGCAGAAAGTGTCAAAACGTGTTTTTCAGCAGAAATAAACATGTTTCTGCAAGTTTGGTCACCCCCATGTAAGTTATGGGGCAGTAACAGCACACTTTTGAAAACGTGTTTTTCAGCCCGAAATAAACGCGTTTTTTCAGACAACTGAATCCCTATGTAACTGCAAGACTCAGAAGAGCCCACACACTCAGCTCTTAACCCCAGTGTGCAGAAAGTGTCAAAACGTGTTTTTCAGCAGAAATAAACATGTTTCTGCAAGTTTGGTCACCCCCATGTAAGTTATGGGGCAGTAACAGCACACTTTTGAAAACGTGTTTTTCAGCCCGAAATAAACGCGTTTTTTCAGACAACTGAATCCCTATGTAACTGCAAGACTCAGAAGAGCCCACACACTCAGCTCTTAACCCCAGTGTGCAGAAAGTGTCAAAACGTGTTTTTCAGCAGAAATAAACATGTTTCTGCAAGTTTGGTCACCCCCATGTAAGTTATGGGGCAGTAACAGCACACTTTTGAAAACGTGTTTTTCAGCCCGAAATAAACGCGTTTTTTCAGACAACTGAATCCCTATGTAACTGCAAGACTCAGAAGAGCCCACACACTCAGCTCTTAACCCCAGTGTGCAGAAAGTGTCAAAACGTGTTTTTCAGCAGAAATAAACATGTTTCTGCAAGTTTGGTCACCCCCATGTAAGTTATGGGGCAGTAACAGCACACTTTTGAAAACGTGTTTTTCAGCCCGAAATAAACGCGTTTTTTCAGACAACTGAATCCCTATGTAACTGCAAGACTCAGAAGAGCCCACACACTCAGCTCTTAACCCCAGTGTGCAGAAAGTGTCAAAACGTGTTTTTCAGCAGAAATAAACATGTTTCTGCAAGTTTGGTCACCCCCATGTAAGTTATGGGGCAGTAACAGCACACTTTTGAAAACGTGTTTTTCAGCCCGAAATAAACGCGTTTTTTCAGACAACTGAATCCCTATGTAACTGCAAGGCTCAAAAGAGCCCACACACTCAGCTCTTAACCCCAGTGTGCAGAAAGTGTCAAAACGTGTTTTTCAGCAGAAATAAACATGTTTATGCAAGTTTGGTCACCCCCATGTAAGTTATGGGGCAGTAACAGCACACTTTTGAAAACGTGTTTTTCAGCCCGAAATAAACGCGTTTTTTCAGACAACTGAATCCCTATGTAACTGCAAGACTCAGAAGAGCCCACACACTCAGCTCTTAACCCCAGTGTGCAGAAAGTGTCAAAACGTGTTTTTCAGCAGAAATAAACATGTTTCTGCAAGTTTGGTCACCCCCATGTAAGTTATGGGGCAGTAACAGCACACTTTTGAAAACGTGTTTTTCAGCCTGAAATAAACACGTTTTTTCAGACAACTGAATCCCTATGTAACTGCAAGACTCAGAAGAGCCCACACACTCAGCTCTTAACCCCAGTGTGCAGAAAGTGTCAAAACATGATTTTCAGCAGAAATAAACGTTTCTGCAAGTTTGGTCACCCCCATGTAAGTTATGGGGCAGTAACAGCACACTTTTGAAAACGTGTTTTTCAGCCCGAAATAAACGCGTTTTTTCAGACAACTGAATCCCTATGTAACTGCAAGGCTCAAAAGAGCCCACACACTCAGCTCTTAACCCCAGTGTGCAGAAAGTGTCAAAACGTGTTTTTCAGCAGAAATAAACATGTTTCTGCAAGTTTGGTCACCCCCATATAAGTTATGGGGCAGTAACAGCACACTTTTGAAAACGTGTTTTTCAGCCCGAAATAAACGCGTTTTTTCAGACAACTGAATCCCTATGTAACTGCAAGGCTCAAAAGAGCCCACACACTCAGCTCTTAACCCCAGTGTGCAGAAAGTGTCAAAACGTGATTTTCAGCAGAAATAAACATGTTTCTGCAAGTTTGGTCAACCCCATGTAAGTTATGGGGCAGTAACAGCACACTTTTGAAAACGTGTTTTTCAGCCCGAAATAAACGCGTTTTTTCAGACAACTGAATCCCTATGTAACTGCAAGACTCAGAAGAGCCCACACACTCAGCTCTTAACCCCAGTGTGCAGAAAGTGTCAAAACGTGATTTTCAGCAGAAATAAACCTGTTTCTGCAAGTTTGGTCACCCCCATGTAAGTTATGGGGCAGTAACAGCACACTTTTGAAAACGTGTTTTTCAGCCCGAAATAAACGCGTTTTTTCAGACAACTGAATCCCTATGTAACTGCAAGGCTCAAAAGAGCCCACACACTCAGCTCTTAACCCCAGTGTGCAGAAAGTGTCAAAACATGATTTTCAGCAGAAATAAACATGTTTCTGCAAGTTTGGTCACCCCCATGTAAGTTATGGGGCAGTAACAGCACACTTTTGAAAACGTGTTTTTCAGCCCGAAATAAACGCGTTTTTTCAGACAACTGAATCCCTATGTAACTGCAAGACTCAGAAGAGCCCACACACTCAGCTCTTAACCCCAGTGTGCAGAAAGTGTCAAAACGTGTTTTTCAGCAGAAATAAACATGTTTCTGCAAGTTTGGTCACTCCCATGTAAGTTATGGGGCAGTAACAGCACACTTTTGAAAACGTGTTTTTCAGCCTGAAATAAACACGTTTTTTCAGACAACTGAATCCCTATGTAACTGCAAGACTCAGAAGAGCCCACACACTCAGCTCTTAACCCCAGTGTGCAGAAAGTGTCAAAACATGATTTTCAGCAGAAATAAACATGTTTCTGCAAGTTTGGTCACCCCCATGTAAGTTATGGGGCAGTAACAGCACACTTTTGAAAACGTGTTTTTCAGCCCGAAATAAACGCGTTTTTTCAGACAACTGAATCCCTATGTAACTGCAAGGCTCAAAAGAGCCCACACACTCAGCTCTTAACCCCAGTGTGCAGAAAGTGTCAAAACGTGTTTTTCAGCAGAAATAAACATGTTTCTGCAAGTTTGGTCACCCCAATGTAAGTTATGGGGCAGTAACAGCACACTTTTGAAAACGTGTTTTTCAGCCCGAAATAAACGCGTTTTTTCAGACAACTGAATCCCTATGTAACTGCAAGGCTCAAAAGAGCCCACACACTCAGCTCTTAACCCCAGTGTGCAGAAAGTGTCAAAACATGATTTTCAGCAGAAATAAACATGTTTCTGCAAGTTTGGTCACCCCCATGTAAGTTATGGGGCAGTAACAGCACACTTTTGAAAACGTGTTTTTCAGCCCGAAATAAACGCGTTTTTTCAGACAACTGAATCCCTATGTAACTGCAAGACTCAGAAGAGCCCACACACTCAGCTCTTAACCCCAGTGTGCAGAAAGTGTCAAAACGTGTTTTTCAGCAGAAATAAACATGTTTCTGCAAGTTTGGTCACTCCCATGTAAGTTATGGGGCAGTAACAGCACACTTTTGAAAACGTGTTTTTCAGCCTGAAATAAACACGTTTTTTCAGACAACTGAATCCCTATGTAACTGCAAGACTCAGAAGAGCCCACACACTCAGCTCTTAACCCCAGTGTGCAGAAAGTGTCAAAACATGATTTTCAGCAGAAATAAACATGTTTCTGCAAGTTTGGTCACCCCCATGTAAGTTATGGGGCAGTAACAGCACACTTTTGAAAACGTGTTTTTCAGCCCGAAATAAACGCGTTTTTTCAGACAACTGAATCCCTATGTAACTGCAAGGCTCAAAAGAGCCCACACACTCAGCTCTTAACCCCAGTGTGCAGAAAGAGTCAAAACGTGTTTTTCAGCAGAAATAAACATGTTTCTGCAAGTTTGGTCACCCCCATGTAAGTTATGGGGCAGTAACAGCACACTTTTGAAAACGTGTTTTTCAGCCCGAAATAAACGCGTTTTTTCAGACAACTGAATCCCTATGTAACTGCAAGGCTCAAAAGAGCCCACACACTCAGCTCTTAACCCCAGTGTGCAGAAAGTGTCAAAACGTGTTTTTCAGCAGAAATAAACATGTTTCTGCAAGTTTGGTCACCCCCATGTAAGTTATGGGGCAGTAACAGCACCACTTTTGAAAACGTGTTTTTCAGCCCGAAATAAACGCGTTTTTTCAGACAACTGAATCCCTATGTAACTGCAAGACTCAGAAGAGCCCACACACTCAGCTCTTAACCCCAGTGTGCAGAAAGTGTCAAAACATGATTTTCAGCAGAAATAAACATGTTTCTGCAAGTTTGGTCACCCCCATGTAAGTTATGGGGCAGTAACAGCACACTTTTGAAAACGTGTTTTTCAGCCCGAAATAAACGCGTTTTTTCAGACAACTGAATCCCTATGTAACTGCAAGACTCAGAAGAGCCCACACACTCAGCTCTTAACCCCAGTGTGCAGAAAGTGTCAAAACTTGTTTTTCAGCAGAAATAAACATGTTTCTGCAAGTTTGGTCACCCCCATGTAAGTTATGAGGCAGTAACAGCACACTTTTGAAAACGTGTTTTTCAGCCCGAAATAAACGCGTTTTTTCAGACAACTGAATCCCTATGTAACTGCAAGACTCAGAAGAGCCCACACACTCAGCTCTTAACCCCAGTGTGCAGAAAGTGTCAAAACGTGTTTTTCAGCAGAAATAAACATGTTTCTGCAAGTTTGGTCACCCCCATGTAAGTTATGGGGCAGTAACAGCACACTTTTGAAAACGTGTTTTTCAGCCCGAAATAAACGCGTTTTTTCAGACAACTGAATCCCTATGTAACTGCAAGACTCAGAAGAGCCCACACACTCAGCTCTTAATCCCAGTGTGCAGAAAGTGTCAAAACGTGTTTTTCAGCAGAAATAAACATGTTTCTGCAAGTTTGGTCACCCCCATGTAAGTTATGGGGCAGTAACAGCACACTTTTGAAAACGTGTTTTTCAGCCCGAAATAAACGCGTTTTTTCAGACAACTGAATCCCTATGTAACTGCAAGGCTCAAAAGAGCCCACACACTCAGCTCTTAACCCCAGTGTGCAGAAAGTGTCAAAACATGATTTTCAGCAGAAATAAACATGTTTCTGCAAGTTTGGTCACCCCCATGTAAGTTATGGGGCAGTAACAGCACACTTTTGAAAACGTGTTTTTCAGCCCGAAATAAACGCGTTTTTTCAGACAACTGAATCCCTATGTAACTGCAAGACTCAGAAGAGCCCACACACTCAGCTCTTAACCCCAGTGTGCAGAAAGTGTCAAAACGTGATTTTCAGCAGAAATAAACATGTTTCTGCAAGTTTGGTCACCCCCATGTAAGTTATGGGGCAGTAACAGCACACTTTTGAAAACGTGTTTTTCAGCCCGAAATAAACGCGTTTTTTCAGACAACTGAATCCCTATGTAACTGCAAGGCTCAAAAGAGCCCACACACTCAGCTCTTAACCCCAGTGTGCAGAAAGTGTCAAAACGTGTTTTTCAGCAGAAATAAACATGTTTCTGCAAGTTTGGTCACCCCCATGTAAGTTATGGGGCAGTAACAGCACACTTTTGAAAACGTGTTTTTCAGCCCGAAATAAACGCGTTTTTTCAGACAACTGAATCCCTATGTAACTGCAAGGCTCAAAAGAGCCCACACACTCAGCTCTTAACCCCAGTGTGCAGAAAGTGTCAAAACATGATTTTCAGCAGAAATAAACATGTTTCTGCAAGTTTGGTCACCCCCATGTAAGTTATGGGGCAGTAACAGCACACTTTTGAAAACGTGTTTTTCAGCCCGAAATAAACGCGTTTTTTCAGACAACTGAATCCCTATGTAACTGCAAGACTCAGAAGAGCCCACACACTCAGCTCTTAACCCCAGTGTGCAGAAAGTGTCAAAACGTGTTTTTCAGCAGAAATAAACATGTTTCTGCAAGTTTGGTCACCCCCATGTAAGTTATGGGGCAGTAACAGCACACTTTTGAAAACGTGTTTTTCAGCCCAAAATAAACGCGTTTTTTCAGACAACTGAATCCCTATGTAACTGCAAGACTCAGAAGAGCCCACACACGCAGCTCTTAACCCCAGTGTGCAGAAAGTGTCAAAACGTGTTTTTCAGCAGAAATAAACATGTTTCTGCAAGTTTGGTCACCCCCATGTAAGTTATGGGGCAGTAACAGCACACTTTTGAAAACGTGTTTTTCAGCCCGAAATAAACGCGTTTTTTCAGACAACTGAATCCCTATGTAACTGCAAGACTCAGAAGAGCCCACACACTCAGCTCTTAACCCCAGTGTGCAGAAAGTGTCAAAACGTGTTTTTCAGCAGAAATAAACATGTTTCTGCAAGTTTGGTCACCCCCATGTAAGTTATGGGGCAGTAACAGCACACTTTTGAAAACGTGTTTTTCAGCCCGAAATAAACGCGTTTTTTCAGACAACTGAATCCCTATGTAACTGCAAGACTCAGAAGAGCCCACACACTCAGCTCTTAACCCCAGTGTGCAGAAAGTGTCAAAACGTGTTTTTCAGCAGAAATAAACATGTTTCTGCAAGTTTGGTCACCCCCATGTAAGTTATGGGGCAGTAACAGCACACTTTTGAAAACGTGTTTTTCAGCCCGAAATAAACGCGTTTTTTCAGACAACTGAATCCCTATGTAACTGCAAGGCTCAAAAGAGCCCACACACTCAGCTCTTAACCCCAGTGTGCAGAAAGTGTCAAAACGTGTTTTTCAGCAGAAATAAACATGTTTCTGCAAGTTTGGTCACCCCCATGTAAGTTATGGGGCAGTAACAGCACACTTTTGAAAACGTGTTTTTCAGCCCGAAATAAACGCGTTTTTTCAGACAACTGAATCCCTATGTAACTGCAAGACTCAGAAGAGCCCACACACTCAGCTCTTAACCCCAGTGTGCAGAAAGTGTCAAAACGTGTTTTTCAGCAGAAATAAACATGTTTCTGCAAGTTTGGTCACCCCCATGTAAGTTATGGGGCAGTAACAGCACACTTTTGAAAACGTGTTTTTCAGCCCGAAATAAACGCGTTTTTTCAGACAACTGAATCCCTATGTAACTGCAAGGCTCAAAAGAGCCCACACACTCAGCTCTTAACCCCAGTGTGCAGAAAGTGTCAAAACGTGTTTTTCAGCAGAAATAAACATGTTTCTGCAAGTTTGGTCACCCCCATGTAAGTTATGGGGCAGTAACAGCACACTTTTGAAAACGTGTTTTTCAGCCCGAAATAAACGCGTTTTTTCAGACAACTGAATCCCTATGTAACTGCAAGGCTCAAAAGAGCCCACACACTCAGCTCTTAACCCCAGTGTGCAGTAAGTGTCAAAACGTGATTTTCAGCAGAAATAAACATGTTTCTGCAAGTTTGGTCAACCCCATGTAAGTTATGGGGCAGTAACAGCACACTTTTGAAAACGTGTTTTTCAGCCCGAAATAAACGCGTTTTTTCAGACAACTGAATCCCTATGTAACTGCAAGACTCAGAAGAGCCCACACACTCAGCTCTTAACCCCAGTGTGCAGAAAGTGTCAAAACGTGATTTTCAGCAGAAATAAACCTGTTTCTGCAAGTTTGGTCACCCCCATGTAAGTTATGGGGCAGTAACAGCACACTTTTGAAAACGTGTTTTTCAGCCCGAAATAAACGCGTTTTTTCAGACAACTGAATCCCTATGTAACTGCAAGGCTCAAAAGAGCCCACACACTCAGCTCTTAACCCCAGTGTGCAGAAAGTGTCAAAACATGATTTTCAGCAGAAATAAACATGTTTCTGCAAGTTTGGTCACCCCCATGTAAGTTATGGGGCAGTAACAGCACACTTTTGAAAACGTGTTTTTCAGCCCGAAATAAACGCGTTTTTTCAGACAACTGAATCCCTATGTAACTGCAAGACTCAGAAGAGCCCACACACTCAGCTCTTAACCCCAGTGTGCAGAAAGTGTCAAAACATGATTTTCAGCAGAAATAAACATGTTTCTGCAAGTTTGGTCACCCCCATGTAAGTTATGGGGCAGTAACAGCACACTTTTGAAAACGTGTTTTTCAGCCCGAAATAAACGCGTTTTTTCAGACAACTGAATCCCTATGTAACTGCAAGACTCAGAAGAGCCCACACACTCAGCTCTTAACCTCAGTGTGCAGAAAGTGTCAAAACGTGTTTTTCAGCAGAAATAAACATGTTTCTGCAAGTTTGGTCACCCCCATGTAAGTTATGGGGCAGTAACAGCACACTTTTGAAAACGTGTTTTTCAGCCCGAAATAAACGCGTTTTTTCAGACAACTGAATCCCTATGTAACTGCAAGACTCAGAAGAGCCCACACACTCAGCTCTTAACCCCAGTGTGCAGAAAGTGTCAAAACGTGTTTTTCAGCAGAAATAAACATGTTTCTGCAAGTTTGGTCACCCCCATGTAAGTTATGGGGCAGTAACAGCACACTTTTGAAAACGTGTTTTTCAGCCCGAAATAAACGCGTTTTTTCAGACAACTGAATCCCTATGTAACTGCAAGGCTCAAAAGAGCCCACACACTCAGCTCTTAACCCCAGTGTGCAGAAAGTGTCAAAACATGATTTTCAGCAGAAATAAACATGTTTCTGCAAGTTTGGTCACCCCCATGTAAGTTATGGGGCAGTAACAGCACACTTTTGAAAACGTGTTTTTCAGCCCGAAATAAACGCGTTTTTTCAGACAACTGAATCCCTATGTAACTGCAAGACTCAGAAGAGCCCACACACTCAGCTCTTAACCCCAGTGTGCAGAAAGTGTCAAAACGTGTTTTTCAGCAGAAATAAACATGTTTCTGCAAGTTTGGTCACCCCCATGTAAGTTATGGGGCAGTAACAGCACACTTTTGAAAACGTGTTTTTCAGCCCGAAATAAACGCGTTTTTTCAGACAACTGAATCCCTATGTAACTGCAAGGCTCAAAAGAGCCCACACACTCAGCTCTTAACCCCAGTGTGCAGAAAGTGTCAAAACGTGTTTTTCAGCAGAAATAAACATGTTTCTGCAAGTTTGGTCACCCCCATGTAAGTTATGGGGCAGTAACAGCACACTTTTGAAAACGTGTTTTTCAGCCCGAAATAAACGCGTTTTTTCAGACAACTGAATCCCTATGTAACTGCAAGACTCAGAAGAGCCCACACACTCAGCTCTTAACCCCAGTGTGCAGAAAGTGACAAAACATGATTTTCAGCAGAAATAAACATGTTTCTGCAAGTTTGGTCACCCCCATGTAAGTTATGGGGCAGTAACAGCACACTTTTGAAAACGTGTTTTTCAGCCCGAAATAAACGCGTTTTTTCAGACAACTGAATCCCTATGTAACTGCAAGGCTCAAAAGAGCCCACACACTCAGCTCTTAACCCCAGTGTGCAGAAAGTGTCAAAACGTGTTTTTCAGCAGAAATAAACATGTTTCTGCAAGTTTGGTCACCCCCATGTAAGTTATGGGGCAGTAACAGCACACTTTTGAAAACGTGTTTTTCAGCCCGAAATAAACGCGTTTTTTCAGACAACTGAATCCCTATGTAACTGCAAGACTCAGAAGAGCCCACACACTCAGCTCTTAACCCCAGTGTGCAGAAAGTGTCAAAACGTGTTTTTCAGCAGAAATAAACATGTTTCTGCAAGTTTGGTCACCCCCATGTAAGTTATGGGGCAGTAACAGCACACTTTTGAAAACGTGTTTTTCAGCCCGAAATAAACGCGTTTTTTCAGACAACTGAATCCCTATGTAACTGCAAGACTCAGAAGAGCCCACACACTCAGCTCTTAACCCCAGTGTGCAGAAAGTGTCAAAACGTGTTTTTCAGCAGAAATAAACATGTTTCTGCAAGTTTGGTCACCCCCATGTAAGTTATGGGGCAGTAACAGCACACTTTTGAAAACGTGTTTTTCAGCCCGAAATAAACGCGTTTTTTCAGACAACTGAATCCCTATGTAACTGCAAGGCTCAAAAGAGCCCACACACTCAGCTCTTAACCCCAGTGTGCAGAAAGTGTCAAAACGTGTTTTTCAGCAGAAATAAACATGTTTCTGCAAGTTTGGTCACCCCCATGTAAGTTATGGGGCAGTAACAGCACACTTTTGAAAACGTGTTTTTCAGCCCGAAATAAACGCGTTTTTTCAGACAACTGAATCCCTATGTAACTGCAAGGCTCAAAAGAGCCCACACACTCAGCTCTTAACCCCAGTGTGCAGAAAGTGTCAAAACATGATTTTCAGCAGAAATAAACATGTTTCTGCAAGTTTGGTCACCCCCATGTAAGTTATGGGGCAGTAACAGCACACTTTTGAAAACGTGTTTTTCAGCCCGAAATAAACGCGTTTTTTCAGACAACTGAATCCCTATGTAACTGCAAGACTCAGAAGAGCCCACACACTCAGCTCTTAACCCCAGTGTGCAGAAAGTGTCAAAACGTGTTTTTCAGCAGAAATAAACATGTTTCTGCAAGTTTGGTCACCCCCATGTAAGTTATGGGGCAGTAACAGCACACTTTTGAAAACGTGTTTTTCAGCCCGAAATAAACGCGTTTTTTCAGACAACTGAATCCCTATGTAACTGCAAGGCTCAAAAGAGCCCACACACTCAGCTCTTAACCCCAGTGTGCAGAAAGTGTCAAAACGTGTTTTTCAGCAGAAATAAACATGTTTCTGCAAGTTTGGTCACCCCCATGTAAGTTATGGGGCAGTAACAGCACACTTTTGAAAACGTGTTTTTCAGCCCGAAATAAACGCGTTTTTTCAGACAACTGAATCCCTATGTAACTGCAAGGCTCAAAAGAGCCCACACACTCAGCTCTTAACCCCAGTGTGCAGAAAGTGTCAAAACGTGATTTTCAGCAGAAATAAACATGTTTCTGCAAGTTTGGTCAACCCCATGTAAGTTATGGGGCAGTAACAGCACACTTTTGAAAACGTGTTTTTCAGCCCGAAATAAACGCGTTTTTTCAGACAACTGAATCCCTATGTAACTGCAAGACTCAGAAGAGCCCACACACTCAGCTCTTAACCCCAGTGTGCAGAAAGTGTCAAAACGTGATTTTCAGCAGAAATAAACCTGTTTCTGCAAGTTTGGTCACCCCCATGTAAGTTATGGGGCAGTAACAGCACACTTTTGAAAACGTGTTTTTCAGCCCGAAATAAACGCGTTTTTTCAGACAACTGAATCCCTATGTAACTGCAAGGCTCAAAAGAGCCCACACACTCAGCTCTTAACCCCAGTGTGCAGAAAGTGTCAAAACATGATTTTCAGCAGAAATAAACATGTTTCTGCAAGTTTGGTCACCCCCATGTAAGTTATGGGGCAGTAACAGCACACTTTTGAAAACGTGTTTTTCAGCCCGAAATAAACGCGTTTTTTCAGACAACTGAATCCCTATGTAACTGCAAGACTCAGAAGAGCCCACACACTCAGCTCTTAACCCCAGTGTGCAGAAAGTGTCAAAACATGATTTTCAGCAGAAATAAACATGTTTCTGCAAGTTTGGTCACCCCCATGTAAGTTATGGGGCAGTAACAGCACACTTTTGAAAACGTGTTTTTCAGCCCGAAATAAACGCGTTTTTTCAGACAACTGAATCCCTATGTAACTGCAAGACTCAGAAGAGCCCACACACTCAGCTCTTAACCTCAGTGTGCAGAAAGTGTCAAAACGTGTTTTTCAGCAGAAATAAACATGTTTCTGCAAGTTTGGTCACCCCCATGTAAGTTATGGGGCAGTAACAGCACACTTTTGAAAACGTGTTTTTCAGCCCGAAATAAACGCGTTTTTTCAGACAACTGAATCCCTATGTAACTGCAAGACTCAGAAGAGCCCACACACTCAGCTCTTAACCCCAGTGTGCAGAAAGTGTCAAAACGTGATTTTCAGCAGAAATAAACATGTTTCTGCAAGTTTGGTCACCCCCATCTAAGTTATGGGGCAGTAACAGCACACTTTTGAAAACGTGTTTTTCAGCCCGAAATAAACGCGTTTTTTCAGACAACTGAATCCCTATGTAACTGCAAGACTCAGAAGAGCCCACACACTCAGCTCTTAATCCCAGTGTGCAGAAAGTGTCAAAACGTGTTTTTCAGCAGAAATAAACATGTTTCTGCAAGTTTGGTCACCCCCATGTAAGTTATGGGGCAGTAACAGCACACTTTTGAAAACGTGTTTTTCAGCCCGAAATAAACGCGTTTTTTCAGACAACTGAATCCCTATGTAACTGCAAGGCTCAAAAGAGCCCACACACTCAGCTCTTAACCCCAGTGTGCAGAAAGTGTCAAAACATGATTTTCAGCAGAAATAAACATGTTTCTGCAAGTTTGGTCACCCCCATGTAAGTTATGGGGCAGTAACAGCACACTTTTGAAAACGTGTTTTTCAGCCCGAAATAAACGCGTTTTTTCAGACAACTGAATCCCTATGTAACTGCAAGACTCAGAAGAGCCCACACACTCAGCTCTTAACCCCAGTGTGCAGAAAGTGTCAAAACGTGTTTTTCAGCAGAAATAAACATGTTTCTGCAAGTTTGGTCACCCCCATGTAAGTTATGGGGCAGTAACAGCACACTTTTGAAAACGTGTTTTTCAGCCCGAAATAAACGCGTTTTTTCAGACAACTGAATCCCTATGTAACTGCAAGGCTCAAAAGAGCCCACACACTCAGCTCTTAACCCCAGTGTGCAGAAAGTGTCAAAACGTGTTTTTCAGCAGAAATAAACATGTTTCTGCAAGTTTGGTCACCCCCATGTAAGTTATGGGGCAGTAACAGCACACTTTTGAAAACGTGTTTTTCAGCCCGAAATAAACGCGTTTTTTCAGACAACTGAATCCCTATGTAACTGCAAGACTCAGAAGAGCCCACACACTCAGCTCTTAACCCCAGTGTGCAGAAAGTGACAAAACATGATTTTCAGCAGAAATAAACATGTTTCTGCAAGTTTGGTCACCCCCATGTAAGTTATGGGGCAGTAACAGCACACTTTTGAAAACGTGTTTTTCAGCCCGAAATAAACGCGTTTTTTCAGACAACTGAATCCCTATGTAACTGCAAGGCTCAAAAGAGCCCACACACTCAGCTCTTAACCCCAGTGTGCAGAAAGTGTCAAAACGTGTTTTTCAGCAGAAATAAACATGTTTCTGCAAGTTTGGTCACCCCAATGTAAGTTATGGGGCAGTAACAGCACACTTTTGAAAACGTGTTTTTCAGCCCGAAATAAACGCGTTTTTTCAGACAACTGAATCCCTATGTAACTGCAAGGCTCAAAAGAGCCCACACACTCAGCTCTTAACCCCAGTGTGCAGAAAGTGTCAAAACATGATTTTCAGCAGAAATAAACATGTTTCTGCAAGTTTGGTCACCCCCATGTAAGTTATGGGGCAGTAACAGCACACTTTTGAAAACGTGTTTTTCAGCCCGAAATAAACGCGTTTTTTCAGACAACTGAATCCCTATGTAACTGCAAGACTCAGAAGAGCCCACACACTCAGCTCTTAACCCCAGTGTGCAGAAAGTGTCAAAACGTGTTTTTCAGCAGAAATAAACATGTTTCTGCAAGTTTGGTCACTCCCATGTAAGTTATGGGGCAGTAACAGCACACTTTTGAAAACGTGTTTTTCAGCCCGAAATAAACGCGTTTTTTCAGACAACTGAATCCCTATGTAACTGCAAGACTCAGAAGAGCCCACACACTCAGCTCTTAACCCCAGTGTGCAGAAAGTGTCAAAACATGATTTTCAGCAGAAATAAACATGTTTCTGCAAGTTTGGTCACCCCCATGTAAGTTATGGGGCAGTAACAGCACACTTTTGAAAACGTGTTTTTCAGCCCGAAATAAACGCGTTTTTTCAGACAACTGAATCCCTATGTAACTGCAAGACTCAGAAGAGCCCACACACTCAGCTCTTAACCCCAGTGTGCAGAAAGTGTCAAAACGTGATTTTCAGCAGAAATAAACCTGTTTCTGCAAGTTTGGTCACCCCCATGTAAGTTATGGGGCAGTAACAGCACACTTTTGAAAACGTGTTTTTCAGCCCGAAATAAACGCGTTTTTTCAGACAACTGAATCCCTATGTAACTGCAAGGCTCAAAAGAGCCCACACACTCAGCTCTTAACCCCAGTGTGCAGAAAGTGTCAAAACGTGTTTTTCAGCAGAAATAAACATGTTTCTGCAAGTTTGGTCACCCCCATGTAAGTTATGGGGCAGTAACAGCACACTTTTGAAAACGTGTTTTTCAGCCCGAAATAAACGCGTTTTTTCAGACAACTGAATCCCTATGTAACTGCAAGACTCAGAAGAGCCCACACACTCAGCTCTTAACCCCAGTGTGCAGAAAGTGTCAAAACATGATTTTCAGCAGAAATAAACATGTTTCTGCAAGTTTGGTCACCCCCATGTAAGTTATGGGGCAGTAACAGCACACTTTTGAAAACGTGTTTTTCAGCCTGAAATAAACACGTTTTTTCAGACAACTGAATCCCTATGTAACTGCAAGACTCAGAAGAGCCCACACACTCAGCTCTTAACCCCAGTGTGCAGAAAGTGTCAAAACATGATTTTCAGCAGAAATAAACATGTTTCTGCAAGTTTGGTCACCCCCATGTAAGTTATGGGGCAGTAACAGCACACTTTTGAAAACGTGTTTTTCAGCCCGAAATAAACGCGTTTTTTCAGACAACTGAATCCCTATGTAACTGCAAGACTCAGAAGAGCCCACACACTCAGCTCTTAACCCCAGTGTGCAGAAAGTGTCAAAACGTGTTTTTCAGCAGAAATAAACATGTTTCTGCAAGTTTGGTCACCCCCATGTAAGTTATGGGGCAGTAACAGCACACTTTTGAAAACGTGTTTTTCAGCCTGAAATAAACACGTTTTTTCAGACAACTGAATCCCTATGTAACTGCAAGACTCAGAAGAGCCCACACACTCAGCTCTTAACCCCAGTGTGCAGAAAGTGTCAAAACATGATTTTCAGCAGAAATAAACATGTTTCTGCAAGTTTGGTCACCCCCATGTAAGTTATGGGGCAGTAACAGCACACTTTTGAAAACGTGTTTTTCAGCCCGAAATAAACGCGTTTTTTCAGACAACTGAATCCCTATGTAACTGCAAGATTCAGAAGAGCCCACACACTCAGCTCTTAACCCCAGTGTGCAGAAAGTGTCAAAACATGATTTTCAGCAGAAATAAACATGTTTCTGCAAGTTTGGTCACCCCCATGTAAGTTATGGGGCAGTAACAGCACACTTTTGAAAACGTGTTTTTCAGCCCGAAATAAACGCGTTTTTTCAGACAACTGAATCCCTAAATAACTGCAAGACTCAGAAGAGCCCACACACTCAGCTCTTAACCCCAGTGTGCAGAAAGTGTCAAAACGTGTTTTTCAGCAGAAATAAACATGTTTCTGCAAGTTTGGTCACCCCCATGTAAGTTATGGGGCAGTAACAGCACACTTTTGAAAACGTGTTTTTCAGCCCGAAATAAACGCGTTTTTTCAGACAACTGAATCCCTATGTAACTGAAAGACTCAGAAGAGCCCACACACTCAGCTCTTAATCCCAGTGTGCAGAAAGTGTCAAAACGTGTTTTTCAGCAGAAATAAACATGTTTCTGCAAGTTTGGTCACCCCCATGTAAGTTATGGGGCAGTAACAGCACACTTTTGAAAACGTGTTTTTCAGCCCGAAATAAACGCGTTTTTTCAGACAACTGAATCCCTATGTAACTGCAAGACTCAGAAGAGCCCACACACTCAGCTCTTAATCCCAGTGTGCAGAAAGTGTCAAAACGTGTTTTTCAGCAGAAATAAACATGTTTCTGCAAGTTTGGTCACCCCCATGTAAGTTATGGGGCAGTAACAGCACACTTTTGAAAACGTGTTTTTCAGCCCGAAATAAACGCGTTTTTTCAGACAACTGAATCCCTATGTAACTGCAAGGCTCAAAAGAGCCCACACACTCAGCTCTTAACCCCAGTGTGCAGAAAGTGTCAAAACGTGTTTTTCAGCAGAAATAAACATGTTTCTGCAAGTTTGGTCACCCCAATGTAAGTTATGGGGCAGTAACAGCACACTTTTGAAAACGTGTTTTTCAGCCCGAAATAAACGCGTTTTTTCAGACAACTGAATCCCTATGTAACTGCAAGGCTCAAAAGAGCCCACACACTCAGCTCTTAACCCCAGTGTGCAGAAAGTGTCAAAACATGATTTTCAGCAGAAATAAACATGTTTCTGCAAGTTTGGTCACCCCCATGTAAGTTATGGGGCAGTAACAGCACACTTTTGAAAACGTGTTTTTCAGCCCGAAATAAACGCGTTTTTTCAGACAACTGAATCCCTATGTAACTGCAAGACTCAGAAGAGCCCACACACTCAGCTCTTAACCCCAGTGTGCAGAAAGTGTCAAAACGTGTTTTTCAGCAGAAATAAACATGTTTCTGCAAGTTTGGTCACTCCCATGTAAGTTATGGGGCAGTAACAGCACACTTTTGAAAACGTGTTTTTCAGCCTGAAATAAACACGTTTTTTCAGACAACTGAATCCCTATGTAACTGCAAGACTCAGAAGAGCCCACACACTCAGCTCTTAACCCCAGTGTGCAGAAAGTGTCAAAACATGATTTTCAGCAGAAATAAACATGTTTCTGCAAGTTTGGTCACCCCCATGTAAGTTATGGGGCAGTAACAGCACACTTTTGAAAACGTGTTTTTCAGCCCGAAATAAACGCGTTTTTTCAGACAACTGAATCCCTATGTAACTGCAAGGCTCAAAAGAGCCCACACACTCAGCTCTTAACCCCAGTGTGCAGAAAGTGTCAAAACGTGTTTTTCAGCAGAAATAAACATGTTTCTGCAAGTTTGGTCACCCCCATGTAAGTTATGGGGCAGTAACAGCACACTTTTGAAAACGTGTTTTTCAGCCCGAAATAAACGCGTTTTTTCAGACAACTGAATCCCTATGTAACTGCAAGGCTCAAAAGAGCCCACACACTCAGCTCTTAACCCCAGTGTGCAGAAAGTGTCAAAACGTGTTTTTCAGCAGAAATAAACATGTTTCTGCAAGTTTGGTCACCCCCATGTAAGTTATGGGGCAGTAACAGCACACTTTTGAAAACGTGTTTTTCAGCCCGAAATAAACGCGTTTTTTCAGACAACTGAATCCCTATGTAACTGCAAGACTCAGAAGAGCCCACACACTCAGCTCTTAACCCCAGTGTGCAGAAAGTGTCAAAACATGATTTTCAGCAGAAATAAACATGTTTCTGCAAGTTTGGTCACCCCCATGTAAGTTATGGGGCAGTAACAGCACACTTTTGAAAACGTGTTTTTCAGCCCGAAATAAACGCGTTTTTTCAGACAACTGAATCCCTATGTAACTGCAAGACTCAGAAGAGCCCACACACTCAGCTCTTAACCCCAGTGTGCAGAAAGTGTCAAAACGTGTTTTTCAGCAGAAATAAACATGTTTCTGCAAGTTTGATCACCCCCATGTAAGTTATGGGGCAGTAACAGCACACTTTTGAAAACGTGTTTTTCAGCCCGAAATAAACGCGTTTTTTCAGACAACTGAATCCCTATGTAACTGCAAGACTCAGAAGAGCCCACACACTCAGCTCTTAACCCCAGTGTGCAGAAAGTGTCAAAACGTGTTTTTCAGCAGAAATAAACATGTTTCTGCAAGTTTGGTCACCCCCATGTAAGTTATGGGGCAGTAACAGCACACTTTTGAAAACGTGTTTTTCAGCCCGAAATAAACGCGTTTTTTCAGACAACTGAATCCCTATGTAACTGCAAGACTCAGAAGAGCCCACACACTCAGCTCTTAATCCCAGTGTGCAGAAAGTGTCAAAACGTGTTTTTCAGCAGAAATAAACATGTTTCTGCAAGTTTGGTCACCCCCATGTAAGTTATGGGGCAGTAACAGCACACTTTTGAAAACGTGTTTTTCAGCCCGAAATAAACGCGTTTTTTCAGACAACTGAATCCCTATGTAACTGCAAGGCTCAAAAGAGCCCACACACTCAGCTCTTAACCCCAGTGTGCAGAAAGTGTCAAAACATGATTTTCAGCAGAAATAAACATGTTTCTGCAAGTTTGGTCACCCCCATGTAAGTTATGGGGCAGTAACAGCACACTTTTGAAAACGTGTTTTTCAGCCCGAAATAAACGCGTTTTTTCAGACAACTGAATCCCTATGTAACTGCAAGACTCAGAAGAGCCCACACACTCAGCTCTTAACCCCAGTGTGCAGAAAGTGTCAAAACGTGATTTTCAGCAGAAATAAACCTGTTTCTGCAAGTTTGGTCACCCCCATGTAAGTTATGGGGCAGTAACAGCACACTTTTGAAAACGTGTTTTTCAGCCCGAAATAAACGCGTTTTTTCAGACAACTGAATCCCTATGTAACTGCAAGGCTCAAAAGAGCCCACACACTCAGCTCTTAACCCCAGTGTGCAGAAAGTGTCAAAACGTGTTTTTCAGCAGAAATAAACATGTTTCTGCAAGTTTGGTCACCCCAATGTAAGTTATGGGGCAGTAACAGCACACTTTTGAAAACGTGTTTTTCAGCCCGAAATAAACGCGTTTTTTCAGACAACTGAATCCCTATGTAACTGCAAGGCTCAAAAGAGCCCACACACTCAGCTCTTAACCCCAGTGTGCAGAAAGTGTCAAAACATGATTTTCAGCAGAAATAAACATGTTTCTGCAAGTTTGGTCACCCCCATGTAAGTTATGGGGCAGTAACAGCACACTTTTGAAAACGTGTTTTTCAGCCCGAAATAAACGCGTTTTTTCAGACAACTGAATCCCTATGTAACTGCAAGACTCAGAAGAGCCCACACACTCAGCTCTTAACCCCAGTGTGCAGAAAGTGTCAAAACGTGTTTTTCAGCAGAAATAAACATGTTTCTGCAAGTTTGGTCACTCCCATGTAAGTTATGGGGCAGTAACAGCACACTTTTGAAAACGTGTTTTTCAGCCTGAAATAAACACGTTTTTTCAGACAACTGAATCCCTATGTAACTGCAAGACTCAGAAGAGCCCACACACTCAGCTCTTAACCCCAGTGTGCAGAAAGTGTCAAAACGTGTTTTTCAGCAGAAATAAACATGTTTCTGCAAGTTTGGTCACCCCCATGTAAGTTATGGGGCAGTAACAGCACACTTTTGAAAACGTGTTTTTCAGCCCGAAATAAACGCGTTTTTTCAGACAACTGAATCCCTATGTAACTGCAAGACTCAGAAGAGCCCACACACTCAGCTCTTAACCCCAGTGTGCAGAAAGTGTCAAAACGTGTTTTTCAGCAGAAATAAACATGTTTCTGCAAGTTTGGTCACCCCCATGTAAGTTATGGGGCAGTAACAGCACACTTTTGAAAACGTGTTTTTCAGCCCGAAATAAACGCGTTTTTTCAGACAACTGAATCCCTATGTAACTGCAAGACTCAGAAGAGCCCACACACTCAGCTCTTAATCCCAGTGTGCAGAAAGTGTCAAAACGTGTTTTTCAGCAGAAATAAACATGTTTCTGCAAGTTTGGTCACCCCCATGTAAGTTATGGGGCAGTAACAGCACACTTTTGAAAACGTGTTTTTCAGCCCGAAATAAACGCGTTTTTTCAGACAACTGAATCCCTATGTAACTGCAAGGCTCAAAAGAGCCCACACACTCAGCTCTTAACCCCAGTGTGCAGAAAGTGTCAAAACATGATTTTCAGCAGAAATAAACATGTTTCTGCAAGTTTGGTCACCCCCATGTAAGTTATGGGGCAGTAACAGCACACTTTTGAAAACGTGTTTTTCAGCCCGAAATAAACGCGTTTTTTCAGACAACTGAATCCCTATGTAACTGCAAGACTCAGAAGAGCCCACACACTCAGCTCTTAACCCCAGTGTGCAGAAAGTGTCAAAACGTGATTTTCAGCAGAAATAAACCTGTTTCTGCAAGTTTGGTCACCCCCATGTAAGTTATGGGGCAGTAACAGCACACTTTTGAAAACGTGTTTTTCAGCCCGAAATAAACGCGTTTTTTCAGACAACTGAATCCCTATGTAACTGCAAGGCTCAAAAGAGCCCACACACTCAGCTCTTAACCCCAGTGTGCAGAAAGTGTCAAAACGTGTTTTTCAGCAGAAATAAACATGTTTCTGCAAGTTTGGTCACCCCCATGTAAGTTATGGGGCAGTAACAGCACACTTTTGAAAACGTGTTTTTCAGCCCGAAATAAACGCGTTTTTTCAGACAACTGAATCCCTATGTAACTGCAAGACTCAGAAGAGCCCACACACTCAGCTCTTAACCCCAGTGTGCAGAAAGTGTCAAAACATGATTTTCAGCAGAAATAAACATGTTTCTGCAAGTTTGGTCACCCCCATGTAAGTTATGGGGCAGTAACAGCACACTTTTGAAAACGTGTTTTTCAGCCCGAAATAAACGCGTTTTTTCAGACAACTGAATCCCTATGTAACTGCAAGACTCAGAAGAGCCCACACACTCAGCTCTTAACCCCAGTGTGCAGAAAGTGTCAAAACGTGTTTTTCAGCAGAAATAAACATGTTTCTGCAAGTTTGGTCACCCCCATGTAAGTTATGGGGCAGTAACAGCACACTTTTGAAAACGTGTTTTTCAGCCCGAAATAAACGCGTTTTTTCAGACAACTGAATCCCTATGTAACTGCAAGACTCAGAAGAGCCCACACACTCAGCTCTTAACCCCAGTGTGCAGAAAGTGTCAAAACGTGTTTTTCAGCAGAAATAAACATGTTTCTGCAAGTTTGGTCACCCCCATGTAAGTTATGGGGCAGTAACAGCACACTTTTGAAAACGTGTTTTTCAGCCCGAAATAAACGCGTTTTTTCAGACAACTGAATCCCTATGTAACTGCAAGACTCAGAAGAGCCCACACACTCAGCTCTTAATCCCAGTGTGCAGAAAGTGTCAAAACGTGTTTTTCAGCAGAAATAAACATGTTTCTGCAAGTTTGGTCACCCCCATGTAAGTTATGGGGCAGTAACAGCACACTTTTGAAAACGTGTTTTTCAGCCCGAAATAAACGCGTTTTTTCAGACAACTGAATCCCTATGTAACTGCAAGGCTCAAAAGAGCCCACACACTCAGCTCTTAACCCCAGTGTGCAGAAAGTGTCAAAACATGATTTTCAGCAGAAATAAACATGTTTCTGCAAGTTTGGTCACCCCCATGTAAGTTATGGGGCAGTAACAGCACACTTTTGAAAACGTGTTTTTCAGCCCGAAATAAACGCGTTCTTTCAGACAACTGAATCCCTATGTAACTGCAAGACTCAGAAGAGCCCACACACTCAGCTCTTAACCCCAGTGTGCAGAAAGTGTCAAAACGTGATTTTCAGCAGAAATAAACCTGTTTCTGCAAGTTTGGTCACCCCCATGTAAGTTATGGGGCAGTAACAGCACACTTTTGAAAACGTGTTTTTCAGCCCGAAATAAACGCGTTTTTTCAGACAACTGAATCCCTATGTAACTGCAAGACTCAGAAGAGCCCACACACTCAGCTCTTAACCCCAGTGTGCAGAAAGTGTCAAAACGTGTTTTTCAGCAGAAATAAACATGTTTCTGCAAGTTTGGTCACCCCCATGTAAGTTATGGGGCAGTAACAGCACACTTTTGAAAACGTGTTTTTCAGCCCGAAATAAACGCGTTTTTTCAGACAACTGAATCCCTATGTAACTGCAAGACTCAGAAGAGCCCACACACTCAGCTCTTAACCCCAGTGTGCAGAAAGTGTCAAAACGTGTTTTTCAGCAGAAATAAACATGTTTCTGCAAGTTTGGTCACCCCCATGTAAGTTATGGGGCAGTAACAGCACACTTTTGAAAACGTGTTTTTCAGCCCGAAATAAACGCGTTTTTTCAGACAACTGAATCCCTATGTAACTGCAAGACTCAGAAGAGCCCACACACTCAGCTCTTAATCCCAGTGTGCAGAAAGTGTCAAAACGTGTTTTTCAGCAGAAATAAACATGTTTCTGCAAGTTTGGTCACCCCCATGTAAGTTATGGGGCAGTAACAGCACACTTTTGAAAACGTGTTTTTCAGCCCGAAATAAACGCGTTTTTTCAGACAACTGAATCCCTATGTAACTGCAAGGCTCAAAAGAGCCCACACACTCAGCTCTTAACCCCAGTGTGCAGAAAGTGTCAAAACATGATTTTCAGCAGAAATAAACATGTTTCTGCAAGTTTGGTCACCCCCATGTAAGTTATGGGGCAGTAACAGCACACTTTTGAAAACGTGTTTTTCAGCCCGAAATAAACGCGTTCTTTCAGACAACTGAATCCCTATGTAACTGCAAGACTCAGAAGAGCCCACACACTCAGCTCTTAACCCCAGTGTGCAGAAAGTGTCAAAACGTGATTTTCAGCAGAAATAAACCTGTTTCTGCAAGTTTGGTCACCCCCATGTAAGTTATGGGGCAGTAACAGCACACTTTTGAAAACGTGTTTTTCAGCCCGAAATAAACGCGTTTTTTCAGACAACTGAATCCCTATGTAACTGCAAGACTCAGAAGAGCCCACACACTCAGCTCTTAACCCCAGTGTGCAGAAAGTGTCAAAACATGATTTTCAGCAGAAATAAACATGTTTCTGCAAGTTTGGTCACCCCCATGTAAGTTATGGGGCAGTAACAGCACACTTTTGAAAACGTGTTTTTCAGCCCGAAATAAACGCGTTTTTTCAGACAACTGAATCCCTATGTAACTGCAAGGCTCAAAAGAGCCCACACACTCAGCTCTTAACCCCAGTGTGCAGAAAGTGTCAAAACGTGTTTTTCAGCAGAAATAAACATGTTTCTGCAAGTTTGGTCACCCCAATGTAAGTTATGGGGCAGTAACAGCACACTTTTGAAAACGTGTTTTTCAGCCCGAAATAAACGCGTTTTTTCAGACAACTGAATCCCTATGTAACTGCAAGGCTCAAAAGAGCCCACACACTCAGCTCTTAACCCCAGTGTGCAGAAAGTGTCAAAACATGATTTTCAGCAGAAATAAACATGTTTCTGCAAGTTTGGTCACCCCCATGTAAGTTATGGGGCAGTAACAGCACACTTTTGAAAACGTGTTTTTCAGCCCGAAATAAACGCGTTTTTTCAGACAACTGAATCCCTATGTAACTGCAAGACTCAGAAGAGCCCACACACTCAGCTCTTAACCCCAGTGTGCAGAAAGTGTCAAAACGTGTTTTTCAGCAGAAATAAACATGTTTCTGCAAGTTTGGTCACTCCCATGTAAGTTATGGGGCAGTAACAGCACACTTTTGAAAACGTGTTTTTCAGCCTGAAATAAACACGTTTTTTCAGACAACTGAATCCCTATGTAACTGCAAGACTCAGAAGAGCCCACACACTCAGCTCTTAACCCCAGTGTGCAGAAAGTGTCAAAACATGATTTTCAGCAGAAATAAACATGTTTCTGCAAGTTTGGTCACCCCCATGTAAGTTATGGGGCAGTAACAGCACACTTTTGAAAACGTGTTTTTCAGCCCGAAATAAACGCGTTTTTTCAGACAACTGAATCCCTAAGTAACTGCAAGGCTCAAAAGAGCCCACACACTCAGCTCTTAACCCCAGTGTGCAGAAAGTGTCAAAACATGTTTTTCAGCAGAAATAAACATGTTTCTGCAAGTTTGGTCACCCCCATGTAAGTTATGGGGCAGTAACAGCACACTTTTGAAAACGTGTTTTTCAGCCCGAAATAAACGCGTTTTTTCAGACAACTGAATCCCTATGTAACTGCAAGACTCAGAAGAGCCCACACACTCAGCTCTTAACCCCAGTGTGCAGAAAGTGTCAAAACATGATTTTCAGCAGAAATAAACATGTTTCTGCAAGTTTGGTCACCCCCATGTAAGTTATGGGGCAGTAACAGCACACTTTTGAAAACGTGTTTTTCAGCCCGAAATAAACGCGTTTTTTCAGACAACTGAATCCCTATGTAACTGCAAGACTCAGAAGAGCCCACACACTCAGCTCTTAACCTCAGTGTGCAGAAAGTGTCAAAACGTGTTTTTCAGCAGAAATAAACATGTTTCTGCAAGTTTGGTCACCCCCATGTAAGTTATGGGGCAGTAACAGCACACTTTTGAAAACGTGTTTTTCAGCCCGAAATAAACGCGTTTTTTCAGACAACTGAATCCCTATGTAACTGCAAGACTCAGAAGAGCCCACACACTCAGCTCTTAACCCCAGTGTGCAGAAAGTGTCAAAACGTGATTTTCAGCAGAAATAAACATGTTTCTGCAAGTTTGGTCACCCCCATGTAAGTTATGGGGCAGTAACAGCACACTTTTGAAAACGTGTTTTTCAGCCCGAAATAAACGCGTTTTTTCAGACAACTGAATCCCTATGTAACTGCAAGACTCAGAAGAGCCCACACACTCAGCTCTTAATCCCAGTGTGCAGAAAGTGTCAAAACGTGTTTTTCAGCAGAAATAAACATGTTTCTGCAAGTTTGGTCACCCCAATGTAAGTTATGGGGCAGTAACAGCACACTTTTGAAAACGTGTTTTTCAGCCCGAAATAAACGCGTTTTTTCAGACAACTGAATCCCTATGTAACTGCAAGGCTCAAAAGAGCCCACACACTCAGCTCTTAACCCCAGTGTGCAGAAAGTGTCAAAACATGATTTTCAGCAGAAATAAACATGTTTCTGCAAGTTTGGTCACCCCCATGTAAGTTATGGGGCAGTAACAGCACACTTTTGAAAACGTGTTTTTCAGCCCGAAATAAACGCGTTTTTTCAGACAACTGAATCCCTATGTAACTGCAAGACTCAGAAGAGCCCACACACTCAGCTCTTAACCCCAGTGTGCAGAAAGTGTCAAAACGTGTTTTTCAGCAGAAATAAACATGTTTCTGCAAGTTTGGTCACTCCCATGTAAGTTATGGGGCAGTAACAGCACACTTTTGAAAACGTGTTTTTCAGCCTGAAATAAACACGTTTTTTCAGACAACTGAATCCCTATGTAACTGCAAGACTCAGAAGAGCCCACACACTCAGCTCTTAACCCCAGTGTGCAGAAAGTGTCAAAACATGATTTTCAGCAGAAATAAACATGTTTCTGCAAGTTTGGTCACCCCCATGTAAGTTATGGGGCAGTAACAGCACACTTTTGAAAACGTGTTTTTCAGCCCGAAATAAACGCGTTTTTTCAGACAACTGAATCCCTAAGTAACTGCAAGGCTCAAAAGAGCCCACACACTCAGCTCTTAACCCCAGTGTGCAGAAAGTGTCAAAACGTGTTTTTCAGCAGAAATAAACATGTTTCTGCAAGTTTGGTCACCCCCATGTAAGTTATGGGGCAGTAACAGCACACTTTTGAAAACGTGTTTTTCAGCCCGAAATAAACGCGTTTTTTCAGACAACTGAATCCCTATGTAACTGCAAGGCTCAAAAGAGCCCACACACTCAGCTCTTAACCCCAGTGTGCAGAAAGTGTCAAAACGTGTTTTTCAGCAGAAATAAACATGTTTCTGCAAGTTTGGTCACCCCCATGTAAGTTATGGGGCAGTAACAGCACACTTTTGAAAACGTGTTTTTCAGCCCGAAATAAACGCGTTTTTTCAGACAACTGAATCCCTATGTAACTGCAAGACTCAGAAGAGCCCACACACTCAGCTCTTAACCCCAGTGTGCAGAAAGTGTCAAAACATGATTTTCAGCAGAAATAAACATGTTTCTGCAAGTTTGGTCACCCCCATGTAAGTTATGGGGCAGTAACAGCACACTTTTGAAAACGTGTTTTTCAGCCCGAAATAAACGCGTTTTTTCAGACAACTGAATCCCTATGTAACTGCAAGACTCAGAAGAGCCCACACACTCAGCTCTTAACCTCAGTGTGCAGAAAGTGTCAAAACGTGTTTTTCAGCAGAAATAAACATGTTTCTGCAAGTTTGGTCACCCCCATGTAAGTTATGGGGCAGTAACAGCACACTTTTGAAAACGTGTTTTTCAGCCCGAAATAAACGCGTTTTTTCAGACAACTGAATCCCTATGTAACTGCAAGACTCAGAAGAGCCCACACACTCAGCTCTTAACCCCAGTGTGCAGAAAGTGTCAAAACGTGATTTTCAGCAGAAATAAACATGTTTCTGCAAGTTTGGTCACCCCCATGTAAGTTATGGGGCAGTAACAGCACACTTTTGAAAACGTGTTTTTCAGCCCGAAATAAACGCGTTTTTTCAGACAACTGAATCCCTATGTAACTGCAAGACTCAGAAGAGCCCACACACTCAGCTCTTAATCCCAGTGTGCAGAAAGTGTCAAAACGTGTTTTTCAGCAGAAATAAACATGTTTCTGCAAGTTTGGTCACCCCCATGTAAGTTATGGGGCAGTAACAGCACACTTTTGAAAACGTGTTTTTCAGCCCGAAATAAACGCGTTTTTTCAGACAACTGAATCCCTATGTAACTGCAAGGCTCAAAAGAGCCCACACACTCAGCTCTTAACCCCAGTGTGCAGAAAGTGTCAAAACATGATTTTCAGCAGAAATAAACATGTTTCTGCAAGTTTGGTCACCCCCATGTAAGTTATGGGGCAGTAACAGCACACTTTTGAAAACGTGTTTTTCAGCCCGAAATAAACGCGTTTTTTCAGACAACTGAATCCCTATGTAACTGCAAGACTCAGAAGAGCCCACACACTCAGCTCTTAACCCCAGTGTGCAGAAAGTGTCAAAACGTGTTTTTCAGCAGAAATAAACATGTTTCTGCAAGTTTGGTCACCCCCATGTAAGTTATGGGGCAGTAACAGCACACTTTTGAAAACGTGTTTTTCAGCCCGAAATAAACGCGTTTTTTCAGACAACTGAATCCCTATGTAACTGCAAGGCTCAAAAGAGCCCACACACTCAGCTCTTAACCCCAGTGTGCAGAAAGTGTCAAAACGTGTTTTTCAGCAGAAATAAACATGTTTCTGCAAGTTTGGTCACCCCCATGTAAGTTATGGGGCAGTAACAGCACACTTTTGAAAACGTGTTTTTCAGCCCGAAATAAACGCGTTTTTTCAGACAACTGAATCCCTATGTAACTGCAAGACTCAGAAGAGCCCACACACTCAGCTCTTAACCCCAGTGTGCAGAAAGTGACAAAACATGATTTTCAGCAGAAATAAACATGTTTCTGCAAGTTTGGTCACCCCCATGTAAGTTATGGGGCAGTAACAGCACACTTTTGAAAACGTGTTTTTCAGCCCGAAATAAACGCGTTTTTTCAGACAACTGAATCCCTATGTAACTGCAAGGCTCAAAAGAGCCCACACACTCAGCTCTTAACCCCAGTGTGCAGAAAGTGTCAAAACGTGTTTTTCAGCAGAAATAAACATGTTTCTGCAAGTTTGGTCACCCCAATGTAAGTTATGGGGCAGTAACAGCACACTTTTGAAAACGTGTTTTTCAGCCCGAAATAAACGCGTTTTTTCAGACAACTGAATCCCTATGTAACTGCAAGGCTCAAAAGAGCCCACACACTCAGCTCTTAACCCCAGTGTGCAGAAAGTGTCAAAACATGATTTTCAGCAGAAATAAACCTGTTTCTGCAAGTTTGGTCACCCCCATGTAAGTTAATGGGCAGTAACAGCACACTTTTGAAAACGTGTTTTTCAGCCCGAAATAAACGCGTTTTTTCAGACAACTGAATCCCTATGTAACTGCAAGACTCAGAAGAGCCCACACACTCAGCTCTTAACCCCAGTGTGCAGAAAGTGTCAAAACGTGTTTTTCAGCAGAAATAAACATGTTTCTGCAAGTTTGGTCACCCCCATGTAAGTTATGGGGCAGTAACAGCACACTTTTGAAAACGTGTTTTTCAGCCCGAAATAAACGCGTTTTTTCAGACAACTGAATCCCTATGTAACTGCAAGACTCAGAAGAGCCCACACACTCAGCTCTTAACCCCAGTGTGCAGAAAGTGTCAAAACGTGTTTTTCAGCAGAAATAAACATGTTTCTGCAAGTTTGGTCACCCCCATGTAAGTTATGGGGCAGTAACAGCACACTTTTGAAAACGTGTTTTTCAGCCCGAAATAAACGCGTTTTTTCAGACAACTGAATCCCTATGTAACTGCAAGACTCAGAAGAGCCCACACACTCAGCTCTTAATCCCAGTGTGCAGAAAGTGTCAAAACGTGTTTTTCAGCAGAAATAAACATGTTTCTGCAAGTTTGGTCACCCCCATGTAAGTTATGGGGCAGTAACAGCACACTTTTGAAAACGTGTTTTTCAGCCCGAAATAAACGCGTTTTTTCAGACAACTGAATCCCTATGTAACTGCAAGGCTCAAAAGAGCCCACACACTCAGCTCTTAACCCCAGTGTGCAGAAAGTGTCAAAACATGATTTTCAGCAGAAATAAACATGTTTCTGCAAGTTTGGTCACCCCCATGTAAGTTATGGGGCAGTAACAGCACACTTTTGAAAACGTGTTTTTCAGCCCGAAATAAACGCGTTCTTTCAGACAACTGAATCCCTATGTAACTGCAAGACTCAGAAGAGCCCACACACTCAGCTCTTAACCCCAGTGTGCAGAAAGTGTCAAAACGTGATTTTCAGCAGAAATAAACCTGTTTCTGCAAGTTTGGTCACCCCCATGTAAGTTATGGGGCAGTAACAGCACACTTTTGAAAACGTGTTTTTCAGCCCGAAATAAACGCGTTTTTTCAGACAACTGAATCCCTATGTAACTGCAAGACTCAGAAGAGCCCACACACTCAGCTCTTAACCCCAGTGTGCAGAAAGTGTCAAAACATGATTTTCAGCAGAAATAAACATGTTTCTGCAAGTTTGGTCACCCCCATGTAAGTTATGGGGCAGTAACAGCACACTTTTGAAAACGTGTTTTTCAGCCCGAAATAAACGCGTTTTTTCAGACAACTGAATCCCTATGTAACTGCAAGGCTCAAAAGAGCCCACACACTCAGCTCTTAACCCCAGTGTGCAGAAAGTGTCAAAACGTGTTTTTCAGCAGAAATAAACATGTTTCTGCAAGTTTGGTCACCCCAATGTAAGTTATGGGGCAGTAACAGCACACTTTTGAAAACGTGTTTTTCAGCCCGAAATAAACGCGTTTTTTCAGACAACTGAATCCCTATGTAACTGCAAGGCTCAAAAGAGCCCACACACTCAGCTCTTAACCCCAGTGTGCAGAAAGTGTCAAAACATGATTTTCAGCAGAAATAAACATGTTTCTGCAAGTTTGGTCACCCCCATGTAAGTTATGGGGCAGTAACAGCACACTTTTGAAAACGTGTTTTTCAGCCCGAAATAAACGCGTTTTTTCAGACAACTGAATCCCTATGTAACTGCAAGACTCAGAAGAGCCCACACACTCAGCTCTTAACCCCAGTGTGCAGAAAGTGTCAAAACGTGTTTTTCAGCAGAAATAAACATGTTTCTGCAAGTTTGGTCACTCCCATGTAAGTTATGGGGCAGTAACAGCACACTTTTGAAAACGTGTTTTTCAGCCTGAAATAAACACGTTTTTTCAGACAACTGAATCCCTATGTAACTGCAAGACTCAGAAGAGCCCACACACTCAGCTCTTAACCCCAGTGTGCAGAAAGTGTCAAAACATGATTTTCAGCAGAAATAAACATGTTTCTGCAAGTTTGGTCACCCCCATGTAAGTTATGGGGCAGTAACAGCACACTTTTGAAAACGTGTTTTTCAGCCCGAAATAAACGCGTTTTTTCAGACAACTGAATCCCTAAGTAACTGCAAGGCTCAAAAGAGCCCACACACTCAGCTCTTAACCCCAGTGTGCAGAAAGTGTCAAAACGTGTTTTTCAGCAGAAATAAACATGTTTCTGCAAGTTTGGTCACCCCCATGTAAGTTATGGGGCAGTAACAGCACACTTTTGAAAACGTGTTTTTCAGCCCGAAATAAACGCGTTTTTTCAGACAACTGAATCCCTATGTAACTGCAAGGCTCAAAAGAGCCCACACACTCAGCTCTTAACCCCAGTGTGCAGAAAGTGTCAAAACGTGTTTTTCAGCAGAAATAAACATGTTTCTGCAAGTTTGGTCACCCCCATGTAAGTTATGGGGCAGTAACAGCACACTTTTGAAAACGTGTTTTTCAGCCCGAAATAAACGCGTTTTTTCAGACAACTGAATCCCTATGTAACTGCAAGACTCAGAAGAGCCCACACACTCAGCTCTTAACCCCAGTGTGCAGAAAGTGTCAAAACATGATTTTCAGCAGAAATAAACATGTTTCTGCAAGTTTGGTCACCCCCATGTAAGTTATGGGGCAGTAACAGCACACTTTTGAAAACGTGTTTTTCAGCCCGAAATAAACGCGTTTTTTCAGACAACTGAATCCCTATGTAACTGCAAGACTCAGAAGAGCCCACACACTCAGCTCTTAACCTCAGTGTGCAGAAAGTGTCAAAACGTGTTTTTCAGCAGAAATAAACATGTTTCTGCAAGTTTGGTCACCCCCATGTAAGTTATGGGGCAGTAACAGCACACTTTTGAAAACGTGTTTTTCAGCCCGAAATAAACGCGTTTTTTCAGACAACTGAATCCCTATGTAACTGCAAGACTCAGAAGAGCCCACACACTCAGCTCTTAACCCCAGTGTGCAGAAAGTGTCAAAACGTGATTTTCAGCAGAAATAAACATGTTTCTGCAAGTTTGGTCACCCCCATGTAAGTTATGGGGCAGTAACAGCACACTTTTGAAAACGTGTTTTTCAGCCCGAAATAAACGCGTTTTTTCAGACAACTGAATCCCTATGTAACTGCAAGACTCAGAAGAGCCCACACACTCAGCTCTTAATCCCAGTGTGCAGAAAGTGTCAAAACGTGTTTTTCAGCAGAAATAAACATGTTTCTGCAAGTTTGGTCACCCCAATGTAAGTTATGGGGCAGTAACAGCACACTTTTGAAAACGTGTTTTTCAGCCCGAAATAAACGCGTTTTTTCAGACAACTGAATCCCTATGTAACTGCAAGGCTCAAAAGAGCCCACACACTCAGCTCTTAACCCCAGTGTGCAGAAAGTGTCAAAACATGATTTTCAGCAGAAATAAACATGTTTCTGCAAGTTTGGTCACCCCCATGTAAGTTATGGGGCAGTAACAGCACACTTTTGAAAACGTGTTTTTCAGCCCGAAATAAACGCGTTTTTTCAGACAACTGAATCCCTATGTAACTGCAAGACTCAGAAGAGCCCACACACTCAGCTCTTAACCCCAGTGTGCAGAAAGTGTCAAAACGTGTTTTTCAGCAGAAATAAACATGTTTCTGCAAGTTTGGTCACTCCCATGTAAGTTATGGGGCAGTAACAGCACACTTTTGAAAACGTGTTTTTCAGCCTGAAATAAACACGTTTTTTCAGACAACTGAATCCCTATGTAACTGCAAGACTCAGAAGAGCCCACACACTCAGCTCTTAACCCCAGTGTGCAGAAAGTGTCAAAACATGATTTTCAGCAGAAATAAACATGTTTCTGCAAGTTTGGTCACCCCCATGTAAGTTATGGGGCAGTAACAGCACACTTTTGAAAACGTGTTTTTCAGCCCGAAATAAACGCGTTTTTTCAGACAACTGAATCCCTAAGTAACTGCAAGGCTCAAAAGAGCCCACACACTCAGCTCTTAACCCCAGTGTGCAGAAAGTGTCAAAACGTGTTTTTCAGCAGAAATAAACATGTTTCTGCAAGTTTGGTCACCCCCATGTAAGTTATGGGGCAGTAACAGCACACTTTTGAAAACGTGTTTTTCAGCCCGAAATAAACGCGTTTTTTCAGACAACTGAATCCCTATGTAACTGCAAGACTCAGAAGAGCCCACACACTCAGCTCTTAACCCCAGTGTGCAGAAAGTGTCAAAACATGATTTTCAGCAGAAATAAACATGTTTCTGCAAGTTTGGTCACCCCCATGTAAGTTATGGGGCAGTAACAGCACACTTTTGAAAACGTGTTTTTCAGCCCGAAATAAACGCGTTTTTTCAGACAACTGAATCCCTATGTAACTGCAAGACTCAGAAGAGCCCACACACTCAGCTCTTAACCTCAGTGTGCAGAAAGTGTCAAAACGTGTTTTTCAGCAGAAATAAACATGTTTCTGCAAGTTTGGTCACCCCCATGTAAGTTATGGGGCAGTAACAGCACACTTTTGAAAACGTGTTTTTCAGCCCGAAATAAACGCGTTTTTTCAGACAACTGAATCCCTATGTAACTGCAAGACTCAGAAGAGCCCACACACTCAGCTCTTAACCCCAGTGTGCAGAAAGTGTCAAAACGTGATTTTCAGCAGA
Source organism: Lepisosteus platostomus (assembly GCF_059453375.1). Taxonomy (NCBI): domain Eukaryota; kingdom Metazoa; phylum Chordata; class Actinopteri; order Semionotiformes; family Lepisosteidae; genus Lepisosteus; species Lepisosteus platostomus. The sequence continues at coordinate 37,360,337 of NC_142614.1, read as the reverse complement.
AATAAACATGTTTCTGCAAGTTTGGTCACCCCCATGTAAGTTATGGGGCAGTAACAGCACACTTTTGAAAACGTGTTTTTCAGCCCGAAATAAACGCGTTTTTTCAGACAACTGAATCCCTATGTAACTGCAAGACTCAGAAGAGCCCACACACTCAGCTCTTAATCCCAGTGTGCAGAAAGTGTCAAAACGTGTTTTTCAGCAGAAATAAACATGTTTCTGCAAGTTTGGTCACCCCCATGTAAGTTATGGGGCAGTAACAGCACACTTTTGAAAACGTGTTTTTCAGCCCGAAATAAACGCGTTTTTTCAGACAACTGAATCCCTATGTAACTGCAAGGCTCAAAAGAGCCCACACACTCAGCTCTTAACCCCAGTGTGCAGAAAGTGTCAAAACATGATTTTCAGCAGAAATAAACATGTTTCTGCAAGTTTGGTCACCCCCATGTAAGTTATGGGGCAGTAACAGCACACTTTTGAAAACGTGTTTTTCAGCCCGAAATAAACGCGTTTTTTCAGACAACTGAATCCCTATGTAACTGCAAGACTCAGAAGAGCCCACACACTCAGCTCTTAACCCCAGTGTGCAGAAAGTGTCAAAACGTGTTTTTCAGCAGAAATAAACATGTTTCTGCAAGTTTGGTCACCCCCATGTAAGTTATGGGGCAGTAACAGCACACTTTTGAAAACGTGTTTTTCAGCCCGAAATAAACGCGTTTTTTCAGACAACTGAATCCCTATGTAACTGCAAGGCTCAAAAGAGCCCACACACTCAGCTCTTAACCCCAGTGTGCAGAAAGTGTCAAAACGTGTTTTTCAGCAGAAATAAACATGTTTCTGCAAGTTTGGTCACCCCCATGTAAGTTATGGGGCAGTAACAGCACACTTTTGAAAACGTGTTTTTCAGCCCGAAATAAACGCGTTTTTTCAGACAACTGAATCCCTATGTAACTGCAAGACTCAGAAGAGCCCACACACTCAGCTCTTAACCCCAGTGTGCAGAAAGTGACAAAACATGATTTTCAGCAGAAATAAACATGTTTCTGCAAGTTTGGTCACCCCCATGTAAGTTATGGGGCAGTAACAGCACACTTTTGAAAACGTGTTTTTCAGCCCGAAATAAACGCGTTTTTTCAGACAACTGAATCCCTATGTAACTGCAAGGCTCAAAAGAGCCCACACACTCAGCTCTTAACCCCAGTGTGCAGAAAGTGTCAAAACGTGTTTTTCAGCAGAAATAAACATGTTTCTGCAAGTTTGGTCACCCCAATGTAAGTTATGGGGCAGTAACAGCACACTTTTGAAAACGTGTTTTTCAGCCCGAAATAAACGCGTTTTTTCAGACAACTGAATCCCTATGTAACTGCAAGGCTCAAAAGAGCCCACACACTCAGCTCTTAACCCCAGTGTGCAGAAAGTGTCAAAACATGATTTTCAGCAGAAATAAACCTGTTTCTGCAAGTTTGGTCACCCCCATGTAAGTTAATGGGCAGTAACAGCACACTTTTGAAAACGTGTTTTTCAGCCCGAAATAAACGCGTTTTTTCAGACAACTGAATCCCTATGTAACTGCAAGGCTCAAAAGAGCCCACACACTCAGCTCTTAACCCCAGTGTGCAGAAAGTGTCAAAACGTGTTTTTCAGCAGAAATAAACATGTTTCTGCAAGTTTGGTCACCCCCATGTAAGTTATGGGGCAGTAACAGCACACTTTTGAAAACGTGTTTTTCAGCCCGAAATAAACGCGTTTTTTCAGACAACTGAATCCCTATGTAACTGCAAGACTCAGAAGAGCCCACACACTCAGCTCTTAACCCCAGTGTGCAGAAAGTGTCAAAACATGATTTTCAGCAGAAATAAACATGTTTCTGCAAGTTTGGTCACCCCCATGTAAGTTATGGGGCAGTAACAGCACACTTTTGAAAACGTGTTTTTCAGCCCGAAATAAACGCGTTTTTTCAGACAACTGAATCCCTATGTAACTGCAAGACTCAGAAGAGCCCACACACTCAGCTCTTAACCCCAGTGTGCAGAAAGTGTCAAAACGTGTTTTTCAGCAGAAATAAACATGTTTCTGCAAGTTTGGTCACCCCCATGTAAGTTATGGGGCAGTAACAGCACACTTTTGAAAACGTGTTTTTCAGCCCGAAATAAACACGTTTTTTCAGACAACTGAATCCCTAAATAACTGCAAGACTCAGAAGAGCCCACACACTCAGCTCTTAACCCCAGTGTGCAGAAAGTGTCAAAACGTGTTTTTCAGCAGAAATAAACATGTTTCTGCAAGTTTGGTCACCCCCATGTAAGTTATGGGGCAGTAACAGCACACTTTTGAAAACGTGTTTTTCAGCCCGAAATAAACGCGTTTTTTCAGACAACTGAATCCCTATGTAACTGCAAGACTCAGAAGAGCCCACACACTCAGCTCTTAATCCCAGTGTGCAGAAAGTGTCAAAACGTGTTTTTCAGCAGAAATAAACATGTTTCTGCAAGTTTGGTCACCCCCATGTAAGTTATGGGGCAGTAACAGCACACTTTTGAAAACGTGTTTTTCAGCCCGAAATAAACGCGTTTTTTCAGACAACTGAATCCCTATGTAACTGCAAGACTCAGAAGAGCCCACACACTCAGCTCTTAATCCCAGTGTGCAGAAAGTGTCAAAACGTGTTTTTCAGCAGAAATAAACATGTTTCTGCAAGTTTGGTCACCCCCATGTAAGTTATGGGGCAGTAACAGCACACTTTTGAAAACGTGTTTTTCAGCCCGAAATAAACGCGTTTTTTCAGACAACTGAATCCCTATGTAACTGCAAGGCTCAAAAGAGCCCACACACTCAGCTCTTAACCCCAGTGTGCAGAAAGTGTCAAAACGTGTTTTTCAGCAGAAATAAACATGTTTCTGCAAGTTTGGTCACCCCAATGTAAGTTATGGGGCAGTAACAGCACACTTTTGAAAACGTGTTTTTCAGCCCGAAATAAACGCGTTTTTTCAGACAACTGAATCCCTATGTAACTGCAAGGCTCAAAAGAGCCCACACACTCAGCTCTTAACCCCAGTGTGCAGAAAGTGTCAAAACATGATTTTCAGCAGAAATAAACATGTTTCTGCAAGTTTGGTCACCCCCATGTAAGTTATGGGGCAGTAACAGCACACTTTTGAAAACGTGTTTTTCAGCCCGAAATAAACGCGTTTTTTCAGACAACTGAATCCCTATGTAACTGCAAGACTCAGAAGAGCCCACACACTCAGCTCTTAACCCCAGTGTGCAGAAAGTGTCAAAACGTGTTTTTCAGCAGAAATAAACATGTTTCTGCAAGTTTGGTCACTCCCATGTAAGTTATGGGGCAGTAACAGCACACTTTTGAAAACGTGTTTTTCAGCCCGAAATAAACGCGTTTTTTCAGACAACTGAATCCCTATGTAACTGCAAGGCTCAAAAGAGCCCACACACTCAGCTCTTAACCCCAGTGTGCAGAAAGTGTCAAAACGTGTTTTTCAGCAGAAATAAACATGTTTCTGCAAGTTTGGTCACCCCCATGTAAGTTATGGGGCAGTAACAGCACACTTTTGAAAACGTGTTTTTCAGCCCGAAATAAACGCGTTTTTTCAGACAACTGAATCCCTATGTAACTGCAAGGCTCAAAAGAGCCCACACACTCAGCTCTTAACCCCAGTGTGCAGAAAGTGTCAAAACGTGTTTTTCAGCAGAAATAAACATGTTTCTGCAAGTTTGGTCACCCCCATGTAAGTTATGGGGCAGTAACAGCACACTTTTGAAAACGTGTTTTTCAGCCCGAAATAAACGCGTTTTTTCAGACAACTGAATCCCTATGTAACTGCAAGACTCAGAAGAGCCCACACACTCAGCTCTTAACCCCAGTGTGCAGAAAGTGTCAAAACATGATTTTCAGCAGAAATAAACATGTTTCTGCAAGTTTGGTCACCCCCATGTAAGTTATGGGGCAGTAACAGCACACTTTTGAAAACGTGTTTTTCAGCCCGAAATAAACGCGTTTTTTCAGACAACTGAATCCCTATGTAACTGCAAGACTCAGAAGAGCCCACACACTCAGCTCTTAACCCCAGTGTGCAGAAAGTGTCAAAACGTGTTTTTCAGCAGAAATAAACATGTTTCTGCAAGTTTGGTCACCCCCATGTAAGTTATGGGGCAGTAACAGCACACTTTTGAAAACGTGTTTTTCAGCCCGAAATAAACGCGTTTTTTCAGACAACTGAATCCCTATGTAACTGCAAGACTCAGAAGAGCCCACACACTCAGCTCTTAACCCCAGTGTGCAGAAAGTGTCAAAACGTGATTTTCAGCAGAAATAAACCTGTTTCTGCAAGTTTGGTCACCCCCATGTAAGTTATGGGGCAGTAACAGCACACTTTTGAAAACGTGTTTTTCAGCCCGAAATAAACGCGTTTTTTCAGACAACTGAATCCCTATGTAACTGCAAGGCTCAAAAGAGCCCACACACTCAGCTCTTAACCCCAGTGTGCAGAAAGTGTCAAAACGTGTTTTTCAGCAGAAATAAACATGTTTCTGCAAGTTTGGTCACCCCCATGTAAGTTATGGGGCAGTAACAGCACACTTTTGAAAACGTGTTTTTCAGCCCGAAATAAACGCGTTTTTTCAGACAACTGAATCCCTATGTAACTGCAAGACTCAGAAGAGCCCACACACTCAGCTCTTAACCCCAGTGTGCAGAAAGTGTCAAAACATGATTTTCAGCAGAAATAAACATGTTTCTGCAAGTTTGGTCACCCCCATGTAAGTTATGGGGCAGTAACAGCACACTTTTGAAAACGTGTTTTTCAGCCCGAAATAAACGCGTTTTTTCAGACAACTGAATCCCTATGTAACTGCAAGACTCAGAAGAGCCCACACACTCAGCTCTTAACCCCAGTGTGCAGAAAGTGTCAAAACATGATTTTCAGCAGAAATAAACATGTTTCTGCAAGTTTGGTCACCCCCATGTAAGTTATGGGGCAGTAACAGCACACTTTTGAAAACGTGTTTTTCAGCCCGAAATAAACGCGTTTTTTCAGACAACTGAATCCCTATGTAACTGCAAGACTCAGAAGAGCCCACACACTCAGCTCTTAACCCCAGTGTGCAGAAAGTGTCAAAACATGATTTTCAGCAGAAATAAACATGTTTCTGCAAGTTTGGTCACCCCCATGTAAGTTATGGGGCAGTAACAGCACACTTTTGAAAACGTGTTTTTCAGCCCGAAATAAACGCGTTTTTTCAGACAACTGAATCCCTATGTAACTGCAAGACTCAGAAGAGCCCACACACTCAGCTCTTAACCCCAGTGTGCAGAAAGTGTCAAAACGTGTTTTTCAGCAGAAATAAACATGTTTCTGCAAGTTTGGTCACCCCCATGTAAGTTATGGGGCAGTAACAGCACACTTTTGAAAACGTGTTTTTCAGCCCGAAATAAACGCGTTTTTTCAGACAACTGAATCCCTATGTAACTGCAAGACTCAGAAGAGCCCACACACTCAGCTCTTAATCCCAGTGTGCAGAAAGTGTCAAAACGTGTTTTTCAGCAGAAATAAACATGTTTCTGCAAGTTTGGTCACCCCCATGTAAGTTATGGGGCAGTAACAGCACACTTTTGAAAACGTGTTTTTCAGCCCGAAATAAACGCGTTTTTTCAGACAACTGAATCCCTATGTAACTGCAAGGCTCAAAAGAGCCCACACACTCAGCTCTTAACCCCAGTGTGCAGAAAGTGTCAAAACATGATTTTCAGCAGAAATAAACATGTTTCTGCAAGTTTGGTCACCCCCATGTAAGTTATGGGGCAGTAACAGCACACTTTTGAAAACGTGTTTTTCAGCCCGAAATAAACGCGTTTTTTCAGACAACTGAATCCCTATGTAACTGCAAGACTCAGAAGAGCCCACACACTCAGCTCTTAACCCCAGTGTGCAGAAAGTGTCAAAACGTGATTTTCAGCAGAAATAAACCTGTTTCTGCAAGTTTGGTCACCCCCATGTAAGTTATGGGGCAGTAACAGCACACTTTTGAAAACGTGTTTTTCAGCCCGAAATAAACGCGTTTTTTCAGACAACTGAATCCCTATGTAACTGCAAGGCTCAAAAGAGCCCACACACTCAGCTCTTAACCCCAGTGTGCAGAAAGTGTCAAAACGTGTTTTTCAGCAGAAATAAACATGTTTCTGCAAGTTTGGTCACCCCCAAGTAAGTTATGGGGCAGTAACAGCACACTTTTGAAAACGTGTTTTTCAGCCCGAAATAAACGCGTTTTTTCAGACAACTGAATCCCTATGTAACTGCAAGACTCAGAAGAGCCCACACACTCAGCTCTTAACCCCAGTGTGCAGAAAGTGTCAAAACATGATTTTCAGCAGAAATAAACATGTTTCTGCAAGTTTGGTCACCCCCATGTAAGTTATGGGGCAGTAACAGCACACTTTTGAAAACGTGTTTTTCAGCCCGAAATAAACGCGTTTTTTCAGACAACTGAATCCCTATGTAACTGCAAGACTCAGAAGAGCCCACACACTCAGCTCTTAACCCCAGTGTGCAGAAAGTGTCAAAACGTGTTTTTCAGCAGAAATAAACATGTTTCTGCAAGTTTGGTCACCCCCATGTAAGTTATGGGGCAGTAACAGCACACTTTTGAAAACGTGTTTTTCAGCCCGAAATAAACGCGTTTTTTCAGACAACTGAATCCCTATGTAACTGCAAGACTCAGAAGAGCCCACACACTCAGCTCTTAACCCCAGTGTGCAGAAAGTGTCAAAACGTGTTTTTCAGCAGAAATAAACATGTTTCTGCAAGTTTGGTCACCCCCATGTAAGTTATGGGGCAGTAACAGCACACTTTTGAAAACGTGTTTTTCAGCCCGAAATAAACGCGTTTTTTCAGACAACTGAATCCCTATGTAACTGCAAGGCTCAAAAGAGCCCACACACTCAGCTCTTAACCCCAGTGTGCAGAAAGTGTCAAAACATGATTTTCAGCAGAAATAAACATGTTTCTGCAAGTTTGGTCACCCCCATGTAAGTTATGGGGCAGTAACAGCACACTTTTGAAAACGTGTTTTTCAGCCCGAAATAAACGCGTTTTTTCAGACAACTGAATCCCTATGTAACTGCAAGACTCAGAAGAGCCCACACACTCAGCTCTTAACCCCAGTGTGCAGAAAGTGTCAAAACGTGATTTTCAGCAGAAATAAACCTGTTTCTGCAAGTTTGGTCACCCCCATGTAAGTTATGGGGCAGTAACAGCACACTTTTGAAAACGTGTTTTTCAGCCCGAAATAAACGCGTTTTTTCAGACAACTGAATCCCTATGTAACTGCAAGGCTCAAAAGAGCCCACACACTCAGCTCTTAACCCCAGTGTGCAGAAAGTGTCAAAACGTGTTTTTCAGCAGAAATAAACATGTTTCTGCAAGTTTGGTCACCCCCAAGTAAGTTATGGGGCAGTAACAGCACACTTTTGAAAACGTGTTTTTCAGCCCGAAATAAACGCGTTTTTTCAGACAACTGAATCCCTATGTAACTGCAAGACTCAGAAGAGCCCACACACTCAGCTCTTAACCCCAGTGTGCAGAAAGTGTCAAAACATGATTTTCAGCAGAAATAAACATGTTTCTGCAAGTTTGGTCACCCCCATGTAAGTTATGGGGCAGTAACAGCACACTTTTGAAAACGTGTTTTTCAGCCCGAAATAAACGCGTTTTTTCAGACAACTGAATCCCTATGTAACTGCAAGACTCAGAAGAGCCCACACACTCAGCTCTTAACCCCAGTGTGCAGAAAGTGTCAAAACGTGTTTTTCAGCAGAAATAAACATGTTTCTGCAAGTTTGGTCACCCCCATGTAAGTTATGGGGCAGTAACAGCACACTTTTGAAAACGTGTTTTTCAGCCCGAAATAAACGCGTTTTTTCAGACAACTGAATCCCTATGTAACTGCAAGACTCAGAAGAGCCCACACACTCAGCTCTTAACCCCAGTGTGCAGAAAGTGTCAAAACGTGTTTTTCAGCAGAAATAAACATGTTTCTGCAAGTTTGGTCACCCCCATGTAAGTTATGGGGCAGTAACAGCACACTTTTGAAAACGTGTTTTTCAGCCCGAAATAAACGCGTTTTTTCAGACAACTGAATCCCTATGTAACTGCAAGGCTCAAAAGAGCCCACACACTCAGCTCTTAACCCCAGTGTGCAGAAAGTGTCAAAACGTGTTTTTCAGCAGAAATAAACATGTTTCTGCAAGTTTGGTCACCCCCATGTAAGTTATGGGGCAGTAACAGCACACTTTTGAAAACGTGTTTTTCAGCCCGAAATAAACGCGTTTTTTCAGACAACTGAATCCCTATGTAACTGCAAGACTCAGAAGAGCCCACACACTCAGCTCTTAATCCCAGTGTGCAGAAAGTGTCAAAACGTGTTTTTCAGCAGAAATAAACATGTTTCTGCAAGTTTGGTCACCCCCATGTAAGTTATGGGGCAGTAACAGCACACTTTTGAAAACGTGTTTTTCAGCCCGAAATAAACGCGTTTTTTCAGACAACTGAATCCCTATGTAACTGCAAGGCTCAAAAGAGCCCACACCCTCAGCTCTTAACCCCAGTGTGCAGAAAGTGTCAAAACATGATTTTCAGCAGAAATAAACATGTTTCTGCAAGTTTGGTCACCCCCATGTAAGTTATGGGGCAGTAACAGCACACTTTTGAAAACGTGTTTTTCAGCCCGAAATAAACGCGTTCTTTCAGACAACTGAATCCCTATGTAACTGCAAGACTCAGAAGAGCCCACACACTCAGCTCTTAACCCCAGTGTGCAGAAAGTGTCAAAACGTGATTTTCAGCAGAAATAAACCTGTTTCTGCAAGTTTGGTCACCCCCATGTAAGTTATGGGGCAGTAACAGCACACTTTTGATAACGTGTTTTTCAGCCCGAAATAAACGCGTTTTTTCAGACAACTGAATCCCTATGTAACTGCAAGACTCAGAAGAGCCCACACACTCAGCTCTTAACCCCAGTGTGCAGAAAGTGTCAAAACATGATTTTCAGCAGAAATAAACATGTTTCTGCAAGTTTGGTCACCCCCATGTAAGTTATGGGGCAGTAACAGCACACTTTTGAAAACGTGTTTTTCAGCCCGAAATAAACGCGTTTTTTCAGACAACTGAATCCCTATGTAACTGCAAGGCTCAAAAGAGCCCACACACACAGCTCTTAACCCCAGTGTGCAGAAAGTGTCAAAACGTGTTTTTCAGCAGAAATAAACATGTTTCTGCAAGTTTGGTCACCCCAATGTAAGTTATGGGGCAGTAACAGCACACTTTTGAAAACGTGTTTTTCAGCCCGAAATAAACGCGTTTTTTCAGACAACTGAATCCCTATGTAACTGCAAGGCTCAAAAGAGCCCACACACTCAGCTCTTAACCCCAGTGTGCAGAAAGTGTCAAAACATGATTTTCAGCAGAAATAAACATGTTTCTGCAAGTTTGGTCACCCCCATGTAAGTTATGGGGCAGTAACAGCACACTTTTGAAAACGTGTTTTTCAGCCCGAAATAAACGCGTTTTTTCAGACAACTGAATCCCTATGTAACTGCAAGACTCAGAAGAGCCCACACACTCAGCTCTTAACCCCAGTGTGCAGAAAGTGTCAAAACATGATTTTCAGCAGAAATAAACATGTTTCTGCAAGTTTGGTCACTCCCATGTAAGTTATGGGGCAGTAACAGCACACTTTTGAAAACGTGTTTTTCAGCCTGAAATAAACACGTTTTTTCAGACAACTGAATCCCTATGTAACTGCAAGACTCAGAAGAGCCCACACACTCAGCTCTTAACCCCAGTGTGCAGAAAGTGTCAAAACATGATTTTCAGCAGAAATAAACATGTTTCTGCAAGTTTGGTCACCCCCATGTAAGTTATGGGGCAGTAACAGCACACTTTTGAAAACGTGTTTTTCAGCCCGAAATAAACGCGTTTTTTCAGACAACTGAATCCCTAAGTAACTGCAAGGCTCAAAAGAGCCCACACACTCAGCTCTTAACCCCAGTGTGCAGAAAGTGTCAAAACGTGTTTTTCAGCAGAAATAAACATTTTTCTGCAAGTTTGGTCACCCCCATGTAAGTTATGGGGCAGTAACAGCACACTTTTGAAAACGTGTTTTTCAGCCCGAAATAAACGCGTTTTTTCAGACAACTGAATCCCTATGTAACTGCAAGGCTCAAAAGAGCCCACACACTCAGCTCTTAACCCCAGTGTGCAGAAAGTGTCAAAACGTGTTTTTCAGCAGAAATAAACATGTTTCTGCAAGTTTGGTCACCCCCATGTAAGTTATGGGGCAGTAACAGCACACTTTTGAAAACGTGTTTTTCAGCCCGAAATAAACGCGTTTTTTCAGACAACTGAATCCCTATGTAACTGCAAGACTCAGAAGAGCCCACACACTCAGCTCTTAACCCCAGTGTGCAGAAAGTGTCAAAACATGATTTTCAGCAGAAATAAACATGTTTCTGCAAGTTTGGTCACCCCCATGTAAGTTATGGGGCAGTAACAGCACACTTTTGAAAACGTGTTTTTCAGCCCGAAATAAACGCGTTTTTTCAGACAACTGAATCCCTATGTAACTGCAAGACTCAGAAGAGCCCACACACTCAGCTCTTAACCTCAGTGTGCAGAAAGTGTCAAAACGTGTTTTTCAGCAGAAATAAACATGTTTCTGCAAGTTTGGTCACCCCAATGTAAGTTATGGGGCAGTAACAGCACACTTTTGAAAACGTGTTTTTCAGCCCGAAATAAACGCGTTTTTTCAGACAACTGAATCCCTATGTAACTGCAAGACTCAGAAGAGCCCACACACTCAGCTCTTAACCCCAGTGTGCAGAAAGTGTCAAAACGTGTTTTTCAGCAGAAATAAACATGTTTCTGCAAGTTTGGTCACTCCCATGTAAGTTATGGGGCAGTAACAGCACACTTTTGAAAACGTGTTTTTCAGCCTGAAATAAACACGTTTTTTCAGACAACTGAATCCCTATGTAACTGCAAGACTCAGAAGAGCCCACACACTCAGCTCTTAACCCCAGTGTGCAGAAAGTGTCAAAACATGATTTTCAGCAGAAATAAACATGTTTCTGCAAGTTTGGTCACCCCCATGTAAGTTATGGGGCAGTAACAGCACACTTTTGAAAACGTGTTTTTCAGCCCGAAATAAACGCGTTTTTTCAGACAACTGAATCCCTAAGTAACTGCAAGGCTCAAAAGAGCCCACACACTCAGCTCTTAACCCCAGTGTGCAGAAAGTGTCAAAACGTGTTTTTCAGCAGAAATAAACATGTTTCTGCAAGTTTGGTCACCCCCATGTAAGTTATGGGGCAGTAACAGCACACTTTTGAAAACGTGTTTTTCAGCCCGAAATAAACGCGTTTTTTCAGACAACTGAATCCCTATGTAACTGCAAGGCTCAAAAGAGCCCACACACTCAGCTCTTAACCCCAGTGTGCAGAAAGTGTCAAAACGTGTTTTTCAGCAGAAATAAACATGTTTCTGCAAGTTTGGTCACCCCCATGTAAGTTATGGGGCAGTAACAGCACACTTTTGAAAACGTGTTTTTCAGCCCGAAATAAACGCGTTTTTTCAGACAACTGAATCCCTATGTAACTGCAAGACTCAGAAGAGCCCACAAACTCAGCTCTTAACCCCAGTGTGCAGAAAGTGTCAAAACATGATTTTCAGCAGAAATAAACATGTTTCTGCAAGTTTGGTCACCCCCATGTAAGTTATGGGGCAGTAACAGCACACTTTTGAAAACGTGTTTTTCAGCCCGAAATAAACGCGTTTTTTCAGACAACTGAATCCCTATGTAACTGCAAGACTCAGAAGAGCCCACACACTCAGCTCTTAACCTCAGTGTGCAGAAAGTGTCAAAACGTGTTTTTCAGCAGAAATAAACATGTTTCTGCAAGTTTGGTCACCCCCATGTAAGTTATGGGGCAGTAACAGCACACTTTTGAAAACGTGTTTTTCAGCCCGAAATAAACGCGTTTTTTCAGACAACTGAATCCCTATGTAACTGCAAGACTCAGAAGAGCCCACACACTCAGCTCTTAACCCCAGTGTGCAGAAAGTGTCAAAACGTGATTTTCAGCAGAAATAAACATGTTTCTGCAAGTTTGGTCACCCCCATGTAAGTTATGGGGCAGTAACAGCACACTTTTGAAAACGTGTTTTTCAGCCCGAAATAAACGCGTTTTTTCAGACAACTGAATCCCTATGTAACTGCAAGACTCAGAAGAGCCCACACACTCAGCTCTTAATCCCAGTGTGCAGAAAGTGTCAAAACGTGTTTTTCAGCAGAAATAAACATGTTTCTGCAAGTTTGGTCACCCCCATGTAAGTTATGGGGCAGTAACAGCACACTTTTGAAAACGTGTTTTTCAGCCCGAAATAAACGCGTTTTTTCAGACAACTGAATCCCTATGTAACTGCAAGGCTCAAAAGAGCCCACACACTCAGCTCTTAACCCCAGTGTGCAGAAAGTGTCAAAACATGATTTTCAGCAGAAATAAACATGTTTCTGCAAGTTTGGTCACCCCCATGTAAGTTATGGGGCAGTAACAGCACACTTTTGAAAACGTGTTTTTCAGCCCGAAATAAACGCGTTTTTTCAGACAACTGAATCCCTATGTAACTGCAAGACTCAGAAGAGCCCACACACTCAGCTCTTAACCCCAGTGTGCAGAAAGTGTCAAAACGTGTTTTTCAGCAGAAATAAACATGTTTCTGCAAGTTTGGTCACCCCCATGTAAGTTATGGGGCAGTAACAGCACACTTTTGAAAACGTGTTTTTCAGCCCGAAATAAACGCGTTTTTTCAGACAACTGAATCCCTATGTAACTGCAAGGCTCAAAAGAGCCCACACACTCAGCTCTTAACCCCAGTGTGCAGAAAGTGTCAAAACGTGTTTTTCAGCAGAAATAAACATGTTTCTGCAAGTTTGGTCACCCCCATGTAAGTTATGGGGCAGTAACAGCACACTTTTGAAAACGTGTTTTTCAGCCCGAAATAAACGCGTTTTTTCAGACAACTGAATCCCTATGTAACTGCAAGACTCAGAAGAGCCCACACACTCAGCTCTTAACCCCAGTGTGCAGAAAGTGACAAAACATGATTTTCAGCAGAAATAAACATGTTTCTGCAAGTTTGGTCACCCCCATGTAAGTTATGGGGCAGTAACAGCACACTTTTGAAAACGTGTTTTTCAGCCCGAAATAAACGCGTTTTTTCAGACAACTGAATCCCTATGTAACTGCAAGGCTCAAAAGAGCCCACACACTCAGCTCTTAACCCCAGTGTGCAGAAAGTGTCAAAACGTGTTTTTCAGCAGAAATAAACATGTTTCTGCAAGTTTGGTCACCCCCATGTAAGTTATGGGGCAGTAACAGCACACTTTTGAAAACGTGTTTTTCAGCCCGAAATAAACGCGTTTTTTCAGACAACTGAATCCCTATGTAACTGCAAGACTCAGAAGAGCCCACACACTCAGCTCTTAACCCCAGTGTGCAGAAAGTGTCAAAACGTGTTTTTCAGCAGAAATAAACATGTTTCTGCAAGTTTGGTCACTCCCATGTAAGTTATGGGGCAGTAACAGCACACTTTTGAAAACGTGTTTTTCAGCCTGAAATAAACACGTTTTTTCAGACAACTGAATCCCTATGTAACTGCAAGACTCAGAAGAGCCCACACACTCAGCTCTTAACCCCAGTGTGCAGAAAGTGTCAAAACATGATTTTCAGCAGAAATAAACATGTTTCTGCAAGTTTGGTCACCCCCATGTAAGTTATGGGGCAGTAACAGCACACTTTTGAAAACGTGTTTTTCAGCCCGAAATAAACGCGTTTTTTCAGACAACTGAATCCCTATGTAACTGCAAGGCTCAAAAGAGCCCACACACTCAGCTCTTAACCCCAGTGTGCAGAAAGTGTCAAAACGTGTTTTTCAGCAGAAATAAACATGTTTCTGCAAGTTTGGTCACCCCCATGTAAGTTATGGGGCAGTAACAGCACACTTTTGAAAACGTGTTTTTCAGCCCGAAATAAACGCGTTTTTTCAGACAACTGAATCCCTATGTAACTGCAAGGCTCAAAAGAGCCCACACACTCAGCTCTTAACCCCAGTGTGCAGAAAGTGTCAAAACGTGTTTTTCAGCAGAAATAAACATGTTTCTGCAAGTTTGGTCACCCCCATGTAAGTTATGGGGCAGTAACAGCACACTTTTGAAAACGTGTTTTTCAGCCCGAAATAAACGCGTTTTTTCAGACAACTGAATCCCTATGTAACTGCAAGACTCAGAAGAGCCCACACACTCAGCTCTTAACCCCAGTGTGCAGAAAGTGTCAAAACATGATTTTCAGCAGAAATAAACATGTTTCTGCAAGTTTGGTCACCCCCATGTAAGTTATGGGGCAGTAACAGCACACTTTTGAAAACGTGTTTTTCAGCCCGAAATAAACGCGTTTTTTCAGACAACTGAATCCCTATGTAACTGCAAGACTCAGAAGAGCCCACACACTCAGCTCTTAACCCCAGTGTGCAGAAAGTGTCAAAACGTGTTTTTCAGCAGAAATAAACATGTTTCTGCAAGTTTGGTCACCCCCATGTAAGTTATGGGGCAGTAACAGCACACTTTTGAAAACGTGTTTTTCAGCCCGAAATAAACGCGTTTTTTCAGACAACTGAATCCCTATGTAACTGCAAGACTCAGAAGAGCCCACACACTCAGCTCTTAACCCCAGTGTGCAGAAAGTGTCAAAACGTGTTTTTCAGCAGAAATAAACATGTTTCTGCAAGTTTGGTCACCCCCATGTAAGTTATGGGGCAGTAACAGCACACTTTTGAAAACGTGTTTTTCAGCCCGAAATAAACGCGTTTTTTCAGACAACTGAATCCCTATGTAACTGCAAGACTCAGAAGAGCCCACACACTCAGCTCTTAATCCCAGTGTGCAGAAAGTGTCAAAACGTGTTTTTCAGCAGAAATAAACATGTTTCTGCAAGTTTGGTCACCCCCATGTAAGTTATGGGGCAGTAACAGCACACTTTTGAAAACGTGTTTTTCAGCCCGAAATAAACGCGTTTTTTCAGACAACTGAATCCCTATGTAACTGCAAGGCTCAAAAGAGCCCACACACTCAGCTCTTAACCCCAGTGTGCAGAAAGTGTCAAAACATGATTTTCAGCAGAAATAAACATGTTTCTGCAAGTTTGGTCACCCCCATGTAAGTTATGGGGCAGTAACAGCACACTTTTGAAAACGTGTTTTTCAGCCCGAAATAAACGCGTTTTTTCAGACAACTGAATCCCTATGTAACTGCAAGACTCAGAAGAGCCCACACACTCAGCTCTTAACCCCAGTGTGCAGAAAGTGTCAAAACGTGATTTTCAGCAGAAATAAACCTGTTTCTGCAAGTTTGCTCACCCCCATGTAAGTTATGGGGCAGTAACAGCACACTTTTGAAAACGTGTTTTTCAGCCCGAAATAAACGCGTTTTTTCAGACAACTGAATCCCTATGTAACTGCAAGACTCAGAAGAGCCCACACACTCAGCTCTTAATCCCAGTGTGCAGAAAGTGTCAAAACGTGTTTTTCAGCAGAAATAAACATGTTTCTGCAAGTTTGGTCACCCCCATGTAAGTTATGGGGCAGTAACAGCACACTTTTGAAAACGTGTTTTTCAGCCCGAAATAAACGCGTTTTTTCAGACAACTGAATCCCTATGTAACTGCAAGGCTCAAAAGAGCCCACACACTCAGCTCTTAACCCCAGTGTGCAGAAAGTGTCAAAACATGATTTTCAGCAGAAATAAACATGTTTCTGCAAGTTTGGTCACCCCCATGTAAGTTATGGGGCAGTAACAGCACACTTTTGAAAACGTGTTTTTCAGCCCGAAATAAACGCGTTTTTTCAGACAACTGAATCCCTATGTAACTGCAAGACTCAGAAGAGCCCACACACTCAGCTCTTAACCCCAGTGTGCAGAAAGTGTCAAAACGTGATTTTCAGCAGAAATAAACCTGTTTCTG
Source organism: Lepisosteus platostomus (assembly GCF_059453375.1). NCBI lineage: Eukaryota > Metazoa > Chordata > Actinopteri > Semionotiformes > Lepisosteidae > Lepisosteus > Lepisosteus platostomus. The sequence continues at coordinate 37,344,253 of NC_142614.1, read as the reverse complement.
CAAGTTTGGTCACCCCCATGTAAGTTATGGGGCAGTAACAGCACACTTTTGAAAACGTGTTTTTCAGCCCGAAATAAACGCGTTTTTTCAGACAACTGAATCCCTATGTAACTGCAAGGCTCAAAAGAGCCCACACACTCAGCTCTTAACCCCAGTGTGCAGAAAGTGTCAAAACATGATTTTCAGCAGAAATAAACATGTTTCTGCAAGTTTGGTCACCCCCATGTAAGTTATGGGGCAGTAACAGCACACTTTTGAAAACGTGTTTTTCAGCCCGAAATAAACGCGTTTTTTCAGACAACTGAATCCCTATGTAACTGCAAGACTCAGAAGAGCCCACACACTCAGCTCTTAACCCCAGTGTGCAGAAAGTGTCAAAACGTGTTTTTCAGCAGAAATAAACATGTTTCTGCAAGTTTGGTCACTCCCATGTAAGTTATGGGGCAGTAACAGCACACTTTTGAAAACGTGTTTTTCAGCCTGAAATAAACACGTTTTTTCAGACAACTGAATCCCTATGTAACTGCAAGACTCAGAAGAGCCCACACACTCAGCTCTTAACCCCAGTGTGCAGAAAGTGTCAAAACATGATTTTCAGCAGAAATAAACATGTTTCTGCAAGTTTGGTCACCCCCATGTAAGTTATGGGGCAGTAACAGCACACTTTTGAAAACGTGTTTTTCAGCCCGAAATAAACGCGTTTTTTCAGACAACTGAATCCCTATGTAACTGCAAGGCTCAAAAGAGCCCACACACTCAGCTCTTAACCCCAGTGTGCAGAAAGTGTCAAAACGTGTTTTTCAGCAGAAATAAACATGTTTCTGCAAGTTTGGTCACCCCAATGTAAGTTATGGGGCAGTAACAGCACACTTTTGAAAACGTGTTTTTCAGCCCGAAATAAACGCGTTTTTTCAGACAACTGAATCCCTATGTAACTGCAAGGCTCAAAAGAGCCCACACACTCAGCTCTTAACCCCAGTGTGCAGAAAGTGTCAAAACGTGTTTTTCAGCAGAAATAAACATGTTTCTGCAAGTTTGGTCACCCCCATGTAAGTTATGGGGCAGTAACAGCACACTTTTGAAAACGTGTTTTTCAGCCCGAAATAAACGCGTTTTTTCAGACAACTGAATCCCTATGTAACTGCAAGACTCAGAAGAGCCCACACACTCAGCTCTTAACCCCAGTGTGCAGAAAGTGTCAAAACATGATTTTCAGCAGAAATAAACATGTTTCTGCAAGTTTGGTCACCCCCATGTAAGTTATGGGGCAGTAACAGCACACTTTTGAAAACGTGTTTTTCAGCCCGAAATAAACGCGTTTTTTCAGACAACTGAATCCCTATGTAACTGCAAGACTCAGAAGAGCCCACACACTCAGCTCTTAACCCCAGTGTGCAGAAAGTGTCAAAACATGATTTTCAGCAGAAATAAACATGTTTCTGCAAGTTTGGTCACCCCCATGTAAGTTATGGGGCAGTAACAGCACACTTTTGAAAACGTGTTTTTCAGCCCGAAATAAACGCGTTTTTTCAGACAACTGAATCCCTATGTAACTGCAAGACTCAGAAGAGCCCACACACTCAGCTCTTAACCCCAGTGTGCAGAAAGTGTCAAAACGTGATTTTCAGCAGAAATAAACATGTTTCTGCAAGTTTGGTCACCCCCATGTAAGTTATGGGGCAGTAACAGCACACTTTTGAAAACGTGTTTTTCAGCCCGAAATAAACGCGTTTTTTCAGACAACTGAATCCCTATGTAACTGCAAGACTCAGAAGAGCCCACACACTCAGCTCTTAACCCCAGTGTGCAGAAAGTGTCAAAACATGATTTTCAGCAGAAATAAACATGTTTCTGCAAGTTTGGTCACCCCCATGTAAGTTATGGGGCAGTAACAGCACACTTTTGAAAACGTGTTTTTCAGCCCGAAATAAACGCGTTTTTTCAGACAACTGAATCCCTATGTAACTGCAAGACTCAGAAGAGCCCACACACTCAGCTCTTAACCCCAGTGTGCAGAAAGTGTCAAAACGTGTTTTTCAGCAGAAATAAACATGTTTCTGCAAGTTTGGTCACCCCCATGTAAGTTATGGGGCAGTAACAGCACACTTTTGAAAACGTGTTTTTCAGCCCGAAATAAACGCGTTTTTTCAGACAACTGAATCCCTATGTAACTGCAAGACTCAGAAGAGCCCACACACTCAGCTCTTAACCCCAGTGTGCAGAAAGTGTCAAAACGTGTTTTTCAGCAGAAATAAACATGTTTCTGCAAGTTTGGTCACCCCCATGTAAGTTATGGGGCAGTAACAGCACACTTTTGAAAACGTGTTTTTCAGCCCGAAATAAACGCGTTTTTTCAGACAACTGAATCCCTATGTAACTGCAAGACTCAGAAGAGCCCACACACTCAGCTCTTAATCCCAGTGTGCAGAAAGTGTCAAAACGTGTTTTTCAGCAGAAATAAACATGTTTCTGCAAGTTTGGTCACCCCCATGTAAGTTATGGGGCAGTAACAGCACACTTTTGAAAACGTGTTTTTCAGCCCGAAATAAACGCGTTTTTTCAGACAACTGAATCCCTATGTAACTGCAAGGCTCAAAAGAGCCCACACACTCAGCTCTTAACCCCAGTGTGCAGAAAGTGTCAAAACATGATTTTCAGCAGAAATAAACATGTTTCTGCAAGTTTGGTCACCCCCATGTAAGTTATGGGGCAGTAACAGCACACTTTTGAAAACGTGTTTTTCAGCCCGAAATAAACGCGTTTTTTCAGACAACTGAATCCCTATGTAACTGCAAGACTCAGAAGAGCCCACACACTCAGCTCTTAACCCCAGTGTGCAGAAAGTGTCAAAACGTGATTTTCAGCAGAAATAAACCTGTTTCTGCAAGTTTGGTCACCCCCATGTAAGTTATGGGGCAGTAACAGCACACTTTTGAAAACGTGTTTTTCAGCCCGAAATAAACGCGTTTTTTCAGACAACTGAATCCCTATGTAACTGCAAGGCTCAAAAGAGCCCACACACTCAGCTCTTAACCCCAGTGTGCAGAAAGTGTCAAAACATGATTTTCAGCAGAAATAAACATGTTTCTGCAAGTTTGGTCACCCCCATGTAAGTTATGGGGCAGTAACAGCACACTTTTGAAAACGTGTTTTTCAGCCCGAAATAAACGCGTTTTTTCAGACAACTGAATCCCTATGTAACTGCAAGACTCAGAAGAGCCCACACACTCAGCTCTTAACCCCAGTGTGCAGAAAGTGTCAAAACGTGTTTTTCAGCAGAAATAAACATGTTTCTGCAAGTTTGGTCACTCCCATGTAAGTTATGGGGCAGTAACAGCACACTTTTGAAAACGTGTTTTTCAGCCTGAAATAAACACGTTTTTTCAGACAACTGAATCCCTATGTAACTGCAAGACTCAGAAGAGCCCACACACTCAGCTCTTAACCCCAGTGTGCAGAAAGTGTCAAAACATGATTTTCAGCAGAAATAAACATGTTTCTGCAAGTTTGGTCACCCCCATGTAAGTTATGGGGCAGTAACAGCACACTTTTGAAAACGTGTTTTTCAGCCCGAAATAAACGCGTTTTTTCAGACAACTGAATCCCTATGTAACTGCAAGGCTCAAAAGAGCCCACACACTCAGCTCTTAACCCCAGTGTGCAGAAAGTGTCAAAACGTGTTTTTCAGCAGAAATAAACATGTTTCTGCAAGTTTGGTCACCCCAATGTAAGTTATGGGGCAGTAACAGCACACTTTTGAAAACGTGTTTTTCAGCCCGAAATAAACGCGTTTTTTCAGACAACTGAATCCCTATGTAACTGCAAGGCTCAAAAGAGCCCACACACTCAGCTCTTAACCCCAGTGTGCAGAAAGTGTCAAAACGTGTTTTTCAGCAGAAATAAACATGTTTCTGCAAGTTTGGTCACCCCCATGTAAGTTATGGGGCAGTAACAGCACACTTTTGAAAACGTGTTTTTCAGCCCGAAATAAACGCGTTTTTTCAGACAACTGAATCCCTATGTAACTGCAAGACTCAGAAGAGCCCACACACTCAGCTCTTAACCCCAGTGTGCAGAAAGTGTCAAAACATGATTTTCAGCAGAAATAAACATGTTTCTGCAAGTTTGGTCACCCCCATGTAAGTTATGGGGCAGTAACAGCACACTTTTGAAAACGTGTTTTTCAGCCCGAAATAAACGCGTTTTTTCAGACAACTGAATCCCTATGTAACTGCAAGACTCAGAAGAGCCCACACACTCAGCTCTTAACCCCAGTGTGCAGAAAGTGTCAAAACATGATTTTCAGCAGAAATAAACATGTTTCTGCAAGTTTGGTCACCCCCATGTAAGTTATGGGGCAGTAACAGCACACTTTTGAAAACGTGTTTTTCAGCCCGAAATAAACGCGTTTTTTCAGACAACTGAATCCCTATGTAACTGCAAGACTCAGAAGAGCCCACACACTCAGCTCTTAACCCCAGTGTGCAGAAAGTGTCAAAACGTGATTTTCAGCAGAAATAAACCTGTTTCTGCAAGTTTGGTCACCCCCATGTAAGTTATGGGGCAGTAACAGCACACTTTTGAAAACGTGTTTTTCAGCCCGAAATAAACGCGTTTTTTCAGACAACTGAATCCCTATGTAACTGCAAGGCTCAAAAGAGCCCACACACTCAGCTCTTAACCCCAGTGTGCAGAAAGTGTCAAAACATGATTTTCAGCAGAAATAAACATGTTTCTGCAAGTTTGGTCACCCCCATGTAAGTTATGGGGCAGTAACAGCACACTTTTGAAAACGTGTTTTTCAGCCCGAAATAAACGCGTTTTTTCAGACAACTGAATCCCTATGTAACTGCAAGACTCAGAAGAGCCCACACACTCAGCTCTTAACCCCAGTGTGCAGAAAGTGTCAAAACGTGTTTTTCAGCAGAAATAAACATGTTTCTGCAAGTTTGGTCACTCCCATGTAAGTTATGGGGCAGTAACAGCACACTTTTGAAAACGTGTTTTTCAGCCTGAAATAAACACGTTTTTTCAGACAACTGAATCCCTATGTAACTGCAAGACTCAGAAGAGCCCACACACTCAGCTCTTAACCCCAGTGTGCAGAAAGTGTCAAAACATGATTTTCAGCAGAAATAAACATGTTTCTGCAAGTTTGGTCACCCCCATGTAAGTTATGGGGCAGTAACAGCACACTTTTGAAAACGTGTTTTTCAGCCCGAAATAAACGCGTTTTTTCAGACAACTGAATCCCTATGTAACTGCAAGGCTCAAAAGAGCCCACACACTCAGCTCTTAACCCCAGTGTGCAGAAAGTGTCAAAACGTGTTTTTCAGCAGAAATAAACATGTTTCTGCAAGTTTGGTCACCCCAATGTAAGTTATGGGGCAGTAACAGCACACTTTTGAAAACGTGTTTTTCAGCCCGAAATAAACGCGTTTTTTCAGACAACTGAATCCCTATGTAACTGCAAGGCTCAAAAGAGCCCACACACTCAGCTCTTAACCCCAGTGTGCAGAAAGTGTCAAAACATGATTTTCAGCAGAAATAAACATGTTTCTGCAAGTTTGGTCACCCCCATGTAAGTTATGGGGCAGTAACAGCACACTTTTGAAAACGTGTTTTTCAGCCCGAAATAAACGCGTTTTTTCAGACAACTGAATCCCTATGTAACTGCAAGACTCAGAAGAGCCCACACACTCAGCTCTTAACCCCAGTGTGCAGAAAGTGTCAAAACGTGTTTTTCAGCAGAAATAAACATGTTTCTGCAAGTTTGGTCACTCCCATGTAAGTTATGGGGCAGTAACAGCACTCTTTTGAAAACGTGTTTTTCAGCCTGAAATAAACACGTTTTTTCAGACAACTGAATCCCTATGTAACTGCAAGACTCAGAAGAGCCCACACACTCAGCTCTTAACCCCAGTGTGCAGAAAGTGTCAAAACATGATTTTCAGCAGAAATAAACATGTTTCTGCAAGTTTGGTCACCCCCATGTAAGTTATGGGGCAGTAACAGCACACTTTTGAAAACGTGTTTTTCAGCCCGAAATAAACGCGTTTTTTCAGACAACTGAATCCCTATGTAACTGCAAGGCTCAAAAGAGCCCACACACTCAGCTCTTAACCCCAGTGTGCAGAAAGTGTCAAAACGTGTTTTTCAGCAGAAATAAACATGTTTCTGCAAGTTTGGTCACCCCCATGTAAGTTATGGTGCAGTAACAGCACACTTTTGAAAACGTGTTTTTCAGCCCGAAATAAACGCGTTTTTTCAGACAACTGAATCCCTATGTAACTGCAAGGCTCAAAAGAGCCCACACACTCAGCTCTTAACCCCAGTGTGCAGAAAGTGTCAAAACGTGTTTTTCAGCAGAAATAAACATGTTTCTGCAAGTTTGGTCACCCCCATGTAAGTTATGGGGCAGTAACAGCACACTTTTGAAAACGTGTTTTTCAGCCCGAAATAAACGCGTTTTTTCAGACAACTGAATCCCTATGTAACTGCAAGACTCAGAAGAGCCCACACACTCAGCTCTTAACCCCAGTGTGCAGAAAGTGTCAAAACATGATTTTCAGCAGAAATAAACATGTTTCTGCAAGTTTGGTCACCCCCATGTAAGTTATGGGGCAGTAACAGCACACTTTTGAAAACGTGTTTTTCAGCCCGAAATAAACGCGTTTTTTCAGACAACTGAATCCCTATGTAACTGCAAGACTCAGAAGAGCCCACACACTCAGCTCTTAACCCCAGTGTGCAGAAAGTGTCAAAACGTGTTTTTCAGCAGAAATAAACATGTTTCTGCAAGTTTGGTCACCCCCATGTAAGTTATGGGGCAGTAACAGCACACTTTTGAAAACGTGTTTTTCAGCCCGAAATAAACGCGTTTTTTCAGACAACTGAATCCCTATGTAACTGCAAGACTCAGAAGAGCCCACACACTCAGCTCTTAACCCCAGTGTGCAGAAAGTGTCAAAACGTGATTTTCAGCAGAAATAAACATGTTTCTGCAAGTTTGGTCACCCCCATGTAAGTTATGGGGCAGTAACAGCACACTTTTGAAAACGTGTTTTTCAGCCCGAAATAAACGCGTTTTTTCAGACAACTGAATCCCTATGTAACTGCAAGACTCAGAAGAGCCCACACACTCAGCTCTTAATCCCAGTGTGCAGAAAGTGTCAAAACGTGTTTTTCAGCAGAAATAAACATGTTTCTGCAAGTTTGGTCACCCCCATGTAAGTTATGGGGCAGTAACAGCACACTTTTGAAAACGTGTTTTTCAGCCCGAAATAAACGCGTTTTTTCAGACAACTGAATCCCTATGTAACTGCAAGGCTCAAAAGAGCCCACACACTCAGCTCTTAACCCCAGTGTGCAGAAAGTGTCAAAACATGATTTTCAGCAGAAATAAACATGTTTCTGCAAGTTTGGTCACCCCCATGTAAGTTATGGGGCAGTAACAGCACACTTTTGAAAACGTGTTTTTCAGCCCGAAATAAACGCGTTTTTTCAGACAACTGAATCCCTAAGTAACTGCAAGACTCAGAAGAGCCCACACACTCAGCTCTTAACCCCAGTGTGCAGAAAGTGTCAAAACGTGTTTTTCAGCAGAAATAAACATGTTTCTGCAAGTTTGGTCACCCCCATGTAAGTTATGGGGCAGTAACAGCACACTTTTGAAAACGTGTTTTTCAGCCCGAAATAAACGCGTTTTTTCAGACAACTGAATCCCTATGTAACTGCAAGGCTCAAAAGAGCCCA